>NC_092540.1:2160681-2463712 GCF_037038585.1 Patagioenas fasciata
GCCTTGACCCGAGTTTCCCTCTCCCGGCGGCGGTCGCTGCCGCTTCTCCCCCCGGCAGCTGAGAGCACACGAGGCCAAAGTCCCGGCAATCTCTGTTTGCCACCGAAGGCTGATAAACCACGCGGAACAGCCGCCATCTCCACCCAGCCCGGGCTTGTGCAGGAGAGAGTCAATATTTAAACCCAGGTTTGTTTCCTGGGCAGATAGGGCAGCGCTGGGGGTGTATTTGGAGAAATCCCTGGGTGTGCTCCAGGCGCCAGGCCCAAACTTCCCCCTACACCCCTTCATTTGTTATCCTGAGGGTGGATTTCACCCCGAATGTCCCCTCCTGTGGGAGGGAGGCCCTGTCCCCACCAGCTGTGGGGCTGAGCACCTGCTAACGAGGCAGCAATTTAAGGGCAGGGGGCACTCAGCCAGGGTTTGGGTTCTCTCCTTGTCTGCTCGTGGTGCAGACGCTGTCCCCATGGCGGGGATATCTCCAGGAAAGCACAGGACAAGAAGAACCACGGTTAGAAACAGGGGAGATGGCAGCTCCTGCTTCAAGCTGAGGCTGCGAGCTGGAAGCTTTGAAACCTGGGTTTCATTTAAGTTGACCAAAAGCTATATTCAAGTGTTGTGTTCCCAGCGAAGTTTGTGTCCCCTAGTGATACTGGGCAGAAATAGGAGGCAGAATGCTGGCTCTGGTGCAGGTAAATTCCTCAGGTAAATTCCTCAAAGGAAACAGCACGTTTCACTGCAGAGGCTGCAGCGGGGCTGTGCACGGGGTCTAGGAGGTTTTACGGGCATGGGGTGGCCTTAATTTTGAGTGTAAAAACATGTTTCTGAGCATGAAAACTTTAAAAACAGTCAAGAGTTGTTGTTTTACACCTGTATTTTGGAGCATAGTTAAATCCTCTTTGAAATAATCTCTGGTGTTAGGGAGCAGGGTCATGCGTTATTTAACTTCTGTTAATTTAACACGAACCGGAAGGGGAGGACAGACGGGACCGACTCCACGACACCGACGGGACTGGGTGGGAACCAGTGCTGCCCCGCAGACCCCGCTGGGAGGTGCGGATCAAACCCATCTGATGGTGAAAACCCCTGTGCGATGGCAGGTCGGGGTCCCTAGGGGACCAGGACGGGATGCGACCGCAGTTCCTGCTGCAGCAGCTGGGGGAACCTGCTCCAGGACCCCAAAACCTCTTCCTGGGGAGTGCAGCAACACCTCTCTGTGCAAAACACTGCTTGTTGGGGGAACCAAAGTGTCGGAAAACATCCGCCTGGCTGCTGCCACAGTACAGACTGGTGTGAAAATCTTCATCTGGGGAGCTGAGGATAAATCTTGCGCTGCTGAGCTCTGCTACACAAGGGCTGGCCAAGCTCCCCTGTGCATGAGGAGCCCTCAACCCCTCACAAGCCTTTGGCCAGCTTGAGGTTTATCCCTTTTTTCCAGGCAATCAGCCCCGTGAGGGTAACCCTCCTGTCCATAGCTATCAGCAGGATGCTGCCGGGCCCCGGGAGCCGAGCCGTGCCCGTCTCCTTGGGACTGCGCTGCTCTTTGTGGTGGGACTCAGCTTCCCTTTGCTGTTTGATCCTGTGATTTCCCTTTCAGGCCTGTGGGACATGGGGTGCTCCCCAGTGTTCAGGAACCCTCAACACCTTCAATACGGGTCGCAGGGTTGAGGTTGGTCAGCTGGCGGTGCCACCCCAGCGAGGTCACCTCAGATCTGCTGCTTCTGAGCTCTGGCAGAACAAAACCACCTTCTGTCCCCATATCTCGTGGCTGGACATCATCTTCTGGTTTTCTGGACCTCCCCAGTGATTCCAGAGCTACAACCTGGATCAAAGAGACAAGACAACATCCTTCTGCTCTGATACACATCCCAGTCGAGACAGTCATGAAGATGGAGCTTTGGTCCAGCTGGAGCCTGAAGCCAGATCTCCAGAAGGCAATCTGTCACTGGCCTTGCTGGAGAGGGGGTGTCTTGCTCTGGCACCATGGATTTTCGTATCGAAAAAGAAAAAAATTATATATCAAAACAAGCTTGGGGTTTCTAGAGGAGCCCAAGTCCACCAGCTGTCCCTGCCGAGGAGTCAGTCGATGGGGAAGCAGGCGGCGGGCACGGGCGCTCTGCGGAAGAGGAGGCTGGAGCCACGGAACAGCTGCCCCTGAGGAGGAGAGAAGGGAGCGCAGCGTCAGCGCAGCCGTCCCGCGTCACCGTGACACCAAAACCCAGCCGGGGACCTGCAGCTGGCTTAGCAGAGACCAACCTGTGCCCACTGCAAGGCCCCAGCGCCCCGGAGGAGAAAGGAGGGGTTCAGCCCTGCGAGTGCTGGGGTTGGGCACTTCCCCAGGGTGACTGATGGAGAGGGCAGAGCCACCTCGCTTTGCTCTGGGAAATACACTGGCCAAAAGTTCACAGACTTGGGGTATGTAATGGGGTGACCAGTGCCTGGCACTGGTGCCAGAACCAGAGGGATGGAGCAGAGGGAGCCCGGAGCTCCGTGCGTGCCCCGTGCTCACCTGAGCACTGAGAAACCTCCAGCAGTGGATCCAGGATGCGAACGCGGGAGCGTAGGGGGGGAGGCCGGCGCGTAACCTGCACGGCAACAAGAGCGAGCTGAGCTGAGCGGCCTGTCCGATGTCACGTTATCCAGACAGGTAACACAAGAGCAGCGCTAAGTGTAAACCAGGACACAAAAGCCGTGTCCGCACTGGGCTGAAGGCCAAATGACCAGCTCGTTATTTACAATGCAACAGATCATGTAATTTAATTACCCCTGGAGTGTACAAACTAGGAGCGTTACCTGGATATGTTACGAGCCCAGGACTCTATGCTGTAACTACACCTTTGAGAGCCAGCAAATATCGAGACATTACACCATCCCACAAGCACAAATGCAGGCTGCTGGCAGCAGTGGGACTGGGAAAGCCAGCTCAGTCCTGCCCCACAGCCACCACGGTCCCCGTCATCCCTTCTGCCGCCCATCTAGTTCGGATCCAACCGCACCACCACAACTCTCCCGATTTCTCTCCACTTGAGCTTTTACGCCGCTCCTGTCTGTGCCCCCTGATCTAGAATTATGAGCAACCTGGGACAGGAAATGAGCCAACTCTGCGAGGTGCCACCTAGTTTATGGTTCTGTATGAAAGCTTTACGATCCTTAGCAGAGGACTCAGACAAGGGGCTGGAAGAAAGGAAGGGAAAGCCTTAGATCTCCGTGTGACAGACATACCCACAGTTGTTCACTGCCATGAGATCTCCCACGAGAAGGAATGGGTACGTCAGCATGCTCACAGCGATCTGGAAGCACAGAAAAACGGTGTTCATTGCATCAAAAAGCTAGTTCCAGCCTTTGTATGTTAGCAAAGTTGTATTTGATTATAAAGTACAGACCAGCTTTTGTCTCCAGACCACGAGCTCTCACCCCACAGCAGCAGGAAGAGGAGAAATCACGTTTTTCTACGTACCCCCATGACAAATTTAGTGTAGCTCCGGATCACCGATGCCTGGCTGAACTGGAAAGAGAAACCAAAGCCATTGTGGAGCAGGTGGGTGACACCAGCCTGTCACTGTCACTACACGACATCCCTCTGAGCCCGAGACGATGGGTGTGGGGCAGGAAGCAATGGTAACCATGCTGCATCCCAGCTGAGAATCGAGGAGAACATTTGCCACCAAACCTGATCCCCTACACCGCAGCTGAAACGCAGCCCTGAGCAGACGCGGCATCTTTAGCGCTTTTACAACGTTTTATCCCAGTGTCCCTTTGTATTAAATCAGTCACCAGCTTCCCATTAACTCCTTCTAGCTGCAGGTGATCAGTACAAGCCCCCCAAACCCCGCACTGGGTGCTTCCACTCACGTTGTCGTCCACCGCATAGGTGTTGATGAAGTGAGCCAGGAGATTGCAGCACCAGAGGAAGAGGACGTCCCCCAGGACATGAGGGACCAAACCGCTGCAATGGCAAAGATTGGGGTGAGGTGTAAAAGGGTCACTGTGCTGCGTTCCGAGGTGTCCGGCCCACCCTCACCCCCCAAAAATGCATCTTTACTTTGTGAAGAACTGAAGGGAAAAGGGGAGATTTTGGGGAAGAGCTCTCCTGGCCTTCAAACATGGTCCTGCATGTGCTGCCAGCAACTCTGGATCAGGGATGCTCTGGAGTAGGAAGTTTGGGACTTGTTGTTTGGGCACAACTCAGCCACATCCCCTTGTTCTACCCCAAATCTTGGCCCTGCTTGACTGCTGCAGATACGAGGGGCAGCGAGATAAGTGCAGCCCCTGAGAATCTTTATCTCCAGGCAGACGTGCACGCAGAGCGAGCGTGTGCCACCGTTATTGCCGCGTAGAGCAAAACAAGCGCAGTGCAATGATTTTTAGGGAGTGGATGTGTTTGGGTGCATTAGAACTGCTGCGGTTTGGTCCTACAGACGCAGTTTACGTTCCCCTCACAGACGTGTGATTTCCTAGTGGGGTTGTAGAGCACGTATAACTTCAGAGCCCTCCTGAGATGCTTTGGGTTGTGTTAAAGCCTTTCCTGTGAACTATTAAGTTTAATTAGGCCACTAAGGGTGTTTATTTTACATGGAGGAAGGGAATGCAGTGGCTCCTTTCACATTATTTCCTTGGGAGGTGGAGAAAAGGGAGGGATGCCGGGTGCCGCACACAGGGAACATCCCGGAGGAACCTGTATTTAATGGAGGAGATTTGGGGCTGCAGAGAAGCTGTGGGTTGCAAAAGGAAGATGTGGTGACACTCAACTGATGGGGTCTCTGCAGACCCCTGGCCCTTTCCCCTCGGGGAAGGACAGGGTGACACCTCCTGTGACTCTTGGTCACCTCTTGATGAGCTCACGTTTCACCTGGAGGTCCAAATCTTGTGACTGCAGAGCTGAAAGCATCCGGCCTCATAATCCCTCCTGAAATTTTGGAGCTGCCTTTACTATTATTTACTATTCGGAAGGGTAAGCTCAAAGCGACTCTGAGGCCGGCAGAGCGATCAGCGCCTTCGGATGACCGGAGAAAGTATCGAAACAACAACTCACGTACACAAAGAACCCCAGGATCCCTTCTTCCTTAAATATCCTGCCGATGGCACTGAACACGCCGCTGCAAGAAAGCACAGGAGCTGTATGCGTGCAGGGGTCGCTCCATCTCCATCCCACCACGACACGTAAAAAGGTTTGATTAGGCTGATTCTCAGCCCAAGGACCCTGTCCCGGCTCTGAGAACTCGCCAAACTCTTCCAAGCTGCAGCCACTCACCTGTATTTGACTTCCCGGCCCACAAACTGGACCATACAGCGCATGGAGATCACTAGGAGGAAAGAAACACAGGGCTGGCAAAGAAACAAATCCAGTTTGGGTTGTAATGGAGGTGAAGGAAAACGCAACCTGTCCATTCTGCCCTCCCTCCCCTCGACTGGCTTCATCTCCAGCTCCTCTCCATGGTCCTTATACTGCAAGACTTGTTAGGAAACGGTGCCCTCCCCTAGTTTGTATGGGATGGGAAGGACTTCTGGCCCTAATCCCAGTGGGATCTCTAGGACAAGCTCGGCTGGGTTGGTCCCCAAGGCCACCCCAAACATCAGTCCCTCCAAGCAACCCCGCAGCCCCGTGTCTGCTCTGCAGCTTTGTGCAAAGCTGTTTCTGACAAGAGAAGCGCATCGAGTAAATTGGGGGTTTTGGGGTGATCCTCAGTCCGGAGGGAGCTGCGGGACAGGACTCACCGTGCAGCGGGTGCGAGACAAGCCGGGACACGCACTGCATCATCATCTCGTGAGAGGTCTGGGGAGAGGAAAACCGCAGCTGGATGAAAACCTGCGTTTCTCGACCCACGCAGGTCAGGCCCCTTCCCTCCGCGCAGCGACACCCATCACAGGTCCCTCTTTTGAAATCTGTTGCTCATGGTAAACCTCTATTCCTACAAAATATTTCATAGCTGGGCACAGAGTGGCTACTAAATACGCGGCCTTTTCACCCAGAGCTTCTCTACGAGTAATTTCACCTACAGTTTAAGCTTCCTTTGCTCCGCAGGCACATCCCCAATGTGATCTCCCTGATTTGCAATATCCACTTCTCACCTCTTTCACCACTTTCCTAAGGGAGGTCTTCACATCATCCTTGTTAGAAACGTGCTCCATGTCTTCCAGTGGAAAGGCCTGAGTGGAGAGAGAAGAAACACGGTCAAAAGCGATGGAGACGCCGACCCACAAACCCCCAGTGTCTGAGGACAGGAGGAAACCACGAGCAGTTGCATTTGAGATAGGAGAAGAAAAACAGGCAAGAAGGAACACAGGAGAAGGAAGGATGGTGAGTAAAACGGGGGAAGAGATGGGTTATGAAACCGCTTACAGAAGATAAAAGTGACTGTTCAAATTAAATTAAAATTGTTTAAAAAATAAGTTCTAGGGATATGGGCACTGTTCTCCTCCTGTCCTGGAGGAGAATTCAAAGCCCTCAGGAGACGGAGAGAGATGACGGGCAAATTATTCCTCCACGTGCAGCCACAGCTCCTGGGCTCTGCTGCGGTAGCACTGGCTGACCCAGCAAACTGATTTATGGAGAGAGAAGTCGACCTTTACCTTCTTCACGCTCCCCCTGGTGATGGTTGATAAAGTGCTTGAGATGAGGCGAGGAGTAAGGCCGCGGAAGAGGCCTCTTTTCCCATCCACCTCCACGATGTGTCTGGCTGGGGAAGAAAAAACCAGGCTGCTGTCAGTGGGGAACCGGCCGAGCACCCCAAATGCCTCCGGTGTTCAGCCAAAACCGTGCCGGAGCTCAGCGCTCTGCAGTCCCACCGTAAGTGATTTATTAGAACAATCCTAAACAAATTTCATATAGGATGCAAAGAATCCTTAAGTATTCCCTGTCATATCTAATCTGGAAGGATAGATGAGAGTAAATGGTCTCTCCAACACACGCAAAACCCCCCACCAACAAACCCACAGCACCCAAACCCACCCCGGCCCCTCTGCTGTGGGGCAAACGCAGAGCAACCAGTGCCGGGGCCACCACCTCGTTGTCCCCAACAACAGGTAGGTAAATCTGATAGTTTCACAACTGGTTGTAGTGGTTTATGTCTCGTGGGATGAGCGCAGGAGCGCTGCTGGAGGTTGGCTTGGCTGGGCTGGAGGCTCCCGGCCCCGTTTTTGGGCTGGGATGGTCGCTCACCGTAGGTGAAGAAGCCGGGCAGGTACAGGACTTTCCTTCCCAGCACGTTTCTGCCGACGGTTGGAGGCAGCGGCTCATGTCCGACCTGCAAGAGAAACCTGGTAAGCAAGGCCCTGCCCACATCCCCATGTCCCTGTCACAGAGGGGTTCTCAGGATGCTCGTTCTATAGGGGTTTCTCATCCCTCATCATATAGAGTCCCTATGGCACAGGGTATCCCCACCTCCCCCATTCTGTGGGGGACCCCACTCTATAGGGTGTCCCTGTCCACTGTCACATGCCCCTGTAGCAAAGGAGTCCCCGTTGTACAAGGGTGCTCATCCCTCCATTACATAGGGTTTCCTATTCTATAGGGGGTCTGTGTTGTAGGGGGTAACCTCATCCTCTTATAGATTTCCCCATTTACAGCTGCCCTCGCCCTCCCAGTTATACCATTATACAGAGTGACCTCATCCCCTGTTATACATGGGGGTTCTTGCAGGGGGTCTCCATTGTCTCATTATATAGGGGTGTCCCCTCATCATATAGGGGTGTCCCCCCATTATATAAGTGACCCCATTGCATCCCATTATAAACAGGTGGGGCTGTACATACAGCAGTCCCCGTCTCAGAAAGGCCTTCATGGGGGCACTATATAGCTGTCCCCCTCCCTTCATGGTATCGAGGCCCCGATCCCCCGTTATACACGGGGTTCCCGTTCCTCCCGGTGACCCCCTCTCCGCCTCCCCGACCCCTCGGACCTGGATGAGCAGCTTGACGTAGAGCAGCGGGTGGCTGGCGGCGGTGAGCCCGGCTCCCAGCACCACGAACAGCCCCTCGGTGCCCTCGGCCCGGGCCGCCCCCCCGCCCGGGGCCGCCGTCGCCTCCCGCCCCGCGGCACCGCCAGGGGGCGCCCGCGCCGCCGGGGGCAGCGGCGCCTCCGCCGCCATGGCCCCGCCGCCACTGCGCATGCGCTGCCCGCAGGCGCCTTGCGCCACCGCGCTGGGCGGAACCATTGCGTGAAGGGCGGGGAGGGGGGAATGCGGGCGGAACCATTGCGGGAGGGGGCTGGAGGCACGGTGTGAGGGAGGGGACGCGGCGGCCATGGCCGAGGACGGGGCGGGGAGGACGGCGAGCAGCGGTGTGGGGCCGGGCGCTGCGCTCTGCTTGCCCGAGGGCTCTCCTCGGAGGGTGGGCTGGGGCAGCATGAACCCGAGGGCCGGGCTGTGGAGCCTGCAGGGCCGGTGAGCCCCTGGCCCGGCCCTCCTGCCATCACTGCAGGGCCCTCCTGGCCCAGTCATGGCCCTCAGGGACCCCGGGCCAGCGCAGCCCGTGTCCGGGCTCCCTCACACCCCTGCTGCCCCACGCACCCTTGGTTGTGCTGCTGCTTGGAGCACATGGCGAATTCCCCATGTGTAGGGACGGGTCTTCACTGGAGTGGCTGCTTGAGCATCTGGGAGGATCCAAGCTCCAGGCACCAGCCACGGGCTATCAAGTTGTTTGCAGCGATGTGGCTCCTAGGAAAGGGAAGAGAAAGAATGGCATTCCTTGGACTGCGTCGCACCTCCGTAAAGCAGCACCTTCACTTGGAGCTGGGACCCGCAGACAACACGATCGCTCTGATCTGCCTTGGCCCTGGTGTAGAAGTAATTCTGAGCTTTGGGGTGAGTCCTGGCGGTTGGGCAGATGAGTTTTGCAGCGCTTCCTAAAGAGGCACAAGGTTTCCCTCTGCCCTGGGAGCTTCTCCTGCACCTCCACTGCACACTTTGCCCCAGGGCGTTGTGCTCTGGGTGACTCCAGAGCAGATTAATTGCCCCCATGGTCCCACAGTTGAAATTTGGCCTGTGATGTTGTTGCCTTGGAACCATTTACAGCATTTGATCTGCTTCCATTTCCCCACCGTGATGTGTCTGTTGTTTATTGTGAAGTGAGAGTTTGATTTAGAGGAAATAAAAGTGACTTAATGACTTTTGGAGGAAGCTGAGGAACCTGGAAATGAGTTTTCTGGAAAAGAAAACAGTTTAGCTCAGGTCAGCACGTATAGAAAGAGAGAAGCTCCCTGTCAGATCTCAGCAGTGGGTTTAAGCTGGTGGTGAATGTCTTCCCAGTTTCTACCCAGAGCCATTTACCCCAGGGACCAGCTCTTGGGTGACAACTCGCTGTCACCTTCCTGGCCTGCGCCCTGTGGGCTTCTCTCCTGTGCCTGCTCTGGACCCATTTTCCTTGTCTTTGCCAGAAAAGGGAAGAGAGAAAACCACCAAAAAGTCCTATTCCTCTGCAAAACCACCTACATAAACCCTCTCCTTGGCTGACACTTCTGGGCTGTTTGGCTTTTAAAGCCTCGTGCCCGAGGCCGCTGGCTCCCTGCTTTGGCTCCGTGGTGACCACAGGCGGAAAGCCAGAGCTGTGCCACCGCCACAGAGGGAAATAAACACCTGTGGGTGGGATAAGCGGCAGAGCCATTCTTTTCTAGAGCGGGACAGGGAGGCACTGCATCAACAGGAGGCACTAGGGGAGAGGGGCTGGATCCTGCCCCCCTGGGAGGACGTGCAGGCTCTCAGCGCCCAGGCTGGAGCGGAGCAGAGCAGTATCAGTGCTGGTGAACGGATGAGTGATCGCGCTGATTGCCCCATGGCAGGGCTGGGAAATTTCCTGGGAGGCACAAGCAGGATCTGCATGGCCAGACTGCTCCTGCAACCAGGCAGCCCCAGCAGCCTCCAGTATCCCCCAGCAGCCTCTCCCAGATGGCTGCCAGGCACCAAGCGGAGCACGAGAAGGAGGAACAGCAGGCTCAGTGGGGGCTCAGCTTCAAATGCTTCCATTCTTTCAAATGCCTCCCTTCCAGGAGCTCATTGCTGACACCCAGATCAGGGTGGGGGACCGGAGCAGCACTCCCCAAAATCTCCCTGCGAGGGGGAAGCAGTGAGAGCTGCCATGGTCACTGTTTCTCCCTCTGTCTCTTTCCCCAGAAGAGGAAGGTCTGTGCTAACCTGACACTGCAGCACCACGTGCTGGAACCTGTGCAGAGGATCCTGCTCTACGAACTCCTCCTGAAAGATTATGTCTGTAAACTGCCTCCTGAGTCCCCGGACCAGGACGATGCACAGAGTAAGAGCTCTGACTGGTTGTGGAGACTGGGGGATGGGTTTGAGGGGGAAATTTCAGCCCCTGATATTGTACACATGCATCAGGATACCTGGGTTCTCTCACCAGCTGCCCTGTGCCCTTGGATAAATCTCTTGGGTTGACCCTTTTCCAGCAAGGAGAGGGATTAATCTGCCCTTGCAGGGTCTCTGGAGGTCAGTGGGGAGGGGGGAGGTGGTTCAGGATAAGGGTGGTCCCTCCAGAGCATCCCCAGGGAGACCTGCAGTGACCAGGGGAGCTGTCAGATCCCCACGGGTCCCAGCAGCTCCCAATCCCGTTGTCGTGGAGCAATAAAGGAGTCGGCTGGCTGTCCCTTTGTCCCCCCAAGGGCCCGGCCATGTCACAGGCACTTGTGCAGCATTCGGGGCCATTCGGGTTGTGTCCAGGGGAGGGCAGCAGCCACGGCACAAGTGGCTTCCCCGTGGGTGACAGACCCAGGGGTTTTCTCTCACAGCTCCCCAGCAAGTCTTTAACTCTCCACCATTTCTCTTCTCGTTTTAGAGGCTCTGGAGGTGATTTTTCTGGTGTCAAACCTCCCCTGGCCCATCCTGCTCACAGCAGATCCCAACTTCTCTACATTTTGGTTTTTCATCACAAAAAGGGTGAGGAAGGGGCACATTTGCCACCACACGGACAAGCCTGGCCCCACCTTCCCCTCCCTCCCTGCTCTCTGCACTGGATGGAGATGATGGGGGTACCCGAGCGGGAGGGCCGGGAGGTTTTGGGGAGCCCGCACCCCGCCGTGCCCTGCCGCCGGCTGCCACCCGAGGGCAGCAACACCTCAGCCTTCCCGAGCCTGGCTGGGCGGTGGATGGTGCAGAGGGGTGCTCAGTGTTGTGAAAACATTTGAGGAATTGGATTTGCAGTGATAAATCCTCCTTGAAACCCCCGTGTGCTGTCCAAGGAGCATTTTTGGGGGGTGTATTTTCCGGAGCGTGCTGCGGGATTGTCACCGGGACCCCACATCCCCTAATCTGACACCCCACAGGGATCCAGCTTCTCAGTCACGCAGCTCAAGAACACTAGTCCTGGGTATAGGGTGTCCCTGTCCCAACCTGTCGCTGGTCCTGGCCTCACGCTGCTGCAGTCCCATGGTGTGGGGGTACCGTGACCCACAAACACCCCCAGCCTGCACTCTCGCCCACCCTGACCTTCCCTGCACCCTATCCTGTCCACAAGCACCTTCCACCCTTGTACCTCTCTCAGTCACACATTTCCTGGGGAGGGGACACTTGGGGACAAGGCTGGGTCCCCACCTGGTGTTAGTGCAGGGCAGTGATGCTGGGAGATGCTGCAGCCCCACATTTTTCTCTCCACATCCTGTAACTCCTCAAAAATGTTGCCCAGGCAGAAGATGCCACTTCAGAGCCTGCCAGGGGCTAAATGGGCTGGGGGAGCCATGTGTGGGGGGCCCGGAAGGCACGGAGGGCTCCAGCCCAGCAGCCTCAGGCTGAGCCTGGGGGTGTCATGGGGCTAAATGAGCAGGAAGGGAAGTGAGTTGGGGCCAAATACTGCAAATGGGGAAGGGATGGGGAGTAAAGATGAGCCACAGCCTTTGTCACTTCGTGACGCCAGGAGAAACCCGTGAGCATCATCCTTCTGACCTACCCAGCTCAGCCCAGGGAAGGAGAAACCCTGGTGGCTTTACCTCCTGCAACATAAGAAAATCATCAAGGAGCGGGGAGAGGAGCTGAGTGTGGGGGGCAGAGCTTTGCCAAAGCAACGGCCCCTCGGGGCATCACCAGCGTGGGGCTGAGCCCGCAGGCAAACAGCATCACCCCAAAACTGCCCTCACCTCCCACCACCCCCTTCTGCGCAGGGGAAACCCCAGCGCTCCTGGGAAGAGGTGCTGGAGGGAAGGAGTGAGCCGGGGAAGCCCGTGGGGCTGGCAGGTTGTGCGCAGTGGCCTCCTCGGCGTCACCCTGTGTCACCGAGGAACAAAACACGCCCGGAGCGGGAGCTGCCGTCAGCTCATGAATGGGCCTAAGAATAGATTTCCTGTTTACTGAACGAAAAATCGCTCCTGGGGCAGAGGGCACCTGGGTGCTATTTTTACCAGCTCCTGCCCACCCCCCTCAGGGACCACCATCCTGCTACAGCACCCGTGTGTGTGATGGGGATGGAGGGGACATGGGACACCAGGGCTGCACTGAGCATCCCCAAAACAAGTTGGTGTGAGACCCAACTCATGGGGTTTTGAGATTTCCCCCTAGGAAAAAAAAAAAAGAAAAAAGGGATTTTTGCACCCAAAACTTGCAGCAAACGAATGCACTGATGGATTTTTCCCTTCCTGTGCTTTTTCAGTCCCCTGACCGCGCCGCAGCGATGGTCAAGCTGAGCAGTTTGGCCGCTCGCCCCCCCACGCAGAAAGCGAAACCCTGTGGAGAAGTCGCGCAGTTTCCTATTCTCAAGAATGAGGAAGGCTCGGAGGCCACTTACCGGAATCCCCCCCGGCCACAGACCCCCCCGCTGCCTCTTCTTGTAAGCACTGACCAAAAAACCTCGCGCAAGGCGCTCGCCGCAGCTCCACCAGCTGGGCCACCTCTCGGTGACAAAAGCCAGCGGGGAGGGGGAGCGGACACCGGTGCAGCCGCCGCTTTGCCGAGGCTTCAATGTCCCCTGGTCACCCCCTGCTCCCCGGGAACGTCCCTCACGTGCCCCACAAGCATGGGGCCCATGTGGGCCCTATAGAACCCCCTGACATGCAGGGCTGCTCTGGGAGCTGCTCTGTGCACTGGGGGCTCTTGGTCTCTAGAGACAGGCTCTATAGGGGTTTCTCTATAGGGCAGGCATTCCTTCTCTATAGGGATGGTTCTACTGGGTATATTCTCTCGCTTGCTGATTGCAGGTGCCTATGGGGGCTGCGCTCTGCTGTGGGATGGGATTTCCTGCTCTATAGGGGCTGGTTTCCAGGGACTGCATCACTGGGGCAAGGGCTCATGCTCTGTAATGCCCATGATGGGGTTCTATAGGAGCTGGGCTGCATAGGGGGGGTCTATAGGAGCTGGGCTGGCAGAACCATCGCCGGAGCATCCTCCCTCTGCCATGCCCAGGGCTGTGGGGGGCACCAGGGACCCCCATCTCCCCCAAGGCTGGGGCCAAACCCTGGGTGGGGGATTTAAGGATGGGATATTAAATGATGCAAAATAGCTGTAATGATCCCCCCTCAAAACAAACAAAGAAAAACAAAAAACAGCACAGTGAGGATTGTGGAAGCTCAGGGCTGGGGTACCCCCATCCTGCTCTGCATCCCCCTCAAACCCCCCAGGAGCAATAAAAGCAGGAGGGGGACCCCAGGCTCCAGACAGCTGCACCCCCTTTGCACCACACTGGCAAAACATCATGGCCAGGGTGTCCCCAGGCTGGGGGGAGCTTTTGGGGGTGCAGCTCCCCCTCCTTTTCAGGGTCTCCGCAGGCTGCTGGCAAAGGGCGTTTCGTGCAGTTGAGAACCAGGTCGTGCATCTCGGTGTCTGCCGAGGCGGGAGGTGTTTCCCGGTGGCGCAGGAATTCGCTGTTTGTGCCTGTGTTGCAGGAGGCTGGAGGAAGGAAAAGCTGGGGGGAGAGCTGGGGAGGGCTGAGCTGGCGGTTGTTATTATTTAATTTCATTTTCCTGCCTCCATCCAGGAATCTCTGCAATGTGCCGGCTGCACCCGGGAGGCTGGGGCGGCCGTGAGTCACCGCTGCCGCTGGAACGTGACTCAGTCCTGCTGCTCTCGCCGGCAGGACATGACCAGACTGCCAAACCTCGCGGCAGCCCCAGCGCCACGGCTGCCCACGCGAAATCCCCCCCGAGCGCAGCCCCCCGCTTCCCACAGGGGCATCGAGCCATTGCCGTGGGGTGGAGCTCAGGCTGGGGGGGCAGAATGGGCTCTTTTAGTTATTTTTTTGTTCCTTTTATTTTTGTTTTATTTTTATTTATTTATTCATTTATTTTAATCTTCTTTTCTTTTTCCCCAGGAAAACCCTCTCCACCCACTCTCCCTGCATCACCATCACGCTGTAGGCGCCTCCTCAGTGGTTTTTGCTGCCCAAGCCCTACGGGGCAGCAGGAAAAGCTCCTGGTGCCGCTCCTGCCCCAGTTCCCGTGCCTCAGTTTCCCCGTCCAGTGGGGAGCGGAGATTTCCCCATCGGGACATGGGTTACTTCAGGTTGTGCTTTGAGGTCAGTGAGTAGCAGCTACGGGGGCTAATTATTAATATTAATAGGCAGGCTGAGGCGGGGCTCAGGCGGTGGGGAGGGACGGGGGGATGTGGAGCAGCCCTGAGTCACAGGGCAGGAGTGCTCACTGCACCCCATGTCTGTGACAGCCTAGTGCTGAGCCCACCAGGGTGGGATGGTGCTGAGCACGACCGTCCTCATCCTCAGGCCTCTGCTGTGCAGAGAAACAGGCTGCTGGGGGGGCAGAGCTGAGCACGGGGACACTCGTGACACCGCGGGGCTCGGTGGCCGCAGCTGCCTCTGTCAGCCGTGATTGAGAGCCAAGCCGGGCTGGCAGCCCTTCTCTGTGATCTTGTTAATTAAGAAATACATTTAATTAGCAGCACCCCAGCTGTGACTCAGCTCATCAGCATGATCGAAACAAGAGCCGGACTTCAGCACCGGGGCCACGGCAGCGCCAAACCGACCCCCCGAACACCAGCTGCGACCCCCCCGGCTCTGCCATAGGACCCCATTGCCCACCAGGCACAGCCCGATGCCCCCTGGGGTTTTGGGGTGAGTTTTCCCCCTGATTGGCGACAGGTTGGGGCTCAGACCATCCCCTTCTCACACACAGCGTGTCACCCCCACCCAGGGCAATTACCCATTGCCACGCTGCAAATAATTATATTAATAACCCATTTACCGTGCTATAAATAGCCCCGATAATGACAGCCTGGGCTTTCCAGGAATAGATCGCCAAAAAATGCGGGGAAAGCCATTCCCACCCTGGCCTGGGTTGCAGACGGGGAAACTGAGGCACGGCTGGTTTCGGGCACGACTCCCGCCCGCTGCACCGCGCCGTCTGCCAGGCAGCTGTGGAATTTGCTCCCGAATAAACTGGCATGTAAATGAGCCCTTATGTATATTTATAGGCACCTCCTGCCAGCTGGAATCTAATCGGGGAGAAAATAAACCGGGAAACTGGTTGGAACAGGAGGGCGGCGCTTCACACCTCGGCCCCACGCGCCGCTGCTGGGGATGGGTGTCTGTCCCTGGGGTGTCTGTCCCTGGTCTGGGGCGCACAGCTCTGCTCCTGGGTGCCCATCTCCGGGTGCCTGAGGCCTGGGGTGACACCGAATGCTCTGCAGTGGCCTTTGGGGGCTGCAAAATTTGGGGTTTTGCCAGTGCTGGCTGTAGGGGGGGTCGCAGTGGCGTGTTTGGTATCCCTGTGCATGGGGGGGGTGGCACAAAGGGTCCCTCGGCAGGACCTGGGTGGCACCTCTGTCCCCTGAGCTGGTGAGGGGTGCCCTGTCCTTGCTGCGCCGGTGATGCACGTGTGTGTGTGCACATGTGTGTGTGCACATGTGTGTGTGTGCACGTGTGCATGTGGCTGCACAGGTGCTGCAAAGCACCCTTTTGGGGCGGGGGGCAGGGGTGGCGCTGGGGTGAGCAGCAGCACCCGTGTCGGGGAGCAGAGCTGCACCCCGGGGTGCTCTCGCCCGGGTCCCCGCAGCGGCGCTGGGGGTTGACGTGGCGGCGGCAGCGAGGCCATTATGGATGCAGACAGCGCCGCTCGCCTCGTGTCTTCCCGTCTGGCACCGCCAGCGCAGCCCCCGCGGCCCCCCCGCCGCCAGCCCACCCTCCGCACCCCCGGGGTGCCCATGCCGGGGCGCAGCCCCCCTGCCTCTGATGGCTTTTGCAGCGGGTGCTGCGGGGACACGCGGTCCCTCGGGGGCCAGGAGCCGTTAAGGGATGCGGCGGTGCCAAGGCCAAGCGTGACCCTGCAGCCATCCCGGGGGGGGTTTCCTCCCCGAAAAGGGAGGGTGCTGCAGGCAGGGGCTTTCAGAGCAGGGATGCTGGCAGGGCTCCGTGCTGCGGCACCTCTCCATCGCTCCCTCCCGCTGCTCCACCGCCGTGATTCCCTGCAGCGAGCTAAAAATATCCCCGGGAGCTGCCGCCGCACACCGGCACTTGGAGGTGGTTATAAATAACCCAGGGGGGCGGCTCACGCTGGCCCCACATCACTCCGGCTGCTGTGGGAGGAGGTCAGAGCCCCCGTCCTCGCCGAGATGCCGGAGGGTGGATGGACAGATGGAATCGTACAGGGAAATGGGGATGGAGCAGCCTCTGCCCCCGGGCTGCACAGGGAAACTGAGGCACAGGTGGGGCTCTGCTGGGGGGGCGATGGGCCCATTTGCCTGCGATGCTGGGGGAGAGGGGATCAGGCCCGTGCTGATGGTAGGGCTGGGGGAGGACAAGCCCCTGTGCTCGTGTCATTGTGAGTCACATCCATCTGTCTCAGATCCATCCCTTTGCAGCAGCTCCATCCCCTGCGGCAGAACCAGCCTCCCGCAGCCGACCCGGCCCTCTGCGCTGGATCCGGCCCTTCGCACCAGCTCCGTCCTTCTTTGGCTCCTTCCCTTGGCACCAGATCCATCCCACTGCCTCGAATCCGTTCTGCTGCCTGGATCCATCCTGCCTTGGATCCATCCTGCCCTGGATCCGTCCCTGTTCCTCGATCCAGCCCCAGCCCAGTGCTGTGCCTCTTCCCACACCCCCCTCCCTGGTGGGGACAAGGATTTGTCACCTTCCCTCCCACCTCCACACCCCACGGTCCCCACTCCCGCCTCTCATCCACGCACCGAGCTGGGGCAGTTCTCATGCACCTCGGGCAGCTCCACATTGTGGCCGGATTCCCCAAGGCCATGGGGAGTGGGACGCTGCAGGGGGGTCCCTTGCTGGAGGGGGGTCCCAGTTCAGTCCCATCGCCCCATTGATGCTGAGCACCCCGGGGGAGCCCCCTCCTTCCCCGCTCCCTCCCCATTCTCGCCGCATCGCAGCCCGTGCTGGCGGAGCTGCCAAAGCTCAGGGCAAACGGGGACAAGCCAGGAGAGAGCGAGTGAATTTTTTGCAAGCGTTTATTTTCCTCCATCAAAATCCACCAGCCGGAGAAAGCGGCGGGGGGAGGCGGCTGGGGAAACCCATCGGGTTTCACGGGGGATGCTGCCGTCCCCCGCGCCGCCGCTGGATTTATTTCCCCTCCTCCCTGCACCACATTTCATGTCGGCCCCGTAGCGAAGCTGGGTCATAAATATCAAACGTGCTGGTAAGCGGTGAATCACCGCCCGCTCCCGGCGCTGACACGCCACCGCCACCGCGGCACACGGCGGCCGTGTCCCCGGCCCGGCTCCCCGGCCCCACGCCGCAGCCAGGACACCGGCCAGTTTCGGCCATGGCACAAACGTGTTTGGCCACATTCCCCTGGCTCCCACCCCGGGCGGGTGCTGGGAATCAGCTCCAAAAACCATGTTTTGTGGGAAGGCACCCGCTAGGTTGTAACATTTCACAGATGCTCCTCCTGCCCCCCAAACGCCAGGGTGGCCCCGCACTGGGTGCCATGGTCACCCCATCCCTGCGTTGTCCCGGTGTGCACCGGTCCCAGTGTGCTGATGCAGCGCTGGGGCAGATGTCCCATTTTCCAGCACCACGTCCCCCCCAGACACCCCTGGCACCCCCAGTCTTGGATCCTGCCCCCTCCCTGCACCCACACTGCACCCCCAGCCTCAGTCCCTGGGGACAGAGGGTGACTCTGTGGGACAGGGGTGACCCTGACCCGGCTGCGCTTTCCGTCCCCGCCAGGTCAGCGTGTCCCCAGTTGAAAAGCCGAAGGGACACATGTGAAGTGCAACCGCTGTCGGGATGCCCTGGGCACCAAACATCCCCAGGGACCCCAAACCCAGCCCAGGTCCCACTGCTGCAATGGGGCTGGGACATCTGGGGCCGTGCATCACCCCAGCTCTGTGTCGCCCTCAGTGGCGAGTGACACAGCCCATCCCAAGCGCCACCAAAGTCTCGTAGCCCCTGGAGCTGGAGTTCAAATTCCCCCCAAGTGGCTGAGCCCCTCCACAAGTTACAGAAGGTCCTTGGGCCTCGTGAGCAGCTGGTGTGAAGCTGTAATTACCTTAATTAGCTCTGGGATTGCATTCCCTCCCTGTACTAATTTCGTTTCTACAGTAACCAGCCCGAGAGGTGTGTGTGCGCGCTCGGAGCGAGACGAGGCAGGAGCCCCAGCAGCCAAACCAGGCACCCCAAAACCGCCCCGAAACTGGGGCCACCCCTGAATCCCCACATCTTGGGGGCTCAGGCAGCCGCTCACTCCCATGCAAGGGTCCAGGAGGGTCCTGGGTGTTTCGCACCATCCCAAGCGGGTCATTTGCTGCTGGCAGCGTCTGTTTGGCTCTGGGGAAGGGACCGGTCGGGGGAGAGCGGGACCAGAGGTGCCCAAATGCACCGGTGGGATCAGCAGCGGGTGGAGCTCGGGCTGGTTCCTCGCTGCGGGTATTTGCTGTAACCCAATATCCCCCTGATGGAAGAGCCATTTGGGAGGAAACCATAAAAGCATCAGGAAATGGGTATTAATTCACATCATGGCAATAAAAGGGATGGAGGACGCTGGGGCAGTGAGGGTGAGTGGGGCTGGGGAGCACAACCTTTAGGAATGGACACCCCCCAGTAGTAACTGGGAATTAAACCCCCTTTGGGTCTTTTTGGGCTGAAAGGGGGAGGCTGCAAGGTGGGAGCGCCAAGGTCCTACCCGATGGGGGGTGAAGGGAGCAGGCGATGCTTTGGGGAGCTCGGGGGGGATGCATGGGGGACCCCCATCTCCACCACAGCGGGAGCCCTGGGCTCACCGCACACACGGCGCTGGAAACAGCGCTGGGGAGCAGGTTGTGGCCCATCCCAAAACACCAGCAGAGCCCGGGGAGGGCGCCGGGAGGGTGCGGGGCAGGGACCGCGCTCCTGCCCCTCATTTCGGGCATCCAGGAGGCGCGTTTGCAGGGCTGGGTTTCTCCCGGCGGGCAGCGGCACCAGGACAGGCGGCGGAGGCGAATTTTGCTGAGTGGCTGCTTTTTAAAAATAACTCTGCCTTTGTCAGCAGGTCAGGGTTGCTCCAGATTGAATAATCGCAGCCGCCCGGCCCTCCCCTGCTCCCGGGCGCTCGCCGGCAGCCCCAGCCCGGGATGCTGGACCACAGCCCCTTCACCAGCATCACTGTCCCCAGGGGTTGGACACGATGCTCTGCATCCCCCAAACCACACATCCCTAGGATTTGGGGGGTACAGGAGGAATTGGGGTGCACAGGGATGGAGCCATTGGGTGTTTGCTCAAGGGGCTGACTCACGCGGTAATTACGCTTTAAATGTGAGCACGTTTGTGCTGGGATGAAAGACGCTCACGGAGGGCAGGGAGCTCGCCTGCTCTCCCCCACCAAAGGCTCCAGCGCAGCCACCGCCGCAGGAACCGGCTGCTCAGGGCAGTGCTGGAGTCACCATCCCTGGAGGGTTGGACAGACGGACATGAGGTTCTCAGGACATGGGGCAGTGCCAGGGGTGGGTTATGGTTGGACTCCACGATCTTGAGGGTCTTTTCCAACCAAAATGATTCTACAATTCTGGGATCAGTTGGTCCTTCCCTTGTTGCAAAATGCCTCCCTGAGCCCTTCCCGTTCAAATCAACCCCTTCCGCACGTTTGGCTTTGGGGTGAAACACCAGGGAAGGGTCAAGGGGGGAGGATTTGTCCTCCCATCCCTCCTCCTCACGCTCCACGCTATTTCAGAGGTGAGAAAGGTAAACGTAGCCTTGGTTTTCCTCTTTTTTTTTGTTAAATAATAAAAGCAGGGAGCAATTTGGGATGGTGCTGCTCGTGGTTTGCTGGCGCTCTCCGGGCTGGCGGGGAAAAACGGGGAAGGGGGGTATAAAAGGTTTCATGCGGTGAGCCGGGCACTCGGGGAAGAGGCTGAAAGGGGCGGTGAGTGCTTTGTATTTCATGCTTGAAGGCACTGAGGCTTTTACCAGCCTTCCCGCGATGATTTAAGACCGGCTTTGCAGTTCATGAGGGGATCAGAGTCACGGCTGGCGGCTCGGCGGGACCCCCCGGGTTTGCCCAGGGTGCAGCCTGGTCTTGGCTTGGAAATGCCTCACGTGGGCAAGTACCAGCCATGGGGTGGCTACGGGAAGGAATTGTTGGCCCTGAGGGTGGTGAGAGCCTGGCCCAGGTTGGCCAGAGAGGTGGTGGATGAACTGGAGACATCCCAGGCCAGGCTGGATGGGGCTCTGATCTGGGTGACGATGGCTCCACCAAGGTGGTCCATGCACCTCGAACCCCCAAATACCCCACAGAGCGAGGACATCTCCCCTGGGCCCCCCATCTCCACACCCCCATCCCAGCTGTGGGTCTCAGCCCTACCCCATCCCAGCTGTTCTGGATCCACCCCATTCCCCCCACCCCGGGGCTATTTAACCCTGAGCATTCCCAGCTGATTGTCCTTCTCTGGGCTTTGTTTTTTCCATTGTAATTCTACCTCAAACCAGGCCTGTAGCTGCTCATCTCCTGTGCCACCGGCTCCTCTGCTTCATCCTGGGTGAGATGCAGATGGAAAAAGGGGCCGGAAGGACCAGGGATGCTGCGGGGGTTCAGATCGCTGTGAGTGACCGGTGTGAGCAGTGGTGGGGGCTCTTGCTGTGCGTTGTGAGGTTTGTCTGCAGCTTGTGGGGGGGAAATGCAAAGGAGAAGTGAGGGTGTGAGCAATGGTCGTGCAGGACCTGAGGCTCCTGGGGAAAGGAGGTGGGGGCTGTGAGCCCTGAGTCCAGGTTTGGGGGTGAGAGCGGCCAAGAATGGGGATGTTTTGGGGTTGGTGAGGCTGAGCTTGTGGGGGGAGCATTGAGGGAACCGGTGGGTTTGGGATGCACTAGGATGGGGAGTGGGAACAGCTCAACATCATGGGGAAAGCAGCCCCTCCGGGACCCCCCGGCAGTCAGGAAAAGGGCACAGGAGCTGTGGTCCCCCTGGGGGTGACACCAGCCAAGGAAGGAGCCCCCACATTTGCCCCAGCCGTGCCGAGGGCTTTGCTGCAGAAGTCCCAGAGGAATTCAATGTCAGGTTGCTCCGGGCCAGCAGCGCAGCGGGTGGGGAGCCAGGGGTGCTCCCCCAGCCCAGACCCCCGTGTGGCTCCGCAGGGTGGGGACACAGGGACCCCCCACCGGGTGGATGGGCAGAGCCGATAACCCCCCTGGCTGCCCTTCCTGAGCAGAGGGAGCCGCAGATAAAAGCGCTGTGGGCAGAGCGGGGCTCAGCTCCAGGCCTGGCTTAGCCTGATACCAGCCCCAAAGAGTGACCTCTCCCTTAGGCTTGGCTCAGCCCAAATTTCTCCCCCACCCTGGATAAGGAGCTTCCATCGCTCTGATTGACCCGGGTGATACCCCAGCTACGTCCTTCCCCTGCTCTCAGTCAGGTTTAACCACGCTTTGGGAGGAAAAAAATCTTGTTTATTATAAAGCAGAGACCTGCAGCGATGCCCAGATCTGCCTGCAAACCCCCGTAAAAGCCTCCGGCATCGCAGGTTGAGCTGGCGAGGGGGGGAAGCAGCTGCTTTGGGGATTATTAATGAGCAACGAGTGATGGGAAAGGCGAGGATCAATTGAAACAAAGGAGTTCAATGGTAAAAAGAAACATTTGCGGAGTAATGGGAGTCCATTTCTCCAGCCGACTGTCGGAAACGCATCCTGTTAAACATCCATCAATTATCCCAGCTTGCAAATGCATTAAGGTAATGAGGAATTATCCATCACATACACTTAAAGCCGGTGCCCCCCCTCTGCCAGCCGCCCTGCAAAGAGCCACTTCAGGAAGGGAAAATGACCTGAAGGTGGATGGAAATGGAAGGGGAAGTGAAGAGGCCCCGGGGCTGCGTCCCCCGAGCCCGGTCCAGCCCAGAGGATGCTTTCCCAGCTCCTGGGCTTGCCTGGCTCCTCCAGCGCCCGTGGTTCCTTCCGAGAGCTGTGGTGACGCTGGCCGGCGTCCCCCCGGGCAGCTCACGTACCTGCTCCGTGCCTCAGTTTCCCCATCCCTCCTGCAGCCACCCATGGGCGCTGCTCACATCTGCGCCGTGTCACCCGCCGCCTTTTTTCCCAGGAACAGAAGTAGTGGTGAGCGTGGTTTGTTGTCTGGCCAAAACCTGCCCTGTGCTGCCATCTCCCCCTTCCCCTGCCCGTGGCAGGGATGGAAGCGCGAAGTTGGGGTTTCTCCTGTCGCTGAACCCGCCTGGTTCTGCTCAGAACCACCTCACGTGGGTTAGCGGTTGGATTCGATGATCTTGAGGGTCTGTTCCAACCCAAACGATTCCCAGCTCTCCGCACCCCTCGCTTTGTGACCGGCAGGTTCCGCAGTCCCGGGGAGGAGGTGAGTGAACAACCAGCACAGTCGCAGCCGCGTTTCTGTAAGTAATGGGGTACAGATAAACAGCTCTTGGGCTCGTCTGTCCCAGGGCTGGTACCTCCATCTCCCAAACGCCTCTGGCAGCCCCATCCGGGCTCAGCGGGGCCACCCGGGCTGGGTCCCAGAGTGTCCCTCCAGCTGTGGCTCCAGGGAAAGCTGAGCCTCCCTGGGACAGCGCTGGCTCTGATAACAGCAACTGCCATTAGGTGTCACAAGAGCATCAGGTCTCTGCTCTTCCCGGGAATGGTGCCCTGGGATAGGAGAGACGGGATGATGAAGAGGCCCTGGGAGCTGAAGATGCCCCAGCAGCAAAGATGAGCTGCGTAGACTTCGTGATGCCATGGAGGTCACCATCCTTTGGCGACCCAGCTGTCCCCTTCCCCGTCACCTCCAGTGTCTCCTGCCCTGGCACTGGGGACATGTGGGAGGTGGCCACACATTCCTGCTGTCCCCCGCTTGTCCCTTGGCTAACCTGCTGTGTTTATTGCACAAAAGCAGTGGCTGCTCTTGAGGAAGGGGCTGGTGCTGGTGCCTCGCTCAGCACCGCGGCTCCTCCCAGTGTCCTCCAGAAGCCCAAGGGTGACATATCTGTTCCTCCCCATGCAGGACGTGTCTGGCTGTGAGGATGGAGCTGGGGGGCTCTGGGTGGTCACCCATGGGGGATGCTCCCGTTTGTCCCCTCCTGGGATTCCTCGGTCCTGGCCACGCGTCCCCTCCCACCGCCCTGTGCTGGGGGCAGCTGTTCTGCTCAGATAATCTTCCAGGAATTTGCAATTCTTCCCCCAAAAGCCATTTCCCTCTTTGAATTTTGCAACACGACCTGAAACAAAGCAGCATCCAGGGCTCAGCGCCTCGATAAGGCACCGCTGGGAAAAGCCTGGCTCTCCTCTCCAGCACCGAGCACGAAGCTGTAGTGAGCTGATAAAGCCAAAAACAGCAATTTCCCTGGAGCGGGAGCATCTCGGGGAGCATCTGCGCCCCTTCCCTCCCACTGGCTGCAGGGGATGGAGCTGTCCGAGCGGGAGAGCCCTGGACACTGGGCTGGGGCGGCTTCCCGGCCCCGGGTGACCTCCCGGCATCACGTCATCTCTCTCCGCTCGGAGAGGCTGAGTTCATGTCTGGCCTCCCCAGGGCTGGGGATGGAGCCTGGTCTGCCCGCCCAGCCCGTGCCCAGGAGCGGGGGTGATGGCCACCTCTGCAGCACCAGCACCTCGGCTGGATGTGGGCTCAGCATCTGCTCTGGGGGATGGAACCGGGATGTCCCGAGGCACCGCGCACCACTGGCTCACCCCAAAACCCCGGGTGCGGGGCTCACAGCCTCGAGTCGCCGTCCCGCAGCTGCCGGTCGGGAGGCACGGTGAGGGGCTGGCGGCCCGGGGATGCTTTCCCCGTGACTCACAGCATTCCTCGCAGGGCAGCGGCGGCCGCGGGACACCCTGACAGCCCTCGCGCCCCTGCCCTCCGCTTGAACTCCCCTGGCAAAGCGAAGTTCCCCCCACACCAGCTGTGCTGGGCAGGGGGAGGCAGTGGGGTCCCCCCGATGGGGACGGGTGATGGAGCCCGTGGGGCTATTTGTGCCTCTTTGTGATTTGCAGGTTTCCTCCTCTTCTGCTGCTGGTTCTGCAGAATCCTGAAGAGGAAAGGGGTCCCCAATGCAGCCGCGCATGCTCCCTGAGCCCAGCTTGGCTCTGTGCCTCAGTTTCCCTGTGCGATGGAGAGGAGAATGTCACCACCCCTCTGATGCCACGGATGGAGGTGAGAGGGTTCCTGCTCCTTCTTCCACCTCAATTTGTGCACATCCCACCCCACCTGATTTCCCCCCACCTGAGCTATTTCCCTCTGTCTTTTCAACTTGAGCCCTTTGCACTCCTGGGGACCCTCGGGCTGCTCCCCCTGGCACAATCCTGCACCAGCCCAGCTCGTTGTTGCCATCCAGCTGACACGTCACGAGTGGGTCAGTTCATTGCTGTGATATCCCTTCCCAGCCAGGACCGGGGCAGGAGGAGCAGAGCTGGTGACAGCAAAGTGTCCCCGCAGCCCATGAGCAGCCATCGCGGCCGTGTCCCGCCAGCTGCCCCCGCGCTCAGCTCGCAGGAATGCCGTGAGTTTGCAAAGTGGTTTCAGCGAGACGTTATCTAATGGAGGAGGAGGAGGAGGAAGGTGGATTAAGCCAAACCCACAGCACCGGCTTTCAATTAAACCAAGCGAATTTATGGCTTCTCCATGTGACACAGTAAACACACGCTCCGAGCGGCCGATAGGGTCCCGACCCAGCGTTTCCCCCCCGTGCCCTGGCAGGCGACAGGAGCAGCATCCCATGGGTGGGAGCAACAAACCCTCTGGGCTTTGCATTATTTAGCACCGTGTGAAGTGCAGGGAAATGCAGGTGATGCCGCAGCGGGCAGCGTGCTGGAGCCATCCCCAGGGACCCAGGCTGTGGATACAGGGAAGGGATGGAGCAGAGGTGGGGAGCTGGAAGAAGAAACACCCCAGCAGCATCTGGGGTGCAGAGAGCCCCGGGCTTTGAGAAACGCAGGAGCGCCCTGGATGGAGGGTGCTGCGGTCTGATGGGTGGTGATGCTTGGTGCAGGCAGCCCCGGTGCCAGGCCCAGCCCTCCCTGGCTGTCCCTCCATGTCCCTGCTCTGGTCCTGCACAGCCCGGTGCCTCAGTCTCCCCCTCAGAGCAGGGAAGGGCGCAGGCTTTCCGGGGGTGGCAGGAGCAGGGCGAGCCGGGCGAGTCGGATGAGCCAAGAGATGATCTCGCAACCAAAGCCAGGAGCATCCTGCTGGCACCGTGGCCAGGGCTGGGGGTGAGGTGCAGCCGCACGTGTGCTGGGGCACGTCTGGCACCCGCTGCCAGCAGCCCGGTCCTGCCCAGCTGCCTCCTCTACCTGCGACGGGGGGATGGCAGCAGCCCCCTCCCCTCATTCTGCACCAATGGGTCCGGTGGGATGAGAGCGGTGCATCCTGACACACCAACCCCAGCTCTGCCAGGCACCCAAGGCTCCCCAAGCTCTTGAGGCCACAGTGGAGGTGCCCTGGGCATCGTGTTGGTCCCTGGCTATGGGAGATGGGGCTGTGGTAGCCAGGTTGGTGGCACAGATGGCTCCCCAGCCGTGCCGTGCCGCAGCAGCACCCGCACCCCGGATGCAGGCACCTGGCCAGGAGGGTGACGGAGGAGCCCAGCGAGGCTGCTGGGGTGACGTCCCGGCACTGCTGCTGACGTCCATGAAGGGGAAATCCCTCCCTAGAGCAAATAAGTGGCTGTGCTGTGCAAACCTGGCTCAGCTAGTGTCTCCTGGCAGGTATCTGGTCCCATCTGGCCGCTGTTTACCTGCCCGCTGGAATCCACCCCGCAAACTTCCTCCTGGAACAGCCCTGATAAGATGAAGGAGCCGCGCAGGGAGGACCCCGGTATCACCGCTGACCCCGAGACAGTGAGTCAGGGGGTGGTGGTTCCTGGGGGACACCTCAGTCACTGCGCAGGGTAACTGAGTGGATCCCAACAGCGTTTTGGGGGACGTGAGCACCCAGTTCCCACCAGGTCCCCAAGGCCGGGGCTGAACCCTGTTAACACCATCCCAGCACTGAGCACCCCAGAAGCTGCAAATGGGTGTTTAGGGCATGCAGAGCTGCTGAGCCCCTTCCAGGAGGGTGTGGGCAGGTCACAGCATCCCCAGTGCTGCCTCAGTTTCTCTTTGGGCCGGGTTCACCTGCCCCGCACGTCCCTCCCTGGCCCACGGCACTGGCTGCTGCGGCGTGCAGGGACCTGCGCCACACAGGGAGGGGACCGAGCAGGGATGTGCCCGGCCATGGCGCTGCCTGGCGCAGGCAGGACCCTGCCTGCCAGTGCCACTGCTGGTGGCTTCAAAGGCAGCCAGGACTGCTCCGTCCCCTGGAGAGACCTGACGCACCTCACCGCACCTTGCAGTGAAACGCATCCGCACTCCTGCAAACACCTGGGGTTTGCAGCACTCGGAGATGTGTTCGCATCGCTACCGAGAGGGGAGACTGAGGCAGGGCAATGCAAGCCAGGTGGGAAGGATGGTGGCACAGCAGAGAGCAGCCCTGGCCTCGCGCTCGTTGTGAAAGCAGCCGGTTATCGGAGCGCCAGCGTCACACTCAGAGCGAGCGGCTTCCAGGAAAGGAAGGAAGCGTGGGGTCACCCAGCCCCGCTGCCGCCCTGTTCCAGCAAACAGCCCGGGCCTGCTGATAACAGGGCCATGTCACCGGCCGCCCAGCAATCCAGAGCCGCCGGCCGCACACGCTGCCCGAAACGTGAGATTTCCCCGTTTCCTCACCCATCGACGCCGGCCGCGGTGCTGGGGTAGCGGCAGTGAGTGCTGATGCCGTGCGGCTCTTGCGCAGGGTGAGGAGCAGCATCACGCATCGGCAATGCCCCAGTTCCACCCCAGTGCTTCTTGCTGGTGGGAACTGGGAGGCACTGGGCTGGGTTTGCTGCACTGGGGGGTGGGAGGGTGCTCGGGACACGTTTCCCGCTGGGCTGTCCCCAAGGTGGGTAACCCCGGGTGCGAGGTTGAACTGGGATGCATGAGGGTAAAAGGGGGTACGATTGCAGGTGCTGCTCCCGCACGCCTGGGTCCTCTCCCACCACCTCCTGCCAGACACGGTCCCAGAGGCCAGCAAACCAGCATGCACTGGGCATCCCACCAAAATAACGGGGGTGACCCCCCTGTGCCACCCTACCACGCAAAGTGCCCCAGGAGGGAGCAGGGACTGGAGCCTGGAGCCTGCTCCACCCCGATACTGAGAATAATTACATGATTATGCGATTTGGAAGCAAAGTGCAGATTAATCTCTGATCTCGTTAGTCCGTGTTTTACCATCTGCTTCGCACAGGCAGGAGAAGCCCTCGCCCCACGGCGCAGCCCGGGAGAGGTGATGGGGAGAGCTGGAGTCCCACGGCGCAGCGGGACCTG
Organism: Patagioenas fasciata; assembly: GCF_037038585.1. Classification (NCBI taxonomy): domain Eukaryota; kingdom Metazoa; phylum Chordata; class Aves; order Columbiformes; family Columbidae; genus Patagioenas; species Patagioenas fasciata. The sequence goes on from NC_092540.1 coordinate 2,188,315, forward strand.
GGTGCTTTAGGAAAGGTGAGCACGGGGACCTGAGCAGCTCATTAGAAGCGGATGCCACCCGAGGCACCAGCTGTCACCCACGGCCGCTTGTCCCAGCCCCGATTCCTGGAAGCCAGGCTGGATCCGGCTCGGCCGGGGCAGGGCAGCGCTGCGGCTCCTCCTTTGACCAACACAGGCAGGCGGCGGCAGCGGCGCCCCGGTGGTCCTGGAGCTGCTGGGAGGGAGATGCTGGGTTCAAACCGTGGGGAGGGATTTATCACAGTCCAGGTGGGATAAAGAGATGCAGGGATGGGACCAAGGGCACGCAGGAGGTCTGTGGCAGAGAAAGGGGTGGCCCTACATCTCCTGTGCTTCTCAGGGGCTTCCCTCCACCTCCTCCATTTGGGATTTTTTCCCCAAAGAGGCATGGGGGGTGAGGTCTGCCTTTTATTATGCTCTTCCCAAGAAACTGGGTCGGAAACAGCATCTGGCCTCCCCAGAGCCTCCCCGGATCCTTCCCTTGTCCAGCCCCAGACAAAACCCCTCTCCCGCTCCCGGGCCGCGTGTCAGAGAAAGGCCCAGGACAAGATGAAAGGGATTTCCCGGCTGACCTCCTCACCCCGCACTATTTGCACCTCCTTTCCCGCACACAGACAGACATTTTTCCCATGCTCAGAGGGTCAGAGCCCTCCCTGCGCTCCAGGAGCAATGCCAGGAATGCACCTGGGGACAGGCAAGGGCTTTGCAGGCGGGGGGGGAACAGGAGACCTGGGCACCCCCTGGTCTGCCATCAGCCGCCAAAATATGATTTATAACCCAAAGGTTCTTTTCACGCGCAAAGACTCTGCAGAAAGACACCTGCTCTGCCGGGGCAGGCTGGGGCTGTGCAGCCACCCCGAGCCTTGGCTGTCACTGTATTTTGTGTCGCTCCCTCCCTGCCCCTTTCCCAGGCACCGGGTGGGTGGCACAAACCCTCTTGCAATAGCGAATTTGTTCCTGCCTGTGCACAGGGATGATCCGGGTGCTTGTAATTCAGCGGGATGGGAAAGCTCCGGGGGCCATGGGAGGACACGGCCCGGGAGCCACCCCAGGACACGCCACGTGTGCAGGGGACCAGCCATGGGGACGTCGCTGCGGAGGGGCCATCGGGGAGGGATCCGCACAGGGGCCGGGGCCGCCGCTCCGCTGTGCTCGCCGGGGATGGGCTGTGGGCAGCGTGGGCTGGGGTCCCCGTCATCGCCCCAGTGCACCCCTCTTTCCCCTCTTGCTCTGCAAAAGGGTTTGCTTGTAAACAGCAGCCCCCAGGTAGCACTTTTAATCCCTCGCCTCTTGGCTATTATTCATCCCCAGCTAACCTGAAAGCCTCCCCCTTTTTCTGTGCGAGGCACCCCCAGAGCAGAGGAAATTCCTCAGCCCTGACGTGATGTGAAACACGAGCGGCTCGGCCCCAGCCGCCCCCTTCTCTGCCCCAACCTCGCCGGGGCCATTTCCCAACCCAGGTTTCCCTGTAGCATCCACTCCCCCCTCCTCTTTTTCCCCAACCACCCTTTTCTGCTTTAGACATTGTAACCCGAGAGGCTGGAAATGCAGCTCCTTTCATCTTCCATTTCCCACATCCTGAGAGTCTGGGGAGAAGGAGCCCACCCAGATGATGGAATCCCAAATATGTGGCTCCCTCCACCTCCCCGATCCCCTCGGCTGCCCCCCGTGCGGCTCCATTCACAAAGCAGATTAGCCATGCTGCCGCCTCCGTGCACACCTCGCCCAAAAAGCCCGCGCTAAAAGCCAGCACACATGCAGAAAAAGAAAGAAAACTAAAATGAAGAAGCAATGCCCATGTCTGCTCCTCCTGGGGTGCGGGATGCATCCGTGCATCTCCTGTCCCACTCACAGTTCCCATCACCTTGATAAGCTGGAGGGTTTTGGCACCCAAAAGAAAACAACAAAAAGAAAACAAGGTGCTGGTTTAGAGGGATTTTGGGGTGCTCCAGCCCAGCAGCGAGCACTTTCCCCCTCCCTGTCCTGCGGTCACTCCAGCCCCAGGGTGGGACATGCGGTTCCCAAGCTGTCACTGCTGCGTTGGGGTCTCTGTTGGCTCTGGGGGTTCCAGGGGACATGGAGGGGACGGGAAGCAGCACGCTGGGGCTGCGCTGGCTCCTGGCATCCATGGTCCCAACGCACACCTGGGGGAGCCCAGCACCTCCACAGCCCCCGGAGCCTCCACGCACGCCGGGATCGGCCGCGTCCTGCTGGGCGATGCCCATCGCTTGCACCACGATGGTGCTGTGCAACGCACACACGTTTTACTGCTTTTCCAAAGTCACCGGTGAAACACTTTTCACTGCTGTAGAGGCGACGTGAAGCAGGTGAGGGCACATCGGGGGTGTCCCCACCGCGGCACCCACTGCCTGGCCCAGGGCAGCGCCGCTTCCTCGCCGACGCGGCCGGGGATTGCAGGGATTGCTCACCGCGCATGGGTGGGAGCATCTTCGCTGGCCCGGCTGGGGAAGGTTTCGCACTTTCCCCGAGCACCGGCAGGTCCGTGCTGCCGCTTCGCCCCACGCCCTGGGCCAGCCGGTTCTGCGGCGACCGAGCCCGAGCGGAGGGAGCCGCGGGGAGCCGCTGCCAAGGTCACGCAATGACTCAAAGCTCACGTTAGGAAAACCACAGCTTTTCTGTGTCACGGCCTTAATGGCCCCGCAAAGCTCCCCTCCTTCTTCCAGGGATGCTGCCCATCCAGAGAGGGATGCTGATACGGGGCTGTGCTCCTGGCTTGGCATTGACCTTGCTGTTTTGTCTGCAGGACACTGGTGGAAACCTCAGTTTTAACACTCTGTGGGCAGCAAATCTGCGCCCCCTCCACCCCAGGAAATCCTGGGCAACAAATTGCCCCTCTCCTCTCCTTGGGTCCCATCTTGGCCCTCCCCCTTTTCACCTATTTACTAATTGTGCTGGCAGGAAAGGCGACAGGGAAGAAATACAAAGTAAACTGCGAAAGCAACGCTGCAGCTCCAAGGGCCCAGCACAGCAATCAAGCGATAAAGCAGTAATTAAGCCTGATTATCATGCAAGGCAGCCCCGGTTAGACTGGAATGCTGCTGAAGAGCCCCAAAGCTGCCGGGATTGTTTGCAGGGCTGAGAACTGATTTTTTGATGTCTGCTGGGAGCTCGTCTCCCACAGATCTGCCATCAGCACCGTGTGCCACCCTGGGGTCCTGCGAGAAGCAGGGAAGGTCCCGCTTGGGTTTTTCCTCCATGCAACCTCTTCTGAGTTGCAAAATGCTCCTTGGGGGCTCACGCCAAGCGTTGAGGTGGAAAGAGACAGGCTTGGCTCAGGGATGCTGCTGCCTGGCTAGGGCAGGGCCTGCAGTTCTGCTTGGACATCCGTGTGTCCATGCAAGTGCAGATGCGCTAAAGGATGCTAAAGGGATGCTCTCCTGCACCCGCTGTCCTCAGCAGCTTTCATTAGGAGGAAGAGGATTGGGGAAAGAGGTGATTCCTCCGGATGAGGGCAATGTTTGTTTCATGTTAGCTTGAATGTCTGACACATCCCAATGGCCTCACCCCGGCTGCCAAGGGGAAAGGTGAGTATGTGGGATGGGCTTGGGGGGAAAAGGCGGCTCCCAGCCCTGGTTTGGGTCATTTAGGGAACAGGGATGTGCCTGGGTGGGTTATTCTGGAAAGAGATGGATACAGCTGGGAAACAGGGCTGCATCCCCGCTCTGCACATGGAGAAACGTCTCCCCGTCACCTCCAAGACCGGGGTTTCCCCAACCCAGAGGGGATGCAACCCCTTCACACTGTGCCGGCAGGAAGAGGCGGCCACTGACTCAGTCCCCTGGGGAAATTAGCAGTTGTGCAGGTTTACGCACAAGGATGATTTGGCCCCACATCATCCAGGTTGCAAGACACACGCTGCTCCCTTCGACCTTAATTAGCAGGTGTGGGCAGAGCGAGGAAGGAGGCTGCACCTCCCCAGGAGGTGGGGAAGGCAGCCCCCAGGAAAGCCCTGCTGCTCCGGGATGAGCTTTGTTTGTCAATACAGAGTCTGGGTTTCCAGGGCAGCCCCTTCGGTACCTTTCATCATCTCGGCAAAGAATTTGATAATGAGTTTGGGGCCAGATGCTGAGTCACTTCATCCCATGGCTGAGCAGCGACTGGCAGAACCAGTTGTCCCAAATATGCCCAGGCGTCGGGTGGGAATAATGCAGGAGAAAGGTGCTGCCCGCCCCCCTCCGCTTGCGTCACCCCAAATAATAACAATAATATATTAAAAAAAAAAAAAAGGAAGGTAGGAAGGCTGCTGCGTCAGATTCTCCACATTTTTCCCCAAATAAAAATGTCACCTTCTGGGTAAAAACCAATGTAGGTTTTTGGTTGCCTCAGCTTCTGAAAGAGGATGTGCAGAGTTCTCGGTAAGTCTAAAAGAGGCAACGGCAGCAGCGAGCCCTTCCCGGCCGGCGCGAGGGCTGCGCCACAGCCCCGTCAATGGCTTGGGGCTTTGCGTTTTGGTTGTGTTTTATTATTTTTTAAAAGAGAAGTACGAAAGGAGTCGGGAGCTCACCAGCATTTCCAGTAAAACCCATTCGATTTCAAGCAATTCATCCCACAAGTATGTGTGGGATGCTGGGAACTCCTCGGTCTCGCTCGGGCGCGGGAGCCCAGATGGGCTTCGTCTGGAATAATTCAGCTCCTGGTGGCTGGAGCTCTTTGCTCTAAATGCTAATAGAGTGAGTAATCAGAGACCAACATCCAGTAAATAATTTATCTTATCTCTGGAACTCGGGAAAGCATCTCAGCCAGTGACTTTTGAGGAAAAGAAAAAAAAAGGGAAAGAAATTTTAAAGAGTCACCAACTGGGATCGCCACTTTTACTAGAAAAGGGAAAAGGTCAGACACCGGTTTGCCCGCGATGAAGTAACAGCGGCGTGGGATGAGCCGCTGGGATGGGGTCCAGGGGACACTGAGCACCACTGGGAAGTTGTGAGGTTGCAGGAAAAAGTAATAAAGTGAAGAAGCCAAAAACTTTGGGGATTTTGATGTGGACATGGGGAGGAAGAGGAGCTCCGTGACTCCCACCCGCTGGGCTCTGTCAAGGATGCCGTAGCCAGCCGGGGAGAGCCCGATCCCGGGCCGGGCCGATCCCCCCGTGTCCTCGCCGCTCGGGTGGGTGTCCCCTTCATCCCCCCCACCCACCCCACCTGCTTGCGCGCGTTTAGCGAACAATGCGCAAGGTTCAGCCTTGGCAACCGCGGAACGCGGGGGCACTCCCGTTGCGAACGGGGCTGCGGACGGACGGACGGAGAGCAGCAGCGGTTCTCCTTGCTCCGATCTCACTTTCTCTCCCACCCCACACCCCCCAAAAACCCCCCGCCATGGAGCCCCGCACCCCCCACCCGCCTTTGGCGCCTTTTCCTTCCCGCCACGTCGTGGCCCGTCGCGGTCGCTCCTGTGCCCGAGTCTCTCCCTATTGGCTGTGGCGGCGCCGCATGAGTCACCGTGGTTGGTCCTGGCGCGGCAGCCCCGCCCTCCGGCGGTCCCCGGCCCGCCCCCGGCCCCCGCTACTCCCGGAGCCGGCTGGCGGCCGCCGCGCCACACCGGAGCGCGGCAGTGCGGGGAGCAGCCCCGCCGCGCCCGCTGCTTCCCCGCCCCGCTGCCGCCAGGCTACAGCCTCCACCTGCCCGGGCTCCCCCGCCCGACCTCAGCCGCTCGGCAGCCCGACCGCCGGAACCGAGGCACCGCTGCCCGGTCCGGTTCGGGAGGTGCCGGGACCGGCTACGAAATTGGGCGAGGGGAGCGGGATGCTGCTCTCGAAAATTAACTCGTTGGCCCACCTACGTTCCGGGACCGGTGGGGAGTTACACAGCGCTAAACTACAGCCAGGTACGAGAAATACGGCCCGGTTTTGCTCGGTCCGGTTCGGTTGGGGCCCCCGGCGGAGCGTTAACGGCCGCGTCTCGCCTGCAGGGAAAGAGAAGGAGCCGCTGGAGAAGCTCTACCAGGTGGGCCCGCTGCTGGGGAGCGGCGGCTTCGGCACGGTTTATTCGGGTATTCGCCTCTCCGACAGCACGCCGGTAAGCGGGGCCGGCGGCGGGGCGGAGGAGGAGCGGGGGGCGGCGGGGCGGGCGGCGTGTGCTCAGCCCGCCGCTCCCCTCGGTTGCAGGTGGCCATCAAACACGTAGCGCGGGACCGCATCTCCGAGTGGGGCGAGCTGGTGAGTGACCGCGGCCACCGGGACAAACCGGGGCGTCACGGGGGGGGCGATAAGAGAAGGTGCCGGGAGGGTGGAAACAGGGACACGGCGCGGGGAGCGGGCGTGAGGTCACCGGGGGACGCGGAGCATCCCGGGTTGGGGGGATGCCCAGGCACCGGTGAGACCAGGCAGGGGGGCACCGGAGCATCCCGAGTTGGGGGGATGCCCAGGCACCAGTGAAACCAGGCAGGGGGGCACTGAAGCATCCCCTGGGTGGGGGGATGCCCAGGCACCAGTGAAACCAGGCAGGGGGGCACTGAAGTATCCCCTGGGTGGGGGGATGCCCAGGCACCAGTGAAACCAGGCAGGGGGGCACCGGAGCATCCCCTGGGTGGGGGGATGCCCAGGCACCAGTGAAACCAGGCAGGGGGGCACTGAAGCATCCCCTGGGTGGGGGGATGCCCAGGCACCAGTGAGACCAGGCAGGGGGGCACCGAAGCATCCCCTGGGTGGGGGGATGCCCAGGCACCAGTAGGACCAGGCAGCGGAGCACCAGGACATCCCCTGAGTAGGGGGGGATGCCCAGGCACCAGTGAAGCCAGACAAGGGGGCACCGGAGCATCCCAAGCCGGGGGTACCGGACTGCCGGTGCAGCATCAGCCCCGCTGACCACATCGTGGTCCCCCCGCAGCCCAGTGGCACCCGTGTGCCGATGGAGATCGTGCTGCTGAACAAGGTGGGCTCCGGCTGCAGCGGCATCATCCACCTCCTCGACTGGTTTGAGCTGCCCGACAGCTTCGTGCTGGTGCTGGAGCGTCCAGAGCCCTCACAGGATCTCTTCGACTTCATCACGGAGAGGGGGTTCCTGTCCGAGGAGCTGGCGCGGGGGCTTTTCCGCCAGGTGCTGGAGGCAGTGCAGCACTGCAACAACTGCGGCGTCCTGCACCGTGACATCAAGGACGAGAACATCATCATCGACCTCAACACCGGCGAGCTCAAGCTCATCGACTTCGGCTCCGGCACCATCCTCAAGGACACAGCCTACACCAAATTTGACGGTGAGCCCACACCCGGTGGGATGCTCGCAGTACCGGGCATTGCACGGCCCAGCCTGGCTGGGCACCGGAGCTTCCTCCATTTGCTGGGGGGGTAATTAATAATTCAGCTGGCTGCCAAGTTGCTTTTTGGCGTGGGGCGGATGTTGTGAAACGGGAGCCGGCTCCTGGCCCTGCTGAGAGGCTCCACCACCCACCCTGCCCGGGGCTGGGGCGGGGGGAGCCGGCCTGACAAAAACAAACACCCATGGGGGTAGCAGAGGGGGGATTGCAAAATGTGTGTGCCAGCCGGTTTGGTTTGCAGGCGTGGAAGGGCTTGGGCTGCTCCGCTCCCCTTGTTTGCCTTGGCTTATTTATATATATATATATGTATCTATATTTTTTTGGCCAAAGCAGGGGTGGAAGGCGTGGTTTTTCCCCACCCGTGGGGTTTTTTTTGCATGTAACGGTTGGGCCTTCCCCGCGCCCGTGCTGCCCTCTTCCGGCACCAGCGGCTTTTTTTTACAACTCAAAGTTTGTAAACAAGAGTCACGTGCTGGCGAGGGGGTGGCGGGTCACACCGCGCGTGTCCCCCGCCGCCGGCGCAGCCCCCGCATCCCCGGGGATGCTCAGGTGAGGATGGGGAGCAGGCAGCATCCTCCTGACGAGCTCCGCCTGTATCCCATAGGAACGCGGGTTTACAGTCCGCCAGAGTGGATCCGCTGCCACCGCTACCACGGCCGTTCGGCGACGGTCTGGTCCCTGGGAGTGCTGCTTTACGATATGGTCTGTGGAGACGTCCCCTTTGAGCAGGACGAGGACATCATCCGGGGCCAGCTCTTCTTCCGACGGCGGGTTTCTCTAGGTGGGCACCCAGCTTCGCGGCAGGGGCAGGGGAGGAGAACCGGTACCGGTCACACGAGCATCCCGGTTTCATCCCGGTTTTACGGCTACGGAGGCGGTTGATCTCCCGTGGTTAGCTGGAGGAGGTGGTATGTGTCCTGCCATCCTCTTTCCTCCTAAACAAATAATCACTTGGGAGGTTTGGGTGCAGCTTTGAGCACACCCAGCACGGCCTGGGCTCAGCAGACAGTGGTACAATGTGGACAAGAACCTTCCCCAACTGACCAGCGGTTTCTGGTTTCTCTCCCCAGAGTGCCAGCATCTCATCAGGTGGTGTTTGTCCATGCGCCCCTCGGACAGGCCGTCCTTGGAAGACATTTTCAACCACAGTTGGCTGCGAGGCATTCACCTGCCTCAGGAGACGGCAGAGATCCACCTGCACAGTTTGATCCAGGAGCCTGGCAAGTAACAGCGTCACGCATCTCCTGGGCACAAGAAGCAAAGAAAATCAGACTTCTGCCTCGTGACCGTCATCGAGCAGGGATCGTCAGATGAGAACACGCACATCTTGTCCCGGAGCTGGGCTGGAGACTTGTTCTTCCAAGCGCTGGTGGCCACTGTCCAACTCAGCTGTCCTGGGGTCCATCTGAACAACCCTTTCTCATTTGACGTTTTGCCAGTCAATTGGGGCTTTTTGGGTTTTCGTTCTGGTTCTGGAGGCTCCCAAGTGTCTTCCTCACCTGCCCAATTTGGAACTGCAAAAGGATCAAAGACCTTATTGCGAGAAAAGCTTCAACCGGGGAAAACTGCTTGGAGGGAGGGCAGGTACCGTGGCCAAATGACTGTCTCCCCTCCGCTGTCACCATGCTCGAGTGCCTTCAGTTGCGATCTGGGCTGTGCTGGAGGAAATACTTGAATTTTCCTACACTGCTGCTTTTCCAAGACTCGCCTGGTATATGGTTCCTTTTCCCTTTTCGAAAAGAAAAGGGGTCGGAAGATGGTCGGGAGCCCAGCGGGTGCCGCGTCGCCTCCCGTGCCTGCAGCTCAGCTGGATTTTCTGGGGTTCTTTGCTTCCCTGTGCCCTCACGAATGCACAAACAATGCAAACCAACAGAGCTGTAAATATGTACAAAGCTCTATAGGAGCAAAGCTTGATGTACAGTTGTTAATAGTGATAACATTTTACCTTGTTTCTGTTTTTTTCCCATTTTTTGTTTTTTTTAATTTATTTTCATGAATTTCTTTTGGGTTTTTTTGTTGTTTTTTAAGAGAGTTCTATCCGGTAGGATAACTTATTTATTTATTTATAATTCACGTGGGTTTCCAACCCATGCCTTGCTTCTACGGCTGCTGATCTTCCCCCGGTTTCCCATTCGGGTCTTCCCTCCGTGTCTGTCCTGTGTCCGCCCCCGGGTCCGTAGCGTTCCTGTTGGATGTCTGGCGGAGGTGCGGGGCGCCTGCCTGCTCCCCGCCTGTCTGTGTACATAGTTCTGGTTGCTGTTGTTTCTGGCTGCTGTTATTTCTTCACCACGTGCAGATGAGTTTGCAGATGAGTTTTGTTTTTCCTCATGGGTGTCTCGTCTGGGGCTGGGGAGGGGGGAGCCGGCCCAGGCTGTCCGTGCTGTCGAGTCTTTATATGTAACCAAGTGTGTAGCCGGCGGGTTTTTTGTTAATAGTTAATATTGTACAGGGGAATTCAGAAATCTTATTTTTTTTATGCGGTTTTAAATGAAAATTAATGACTTGATGTGATGGAGTCAGCCTGTTATTGCGGGGTGGGATGAAGGATGCTGGGACCATGCGGGGTACCGGTGACCACACCATGGCTACTGCGGGGACTACCAGTTTGTCTCCAGTCGAGACAAACTCCAAAAGTCCCACCTTAACCAGGATGAGCAAGCTGAAAACACGATGAGGAAGGCTGGATCCGGCCCTTGGTGGGGTGTTTCCAGTGCCGACCGCGCCTGCCAGGGCTCCTGGGAGAGATGAAAGGGATGTGGAGCCTTTTTCCTTTCCATTCATCCACAGGCGGGTGCGGAGCATGTGCTGGGGATGGTGAGTAAACAAAGATCAAAGCAGCTTTACGAAACACCGGATGTTGTCGGCTAAATTACATCTTGGTAAGGCAGATCCTGTTGCTCCGGCTCTGTTGGCGTGGAGTGGGTGTTGCATGCCGGGTGCCGGTGGGTGAAGAAAGCCGCCAGCAGGCTGTCCCCACCTCCAGCTCGAACGCCGAGCAAGAGGAAGTTGATTTTCGGATTACGAGAAGTCGGTCACTATCAGTCAGCAGCGGTAATGCTTCCCTCGAGCTTTTACCCTCCAAACTGTCAAACCCCACCTCCCAGCTCCGCTTTGCTTCGGCTTCAGGGGCGTGGGGTTTTTTGGTTTCTTGTTTGTTTTGTTTTTTTCCTTGGGATTTTTTTTTAATGTGCTGAATTTTGAAGCTCTGTTCCTGCTCCATCTCGTGGGGCACCTGCTGCTGGGTGCACGCAGGGCTGTGCGCCTCCTGCTCCGAGGAAGGCGCACGTTTCCCCTTCTGCATGTTACTTTGCAACACCCCTAGCTACATCTGATGCAGAACAGAACGGTCCTTTCTTTGCCTTACCCCAGGGTTTCTTGCTTAAAAACCCCTCACTCAGGGAGTCTCCCCTTTCCCTGGGTCACCCCAGGCTTGCCAGCACTCTTCTCCAAACCATGGGGCTGCAATCAGAGGGACCTGGGGGTCCTGGAGCCACGTCCCAGGTTTGCAGGATGAGCTGGTGTGCTGTGTCACCACCAGGCCTCTGCCTTCAGCAGAAAGTGTTAACTTGGTTTGTTTATCTTGCTGGGTTTTTTTTCCCTCAGCTGCATCTTTCATCTCCTCAGCGCCGCTAGAAGCAGGAAGTGCAGCTCCAAATGCCTTCAAAGTTTAGGCCTATTTTGAGATGTGGTTTGTATTGAACCTTCTTGCTTTTTCCTCTTGGCCATCTGGGAAGCTGCTCTTACACGAAAGCAAACTTCACCACCACGCCAGGATCCCGAGCCCCTGGAGCGGCCACCGTCCCCCCCAGCACCACCAAACCGCTATCGCGGCTGCCCCGGCTGCGGGCTGAGCTTGGCCCACCCTTCCCATAAACGCTCGCTAACTGCTGCGGTGTTTCTTAGAAAACGCACCACAGAAAGGCCGAGCAGGTCCGGCGCAGGGCTGGGGTGCTGATAGTTGCTTCGTTTCCGCCTGTTGCTGACGATTTTGGCCCCGTGCTGCATGGGGGGAATGGTGACATGGTGTCCCCTGGTGGGATCCCACTGCCTGGGTGACAACTGGGTGCATGCAAGGTTTGGGTGTTGGAAAAGGACCAGTGCACTTTTGATCCCCTGTGCACCAGCCTTCTGGTGCAGTAACACCATCACAAGGCCGAGAGCCACCAGGTTTGGGTCCCAGACGTCTGCCACAGGGAAAGGACCATGGTAGATGTGATAGGAGAGCTGCAGATGAGCAGTGACAGCACTGGCTGCCCGTTGTTCCCCTCTGCAATGCCCATCACCATCACGTTGGGTCCCGGAGGGACCTGAAGAGCTGGAGGCTCAGAGGTGGCATCTTGTCCTCTGTCTTGTTGCAAGGAAAACATCCAGATGCTCCTGAGGTAGTGTCTGAAACACTTAGCTCCTGTGACTCACAGTGCCAAGGACCAATTTTAAACACCTGCCTTAGGATGGGGTGAATTATCAGTGAACCAGGTGTCCCACAGCTCCAGCTCCCTGGTAATGACTCCTTGGGGAAGTTGGTCTTTGAATGCTATTGCCATGGGCAAAGCACTATCTCCATGGGGCTTGTGGGGAAACTGAGGCACAACGCTCCGACTCAGGGGAGATGTTTTGTGGCAGAGCTTGGGCTTGCTTGCTTTTCCCTGCCCTATTTCTCCTTGGGCTGGGACCAGCCTTGGAGGAACCTCCAGGTTCAGACCTCCAGTGTTCCCCAGGCAGGGGATTTAGTCCTCCAGGAGCTGAGACCAAAGCCCCGCACCCCTGTCAGCATGAACCTGGGGTGAAACGTGTCCCTTCCCACACCTCCTCAGAAAAAACCCCATGCTGTGACAGCAAGGGGGGGCAGGTGCTGGTTTCATGCACCTGGAGCCTTGCTCAAGACCAAAGTCTCATGTTTTGGGGTTTACATGGACCTTAATGAGAGCGAGATCTGCGCTAACCCAGCCTCCGTGACACATCGAAACTGCATCACTGGGCCTGAGAGCCGATGGGGGTTTTTGGTGAGGTAAAAACACTTTACTCACTGTAAAAAGGAAAAAAAAATCAACCGCAAAACATTTCCAGTGTGTAAACTTGAGTCAAATTTAGCAGCTTCAGCTAAGGAAACATATTTTTTAAAGGGGTAATCAGAGTGTTTCTTTCATCGTACTCCAAGATTTTGGTCCCCTTCCTCCAGGGTAATATTTTTCTGTTCTTAGTCACCGTGTTTATTACAGTTAGGAGGGGGTTAAGCGACCTGAAAAATGAAACAACAGCTCCTGTTTCAGACTGAAGCAGCCACTTCGGTTAACCTGAAATGACACACAGACACGCGCGTGCATTTGAAAGGTGAGCGCCTTGCAGGGACGGAGATCTCACCCCACTGTGAAAGCTGTGAGAAAAACAGAAGCGGCAAAATGTCACTTCAGGTCAAGCACCGCCGAAATTCTTCATCTTCATCCTCCCCCAAAATGAGTAGGCAGGGCTGGGCTCCCCAGTACACGTGTGTGGGCTCATAAGCCAGTGGTACCGATCCCAACGGAAACCGCCCCCGTGCTCCCAACCACATGGCATGAATGTGCCACAGCAGCCACCGTTTCTGTGCCAGGCTACTGGTAGCAGATCTCTGGCTGTAGCACCCTTGTGCGTGTGTGTCGCACGGTGCTTGTGTTGCTCTAAAAATCTTGTTTGGTTTTGGTCAGCACTTGAAGGGACTTATGATTATCACAAAATCATAGAATCGTTTGCTTGGAAGAGACCCATGAGACCATCGAGTCCAACCATCCCCCCAGCCCTGGCACTGCCCCATGTCCTGAGAACCTCATGTCCGTCTGTCCAGCCCTCCAGGGATGGTGACTCCAGCACTGCCCTGGGCAGCCTGTTCCAATGCCCCACAGCCCTTTGGGGAAGAAATTGTTCCTAAATCCAACCTCAACCTCCCCTGGCGCAACTTGAGGCCATTTTGTCTCATCCTGTTGCTCGTTACTTGGGTCACTCTGCTGTTTTTCTAGCTGGGTGTTTCCAAACAAAGTCTTTGATAAAGCAAATAAATGAAGCATGAGAAGATGATGTGTGAATTGTGGAAGCTCCTCCAAAGAGGATTTATCCCTCAGGCTGAGAGGGGAGAGCAAAGTGAACCCGCCCTGCCCAGGTGGAGGGGACAGCAGGCGTCCGAGGGGTGTGCAGACACCAAAAGTGACTCTAGGACGGACAGACAGACTCTCCAGCGCGCTCAGCCTCCCACTGACAGCGAGGGCTCCCACTCCGGTGTGGGATGGTTTCCATTTCTCAGAGTTTCCAGTTGGTATGGGATGAACTGATAAGTGATAAACCCCGTTTGTCGCACCTTGTAGCCCACAGGTTTTTAACTCTGGGTGGAAGGGCAGGGTTTCCACTCTCGATGTCACCCTGTTGGGACCAGCTCCTTTCTGGAAACTTTCCTAGTCCAACACGGCACCCCCTGACCAGGAGGTACCTCAAAATGCTCTATTTTTACCAGCTTTTAAGTTTCCCTTCCCCACTTCAGCTTCGGGATGGGAAAAGGAACTGAATCTTCTCTCGGCTTTCACTCTTCAGAATCGAAAGCTGTCAGATACCATGGGCTCGCTGCCAGAGATCCTGGGCTCGCTGCCACGGTCTTGGGCTCTCTCTGCCCCCCAAAATATCTCCCTGTACCCCGTGAGCGGCCGATGGAGACAGAAAGGGCAGGAGCAGCTTGGGGCAGGGCGAAGCACCCAGGCCTGGCTCTGAGGTGAAGCCCAGCGACGAGCCTGGGCCGCCCTCTGCTGTCAGCCCTGTCCTTTGAAGCAGGCTGGTTTTACAGAAACCTGCCCGCTTTTTAATTTTTCTTCTTTATATTTTTTTGGATGCTACCGGCCCTCCCGCACCCTGAAAGGCTCCCAACGCCTCTCGCCAAGTGCTCAGCAGGAGCCGTGATCCCTTCGAGCTTGGATCCGACCCTGAAGGGATGGCAAGAGCCACATGTGTCCCTTCTAGCCCAGAGGCTGAGGGTAATAATTGTCCCTTTTACAATGTCCCCAAAGCCTGAGACATCCCGAGGGACCCCAGGTCCACTCCTGCCATTGCCCTGCCCTTTACAAACAGGGGAAACTGGGGCGCCCGGCTGACTCATGTGGGGCACGGCCACGCTGGCGGCTTGACCGGGAGAGGTGGCTGCTGATTCACCAGGGGCCATCAAACGTCTCCCTGAGGAGCGGGAGGTCCCCGTGTCCCCACAGCCGTGACAGAACGCCCCACGCTGCCCACACCCGGCGCCATCGAGGCCCCTGTGGGGTTTCTCCTCAGGGCATGAGGGTGATGGCAGAGCCTCAGAGCCTGGCGGGGTCGCATGTCACCCTGAAAGTTTGTGGTTTTTTTCACATCTGTGTGTTTTTCATCTCCAGTTTATCCCTGTTTATTCAAGGGGTGGCCACTTGTGCCTCACGGCTTGCCCCACAATGGTGGTTCCTCCCTCACCCCAGTTGTCATGATGAGGGGACATCCTGACACCAGGGCTCAGCTGGGGCTGCAAATGGTCCCCAAACGGTCCTGAATCCTTGAGGGGACCATGACAACCGGGGGTGCCAGCAGAGCCACCCCGGGGTGCCGCGGGGACCCCTCCTGTCCCTGTCACCGCTTGGCGTGTCCCCCGCCCCGCGAATGGTTCTGGCCAACGGCTCGCCCTCGCGGCCCCGTGGCGGTTTAACCCGCTTCCCCCCGCCCTCTCCCGATGGTTTCGCCCCAGGTGCTGACTGGGCGTGTCGCCCCCCCACACCCCCAGCGTGAATGGTCTCTCCCCTTCACCGCGGCGATATTTAACCCGTCCCGCCTTCCCCTCCGCAAGGTTTCTGTAGGTATCGCCGTCTCATCGTCGCTTTCTGACCTCTCCCTGCCTGCTAGTGGTTCCCTCCAGCCTCTCCTCCACCGAGGCGGAATGGTGTGTCCCCTCTCCCCCCCCTCAGTTGGTCTCTCCCGCCTCTCACAGCCCGCCCCCAGCCCTGCCGAACCCTCCCCTTCGCGTTACGTCACTCCCTCCTCCCCCTCGTGATTGGCCGATCCTCAACGCCTTTCCCGAAGCGGCCAATGGCGGCGCTCTCCCCGCCCGCACCCAAGATGGCGCCGTCGGGGGCAGCGGGCGGGCGGCGGTGAGGCGGCCTGCGGGGGGTCGCCGCTTTCCTTCGCGCTCCACCGCTGCGCCGTGGGGCCGGCCGGCCGGTGGGCTCGCTCGCTCGCTGGCTGGCCGGCCGAGCCCGCTCCTCCCCTCCGCCATGGCGGCCGAGAGCGGTCGCCAGTTCTGGAAGCGGAGTGCCAAGCTGCCGGGCAGGTGAGTGCGGGCCCGGCCGGTACCGGCTGCCCCCCGCCACCTCGCGGGGAATGGGCGCTGAGGGGGCGGCGGGGACCGTGTTCCCCCCTGCGCTGGGGCAGTGGAAGGGTCTGTGGGGCAGGGGAGGTGGCTGGGCGGGCTGGGGTGTCCCCTGCAGTGGGGGCGCCAGGGCCGTGGCCTCCTCAGCTGGGGGTTGTTGAGGGGGAAGGGGCTGACAGGGGCACCCACCCTGGCTATGAGGCTGAGTTCCTGGGGTACCCCCCTGCAAAACGGGGGGGATATCAGGATTATCCACCCTGGCTATGGGATGGGGAAGCTGTTTGGGGGCCCTGCGGCACTCCCTGGCTATGGGGCAGTGGAGTTTTACTGGAAGAACCCCACCTGTATAAGAGACGAGGATAGCGCTAGGACGGCCCCCTCATCTCTAGGGCAGGACAGGCCATTTGGGGGCTGTGGGGACCCCTGTGTGCACCCTCCACCTCTGGGAGGGGTCAGGGCTTTGGAGGCCTGCCCAGGGTGGCCTCAAAGCCAGGGCTGTACCATCCTCCCTTCCACAGGTGCTGAACAAACCTTATCCCTTCCCAAAGCCCTTAGAGATGTCACCTTAGGTGCCAGGAATTCTGTCCCGAAAAGGTGCCCCTGCCAGCACGTGTCCCCCTGTTATTGTCTCCTGGGCAGGTGTCACTGCTGGTCCAGCTCTGCTTGACAGGAGGGGCTGTGGGGATCTCTGTGCACCTCCCCTGCTTTGGTTCCTCTCACCCAGGGGTGGCAGAAACAAGTGAAACGTCTGGTTTAGGAAGGAGGGGATGGTGATGGCGGACATGCTCCCTATGAGGCCTTGGCAGCAAGGCTGGCATGGGGAGATGGCACCCGCCTCTCTGGGGAGGCTTTCACCGGTGCTGTTCCCATCTGGTGCTCCTCTCCTTTGCACCCCTTTGCCTTATCTGAACCCTGCCCTTCTCCTGCTCGTGTGCGGACGTGGTTTGAAATACATAGTTCACTTTAAATCCTGCTACACCAGTTAAATCTCTCTTTCTAATGTGTTTTCCCATTTCTTTGTTGCTGCACTGGTTCCCTTAGGTTGGTGGGACAATCCATGTCTGTGGCAAGCAAAGGGAAATGCCACGAGCTCGGCTCATTCCTCCTCTGTGCTCTCCCTGGGTCATTTTGTGTCCCGATCAATCCTGTCCCTCACCAGAGGTCACAGCTGGTGGTCTCAGCATCTCTTTTCTGCAGCGAGTGACTTCCAGCTTCGGCTTGAAAAGCTCAAACCAGGTGAACCGGTCTGGGAGGCAGCCGGTCTTGTCTAGACAATGCACTCTAACGTCGAGTTTTTGGCAAAGTCCTCCCCTGCTCCTGACTGCCTGCTTGGCAAATATCCTGCTCTCCAGGAGGTTTGTTACCGCCTGCACATACCCTGCGTGCCCGTCCTTTCCAGGGACGGTTACCAACAGGTCTTGGGCAACACGACCATGAAAGGTGGAGGTGGGACGTGCTGCATCCATGGTCGCTGGACACGATGCTCCCCTCCTCCTTTTCTGTCCGAGATCTTCCCGTACAGATTCTTGGCTCTCTCCTTTCTTTGCCCTGACAAGCTGGCAGGGGGAGGCTTTGTGAGGATTTGGAGACTGTGCGAGCTTCCTTTTCCATGACACTTTGTGCATTTGGTTGCTTAGTTGTATCAGCTTTCAGTTGGTGCTTTTCCCCTTGTAGATTTAGGGCTGGAGAGCTGGTAAATGTTGTTTCGTGTTTCCAGTACTGCCCTGTGTTTTTTGCATCATGAATTCTCATCCCAGTAATTTTCCTGAGGAAGTGCAGGCAGGTTGGTCTAGTGTTATCCTGTACAATGGGTTGATTATTTCCTGTTGTTTAGAGAGATGGGCAGCCAAGCGCCAGGATGGGTATTTAAATGTTGTTTTTGAAAGGAAAGAAAGAGAATCTGCTGGGAGTAAATACATTCTGTGTCCGAAGTGGCAAGAAGTCACCTGTTGCATTGGAGCATTTGCGCTCCTCTCCAGCCTCTGCATGGGTGGATGGAGCAGAGAGTCAGCAGAGGTGGGACAAACATGGGGAAAACCACAGTGGTTGGAGCCCAATGTCTCTGGAGCCTGCTGGAAACCAGACTGTCATCTTCAACCACTTGTGTGGGGGCACAGGGTGATGGGCTGTGCAATCAGATCAGCTCAGTATGCTGGGTTTGGGTTCAAAGTCTTTGGAAGGAGCTGTTTGGGAAGCGGGACCCTCTGCTGGTGTATCAACCGTTAGCCGGCAAGGGCATCAGCTGGTTGCTTCAGAGCCCCAGGAAAGGGTTTCCTCACCCCGCGCTGGCTGCCACATCCCCTCTTTATCTCTAACGCACATTGTTCCTTTGGCTTGTGGAGCTGAGGCCATTGCTCGTGAATCAAAGCTGTCACCACACGTGGGTCCCAGCGTGGCGGCTGCTGTCACGAGACGCTGCGAGCTCGGTCCTTCTGCGAGGAGCTGCCGTGAGTCACTGGGAAGGAGCACTGATCTGGAGAGCTTGTTTTTCTTACTCCCGATCATCTCCTTGCTGTGCCCACCCACGGAGGTGCCTCTGCTCAATAGCTGTCCCGACTCCTAGATGCTCTTTAGTCAGCAAACTCTTTCCTGGGGTAAACACAGGGAGCCTTTTCAGCGCTCCCAGCCACGAGCCCACCCCTCGCCGGGCTTCACGACCAGGATCTCTCTGTGCTGTGGTTGTTTCCAGCCTCTGCCCTGGATCTCTGCGCCTCTCCCCTGCCAGCTGGGCCTGTTGCTGCCTCCTCGCCAGCATCAACCGGTTCCCAGTGTGTTTTCCAGCTGCCGTCCCCTCCTACCTGGCTGGGCTCTGCTTGTTTTACTGCCGGGCACCATCTGCAGCTCCTGGAAACCCAGCCAGCTCCCTTGACCCAAGAGAAGCCTGTCCCTTGTGTGCCAGCTCTGAATGGGCCCTTGTCCCCACCACGGGACGCAGGACCACGCTGTGTGCCAGGGGATGGGGAGAACTTTGTTTTCCGGAGATGCTTTTTCAGGGCAGGGTGGCTGTGAATAGTTACCTACATTGAGGTAATAACTCAGGATCCCTGTCTCGTGTCCAGAGCTTGTAAAACTAGTGATGAACACTTGTCTAGTAGCTCCTCTCTGAGGTGATGTTCCGCATGTGGTAGTGCCTGCAGCCCTCAGGCTCCCCTACACAGGGACTGGGATGTGGTGACTCAATTCAGGCCGCATAGGAAGCAGTTGATTAAGCCGGGATTTGGACCCGAGTCAAACCGTGTACCGTACCAGAGGCTGCTTGGCTGTAGCATTGGCTACGAGCCTGAGAGCCAGCGTGGGGTTCAAACCCTCAGGTGTGTGGGGGAGCCCCAGTGCCACTGGTTGGATTCCCCAACCTGGGAATCCCCTTGATGGAAAAGAGAATGAACCTTGGTGTGTCAGGCCAGGGGACTGAGACATGCAGTCACTCAGAGTGATTTGGTGGCACAGAAAAGAGCAGATCTCAAATCCCAGCTCAGGCTGGAGAGTTCAGACAAGGCTTCTTTTTTGCTGCTGCAAAGAACAAATCTTCAGCTGAATGTGGCACTTTGGATCTAAGGCTTTGAAGACAGAAAGTGATTGAAGTAGCTTTTGGTCTGTATTCAGTTCCAACAACAGGCAAGAAGCGTGACCCCAGTCTAGGCTGAGAAGATTATTTGTGGGTGCTCTGTGGCTTTTTCACATTGTCTTTTTCCTTTTCTTTCCCCCCTTCCCACAGCATTCAACCTGTCTATGGAGCACAACATCCTCCGCTGGATCCCCGGCTCACCAAAAAGTAGGTGTTTCTCTCCTGGAGATGCACACCACAAGGCTTTGCAGGTTTTTGGCTCAGTCCTGCAGTACGTGGAGGTCTCCAGCATCCCTGGTGATGCTCTAGCAGAGCAGGACAGCAGTGGGGTGCGGTGCTGGCTTGAGCTCTGCGAAAGCTTGCAGGGAAAGCTTATCTGCTGGTGCCCTTTATGGCCAGAAATCCTTATAATATGAGCCAGGAGACAGACATATTTTTTAGCAATTTTAATCTGAGCCCTCTGCTCCCCTTTGGAGACGAAGGAATGAAGGGAAGGGGAGGTGAAGCTGCTCAGCAGCTGCAGAACTGCAGCCCCTTCTCGACAGGACAAGGCAGAGCTGATCTGAAGTGCCTCCTTGTCCCTATCGTGCTGTGTAGTGGTGAAGGTTCCCCACTTTCTGTGACGCTTCAGGGGATGGACTTTGACTCCTGTAGCTTAAGGTTAAACGCAAAGGTTCTTCCTGTGCCTGAGAAAAGACCCAGGTGGGTGTGGGAGCTGTCGCAGCTGGATCAGGAGTGTCCGGGAGCGCAGGCCAGCTCTGTGTGACTCTGACATGCATCTCCGCAGGTTGCAGGACTTTTTTGGGGTTTTATGTTTCCTGTAGGGGGGAAGGCAGACCTGGAGGAATTATGGGTTTCTCCCCTTGGCCCTTCTGAGCTGGGAAGCCGGGCAGCTCACCAGCTCTCTGTGGGCACTGTGGCCTCTGTGCCATCGCACCAGTGCAGGCTCTACCTCCCAGCAGCCCAGAGGGACTTAAAACATTCCTTGGGTTTGGGGGGAGGAGTGGGGAATTGGGAAAAAGGGACTGGCTGATTGGAGTGAGGATGTAGGGAAGGAAAGAGAATGGATTCATGTGACAGCACAGCTCTGATGCTGTTTCTCTTTGGCTCCCAGTTTCATCAAAGACCGTTCCAAGGCCAACGCGCTGCCTATGAAAAGCAAGAAGGCCTCCAGCTTTCACGAGTTTGCCCGCAACACCAGTGACGCCTGGGACATCGGTGACGATGAAGATGAGGATTTCTCTTCTTCGTCTTCCTCTTTGCAAACTCTGAACTCTAAAGTGGCCAAGGCCACGGCGGCCCAGGTTCTGGAGAACCACAGCAAGCTGCGGGCGAAGCCTGAGCGGGCCCAGGCCGCGCTCAGCGACGTGCCCACCAACTGCAAGGTCATCAAGTCCAGCAGCGAGGCCCAGCTCTCCAGGACGTCTGGTAAGAGCCGTCTTTGGGAGCGGCCTCCTGGTCTGCTGCTCTCCTGGTTGACCGCTCGACTCAGCCGCTTGCTGTGCCTTGCATGTTATGGATGGGAGGCTGTAGCACAGCCCACAAGCTCTACAGGTTTTTGCCTCCTTGTAGTATCCTGTACTCCAAGGAGCCATTTTTGGAGGCCTGGCCTTAATGCCTCAGTGTCCTCCGCTGCTCAGTATCCCGCACGCAGGCACATCTGTCCCAGAGGATCCCATGTTCTGGGTGAAAAGGGATTTTTGGAGATCTGTTAAATTCTTGCTCGGGATCGCTCAACTTCTGCTTCCTTTGTGGTGCAGGGTGCTGCTCTTAGGAAAGGTCCTGATGGGTCCTGGTGGCCCCAGGTTGGTGCAGCTTGGGCAGGGACCTGGGCCTCAGCTCCTGCTCGCTCTGTGCTCTGGAAGTCACCCAGCAGGTCCGTGCTGCCCGCAGGTGGCACTGGCAGCCCATCACCTCCTCTCTCTGTGCTGGCAATTAGCTTGATCACTATTTAGATCAGCAGCGAGCAGAGCAGATTGAAAGTTGGTTCTTCTGGGATTCCCAAAGCTGCTTGTGCCTCATCTCCTGTGTCTTTCTGCCCGCGGCTTGCCCTGTGGGAAAGGAATTCTGATCCGCTGGCAGCCGCGTGTCTGGGTGCAGGAGGAAGAAAGGGGAGGAAAAACAGGGGGGAAGTGATGGAGGAGTCAAACAGATGCCTGTGAACCCGCTGATCCATCAGGCTGGGACAGTGATGCTCTATTTGCTGGGGAAGAGAGGGATGAAATGTGCAGCGGGAGGTCTCTGAGGGGTGAGATGGGGTTGGAGAGGTGCCACCTCCTTCCCCACCTCACTGCAGCATCTGCTCCTTGCAGAGGAGGCCTGTGTGCGCACCCCCCTCCAGAAGCAGCAGTCCCTTCCCCTTCGGCCCATCATTCCACTCGTCGCCCGAATCTCTGACCAAAATGCTTCGGGTGCTCCCCCCATGACGGTGAGGGAGAAAACCCGCCTGGAGAAGTTTCGGCAGCTCCTTTCCAGCCACAACACGGACCTGGGTGAGTGTGGCAGACGGGGGTGTCTGCAGGGGAAAGGGGAAGGCAGCGGGGGGGCTGCTGCCTGCTTCAGGTCGTAATTGGGTCTGCTCCAGGCTGGAAAAAATGACCGCCTGCAGTGGGATAGTTGCACAAACTGCTCTGGTGACAGGTGGTTGTGTCCTCAACCAGCTGCCCATCTGTTCCTGGTCTTTCTTCATCTCGCAAATGATGAGTGTGATCACCAGGGGGGTCTTGGGCTCTGCATGAGAACTGAGGTTCTGACACATCAGAGCCCCAACGGCCACCAGTCCTGTGCCCAGGCTGAGCTGGAATCGGAGAATCACAGAATCGTTCTGGTTGGAAAAGACCCTCAAGATTGAGTCCAACTGTTCCCCACCCCGTCACTGCCCCATGTCCTGAGAACCTCATCTCCGTCTGTCCAACCCTCCAGGGATGGTGACTCCAGCACTGCCCTGGGCAGCCTGTTCCAATGCCCCACAGCCCTTTGGGGAAGAAATTGTTCCCCAGATCCAACCTCAACCTCCCCTGGTGCAACTTGAGGCCGTTTCCTCTGGTCCTCATCTCTGCTCTGCTTGCTGCAGACCCTCGTCCCCAGTCGCTGTTGATGTGGAGCCTTCCTGGAGGCTCAGTGTCTGCAGGGCCTGCAGGAGCAGACTGGGCTTTCCTCTCCTTCTAGGTGTGGTGGTGCCTGGACGTGCATAGGATCTAATCCATTGCCACCACTGTCCGTTTGCAGATGAGCTGAGGAAATGCAGCTGGCCCGGTGTGCCCAGAGAGGTCCGGCCCGTGACGTGGCGTCTCCTCTCAGTGAGTACCTGGAGTTGTGACGCGGGAGTCTGGGGGGAATAGAATCATAGACATAGGGACATAGAATCACAGAATGTCCTGAGTTGGGAGGGACCACAAGGATCGTGGAGTCCAACTCCTGTCCCTGCACAGGACACCCCACAGGTCACACCGTGTGTCTGAGGACGCTGTCCAGTCTCTTGAACACTGTCAGGCTTGGGGCCGTGACACCTCCCTGGGAGCCTGTTCAGTGTCCAGCACCCTCTGGGTGAAGAACCTTCTCCTGATGCCCAACCTGAACCTCCCTGGTGCATCTTCCAGGTGTTTTTGGGCGCCAGGGGGTGTAATTGCTACATCCTCTGAGCACAAAGCCCCCGCTGGTGC
Source organism: Patagioenas fasciata (assembly GCF_037038585.1). Lineage (NCBI taxonomy): Eukaryota > Metazoa > Chordata > Aves > Columbiformes > Columbidae > Patagioenas > Patagioenas fasciata. Next base: position 2,211,176 of record NC_092540.1, read on the forward strand.
TGGGAATATCTGATTTGCTCTGTTTTGGGAAACTGAATACCATGATGTTGGGTTGCTCCCAGATCAGTAAAGGACTTGAGGGCTGGGAAAGCCCAAACCCATGAAAGCTCTTTCTCCAGCTCTTGAGTCTCTGTGCCTGATGCTTCTGGGTGCTCGGCCGCCTGGTGGGATTTTGGGGGTTTGCGGTGAGGGAGGAGGCTCTGCCCTGACAGGGATTTTCCTGCCGCAGGGTTATCTCCCCGCAAACATGGAGCGGCGAAAGCTGACTTTGCAGCGCAAGCGGGAGGAGTATTTCGGCTTCATCCAGCAGTATTACGATTCCCGAAACGAGGAGCACCATCAAGACACCTACCGACAGGTACGAGCCCTCTGCCCATTGCCATGGTGTCTCCCTTTCCTCCCTCTTGTTGCTGCTTGTCTGTGCAGTTGGGGTCATGCTGGGACTTCTAGCTGTAGTTATGAGTCTTCTCCTTGGGGACAGGGCACCATGTTTCTGTCCATTTTCTTACTGGTGTTAGTTTAAGCCTTCCCTAAATTGATCTAATAACTCGATTTCAGACCCCAGCTCTTTCCCAGCTCCCACAGCTGAGCAGAGGAGACTGGAGATAAAAGTGTAGATGGTTTTCTCGGTGCAGCTGCTGTCTGTAGCCCTCACTGTGCTTGTTGCCACGTGCAGCTCTCGCCTGGGGGGACACTGAGGGGCGGGTTCCCCCGTGTTAGCCTGTGATGAGTTATTGTGTCCCCAGAAAGCACGGCTGGTGTGTGTAACCCAGCCTCTCTTCCAGATCCACATCGACATTCCACGGACCAACCCACTCATCCCCCTCTTCCAGCAGCCGCTCGTCCAGGAGGTAAGGGGGAGAAGGCTTGGATGCGTCCTATCTTACCCGTATTGCTGCAGAAAAGCCTGTCAGCGCATGATCTGCTCCCTGAGCTTAGCAGTTACGCTCTTCTGGTTTTCCTTTGTGCACGGCTAATGCAGGTACCTGCTTTCCCTCCTTCTTCCCCAGATCTTTGAAAGAATCCTGTTTATCTGGGCCATCCGACACCCAGCCAGTGGCTACGTGCAGGGAATCAACGACCTGGTCACTCCCTTCTTTGTCGTGTTCCTCTCGGAGTATGTCGGTAAGTGACATTTGCTGCTTGGAGCACGTACGGTGCTGCCTCTGGACAGCGGGGCTGGGAATGGTGTGAAGTGCTGGCCCCAGGAAAGCTGCCCTGGCCGAGGGGGTGATGTGTTGTTCTTCTTGCAGCTGGAGATGCGTCTTGTCCTCTTACTGTAGCTTCGCTTGGTTGAATTGACTTCAGTTTCATAACCTTGCTGAGCTCTGGGGAAGCTGAAGTGCTGAGGCTGGATTTGCATTTGAATCTCCTTAACATTCTTACAGCTTGGAGGAGAATGGGGCCTTGTGGGCACTGCTGAGTTCAGGCAAAGCCCTGATACACAGAGCTGGGGGAGGGTCTTGCTCTCAAAGCTTGGGCTTAGAGCTGGTTCTGGTTCTAGGAGGAGCGAGTGAAGTATAAAGAGACCCTGCTGACAATGTAAAATAAACCATTTAAATAGATTCCTGTCCCGTGCTGCCAGTACAGGTGTGCTACTCAAGCTGAGAGTTTCAGAAAGCAAATTGACTTCTCCCTACTGCTTTTGGCTTTCTTGTCAGCCAGTTGCTTTGAGCCGGAGATCAAGTCATTTCACCCATAGCATTTTCACTCTTTCTGCAGCTCTAGCTGTGTCTGGAGTTGACATTGTCGCTGGGATGCTGTAATCCCTGTGCCGAAAGGCTCTTGGTTCTCACTGTGAAGAGAAGGAAAAAGGAATTTATAAGACTGCATTAGTGACAGAGAGATCCTGATGAACGTATATTTTTTAAGATCTCATCCAAAGCTTGTTGACGTCAGGGGGAGCCTTCCAGTATCTAGGTGAGGCTTTGTGAACTAGTCCTGATCTCCCTGAGGATGTTGTGAAGGAATACCTGGTGTGGTCAGGATTGATCCCTGGAGGCGCTGCTGCCTTGGCTGGATAAAGCCCCGCAGTCTGTCCCCTGTCAACGCTCTTCCCTCTCTGTTTTGCAGAAGAGGACGTGGAGAACTTCGACGTGACGAACCTGTCTCAGGATGTTTTACGGAGCATCGAAGCCGACAGCTTCTGGTGCATGAGCAAGCTGCTGGACGGGATACAGGTGAGCGGGGCCGGGGTGTCTGTCCCCTCACTGGGGTGACAGCATCATCGTCTTCTCTGCGTCAGGGCGAGCGCTCTGCACATCCCAGCGTTAGGAGATTCCACTACTCCCGTGAGCTAAATCTGTGGGTAAAACCCCGAGGAAAGAAGATGGTGTTTCTGTCCGGCTGGTGCTGTCCCAACTAGGGACTCCACAGCAGGCAGATCATCCTGGTGCTCAGGAGCCACATCTCCTTGGCTCGTGGTGATCTCCGCTCCCTGTGGAGCTGGGGATCTGGTTTGGGTCATTTCTGACTGTTGTTAGAGCTGCTCCTTGTGACTCCCCGCAGGATAACTACACCTTCGCACAGCCCGGCATCCAGAAGAAAGTCAAAGCCCTGGAGGAGCTGGTCAGCCGCATCGATGGTAGGTGACAAGGGGGTCTGAGCAGGTTGGAGCTGTCACAACAGGGGGAGGCTCCTTGGCAAGGGGCAGACGCTTGTTACCACACCTACGGGAGCGGGACAGGGAGGGTCAGCCAGAAACCCCCTGGGGACGGGGTTCTTCTGGCCAGGTAGCCAGAAAACGCATGAAAGCCGGTGTGTTGGGGACAGTGCCGTGTGCGGGAGCCAGGGCACCACAGTCCCCAGGTGTGTAAGTGAAATGTGCTGTTTCAGAGCAGGTACATAATCACTTTAGGAAGTACGAGGTCGAATACCTGCAGTTCGCCTTCCGCTGGATGAACAATCTGCTGATGAGGGAGCTGCCGCTTCGCTGCACCATCCGCCTCTGGGACACCTACCAGGTACAGAGGCTCCCGCTGCCTTCCTGCTTTACTGGTCACTGTGGGGACAATGCCATAGGACGTTTATAGCCACTTGGGTGGGGGTTGGCCCAGGAGGACGTGGGTTTCTGGGGAGCTCCAGTGGAGCTGCAGGAGCTGATCCGGAACTTTGCTGCCCGCAGTCGGAGCCAGAAGGATTCTCCCATTTCCACCTGTACGTCTGCGCTGCCTTTTTGATCAAGTGGCGGAAGGAGATCCTAGATGAGGAAGATTTCCAAGTAAGTCCTTGGGGCTGGGGGTAGAGGGGAGGGAATTGCTCTGGGTGTGAGGCCAACGTGGACACAGCCAAGTGTCGTCTCAAAGGATCTTTGCCTTAAAGTAACTTGTGAGGCTCAGTGCTCAGGACAGAGAGCGGGGCTGGTGGAGGGTTCAACCAGCAAATCAAAGCGTGAGGTTTGATCACGGTAAGTCCCTCCATCTTTGCTTTCTGGTGTCCAGCCCTAACACTGCTGGACTGTTATCTCAAGGGGTTTGGGGTATCTGAGGTGCCTTACTCGCTCGGATCTAGACACAAGCACACCTTGATGCTGTCTCTGAGCCCTCCAGCCCCGCGAGTGTGCTGAGCCCAAGTGACCAAGCGCTGCTGCCGCCGGCCCTGCGGCTGCTCCGGATCTGCGCTCTGCCTTCGACCGCCCCAAACTCAGCCCCTTCCCCTTTTCCAGGGCCTTCTCATGTTGTTACAAAATCTGCCCACGATACACTGGGGTAACGAAGAGATCGGCCTCCTGCTCGCCGAAGCCTACAGACTCAAGTACATGTTTGCGGATGCCCCCAATCATTACCGCCGATAGGTGCCAGGACTCGACTCCCTCCTCTCCCCCGTGTTCCCTCCTCCTGGCCCGATCTGATCACTGTGGCATTTTTGTCGTCCCGAATCCTCCGACACTCCGGCCGGGAGCTGCTCCTCGCTGTACAAAGCTCACGTCGACTCTTGTCTTAACTCCGAACGCGTGCCTGTCTGCCGCTCCACGCGCCTGGATGTGCCGCTCCAACCGCCCTCAGTATTTCAGGCCGCACCGGCGGCTCGAGCCGGGGAGAGAGGCTGGAAGGGGCTGGGGGGGACATGGGGGGCAGCTTTACCAATAAACTGAGCCCAGGATGAAGCCCTCCTGTCCTCCCCACCCAGGCTTGTCTGGCTGGGACCACCTTGGCTTTGCTGCCACCACCCCCGCTGTCCCCTCTGCTGCCGTTCGCTCCACCTCGCAGGTGAAAATGCCTTATCAGAGCCCCACCCGGCTGCAAATCCTTCCCCTGGGGGCGGCAGAAGCTTCTCTCGGGGCTCAGATTTGCTCTGAGGGGCTGGAGACCCCAAGCACTTTGTGGGTTCGCGAGAGCGCCCCTTGCCTGCCCTCTCCCCCCATGCTCTTGGCCTCCCTCTCCCCGGCAGCGGGACGGGCACGGGGCCACGCTCACTCCATCCACGCGTGTCAGCTTGACGGGACTCTCGGGGACTGATGTGCTGCCGGTCCAGCCCCCCGGCACGGGGCGGGGGAGCAGCATCTCCCAAAAACCCCCTTGCAAAGCCCTCGCTCCTCCGAGGCGTTCTGTGTATATTGTGTTCTTGTGTATATGGGTCAGAGATGTACAATATATGTTTTTCTGTTTGTAGCAGATAATGATTTTATATTTATAACGTGCACTCCTTGTTCTCCCATCCCCTCTACGCCTGGGGACGGTGGCGTTGGGCTTTGGGCCCCTCCCGAGGTTTTGGGGACATTTTGGAGCCACAGGTGTTTCTGCTCCACGGTGTTGGATGTGCCAGAAGAGCTGTGTTAGAAATACCTGTCTCAGGCTTCCCGCACACAGAGGATTTGGGTGTTTAAAGGAGATGGAGCTCCCCGCGGGGAGCTGTGTAAAACAGGGTATTGGGGCTCGTCGGCTGGATCGTGTCCCTGCGCGGCCGGTGACTCCGGGGAGGGACAATCCCTATGGGGACGTGTCCTCAATGGCGTTGCCACCCTCCGCTTTTAAATCGAACCAATCGTGAATGTTTTAAGGGACGTTTTCCGTGTTGTGCCAAGGGACCGCTCTGGTTCTCCCGCGGGCCATGGGGACGAGGCCGGGGACACGGAGGGTGGGAAAGGGCAGCGGGGCCGAGCATGTGAAAGGCAGAGCCTTGTTGCCAATAAAACTCCAAACAGTGTCTCAAGAAATCATTTTCCGAACCTGGAGTTGTTTTTCTCAGGCAGTTGGGCTTTTCCTGTATTTTCGTGTGTGCCTGTTGTTGTCTTCTCGGAGCCGCAGACGGGGGGGCCTCAGTTTAACAGGAATGTCAAAAGGAGGAGGAGATTCTCTTCTGCTTTGCTGGGGGATACAGTGGTGGGGTCTGAGTCTGCTCAAGCACCACCACGCCAGTGCTGTTCTGGCCCACGGGACAACACCAGCAAGCAGAGACTATTTTTTAATACATTAGAATATTTATTTCTCAAAGAGAAAATCGATTATGGGCATTAAAATGAGCAATTTTTTTCTTTACAAACATAGATTTTTCTTATTACCTCTCATACCATCCAATAGAAATCATTCTAGAAAGCAAATAAACTCCCTTTCTGCAATAACCAGAGGGACCTGTGCTCTGCACAGCCTGACAGCAACAGCCGGACATGAACCGGGTCAAATGCTGAAAATGTCATTTAAAAACACCAAATCACCAAGATCTTATAAACACACCCAGGGGCCAGGCCCCCCCAGCTGAGCCGCTCCCCTGGAACGGTGGCTGTTCCTCCAAACAAATGACACTGCGTGTGTGTAAAATACCCAGCAACACAACTGGGGACTTGAAGTATGGAGACAATTGGTCTAAATAATTTAGGACAATATTTTACAACTATATACACGTCCTTCCATAGGCATTATTACTATTATTTTTACAAAATCCCGTGCCCCACCTCTATATATCACAGGAATCTTCCTTAAAACAGGGTTCCATGTCCTAAAGAAGACCAGGTAGAAATGGCAGTGATTACTCGCCACTATTCATTATTATTAATTATTGGGTTTAAACCAAAGTGAGCCAGAGGAAAACGTCAGAGACGGAAGAAAAGGAAGAGAAGCCGTACACCAATGTGCACAAACCAACCCAGCTCACCCTCAGTGCCTGCAAACTGCCCCAGCTCATAAGACACCCCCAAAATTCGTTTTGCTGCTTAAAAAGAAGTTATCTGTCTTTGCTTAAACTCAGGACTGTCCTAAACCACCATATGAAATGTTACTGGAACAAGCACAGGCACAGAAATCAGAATTTAAATGTGAAACAAACAACCAAATAATTTTCCAGGACATGCACACACAATCTGGTAATGTGGGGTTCTTTTTGTATTTAAAGCTGTGCACGTGTGCGCAGCAGAGGGGAAGGGTCCCAAAATACCCCGAGCTTTTCTAAATATGAGAGAAATCTAACCTGAAAACACTGGACCCAGGTAGGGAAATTATGTGGACTCCCAGCTACAACTTTTGCTTTATGTGATGGGGCAATCAGTGTCAATTAAAAAAAATGTAAAGGCCCATGACAATGGAAATTGGGATAGCGGTAAGGGACCTGGTTCAGTTACAGTGGTGCTGGGGATGCTGGATTTTCGTCCTCCCATCAGCTTTAACTCGTCCACTGTGTCGCCTGTGCCGAGGGGATTGACTTGGTCACACAGGAGCCTCCTGCAATGGAGAGAGCAGAACCGCGTCACCAAGGGGGAAGAAAAGCAAACGCCTTGCGCTAATCCCCTGCCAGGCTGCGCTGAGCCTGCGGCACCAGCGGAAACAAGCACACCGCGCCCTCAAACGCAACAAACTGAGCTTATTCGTTCATTTCCTCTCAAGATGCAGCACATACAAACTGAACATCAACGCAACGACCGACGCTGCAAGTGCTGTTTACATCCCTTATTTGCGGGTGTCATGAGACTTGGAAAATCGACTGTTACTGCCAAAAAAAACCAAGGGACCAAAAGAGAGCCCTGGAACCACCGGCAGTGCAGTGAAACACACGAGCTGCAGCCTCCCCTGGGGCTCCTGCCGAAGCCCCCAAGTGCCTCAGGGGATTGGTTTGTTTGTCGTTCCTAAACCACCGATGCAAAACTCACCCCCCGGGCTGTCCAACCGCACCGGGCTCCGCCCCGGAGCGCGGGCCCCGCCCCCGGCTCCGCCCCGGCTCCGCGGGCCCCGGCCCCGCCCCGGCTCCGCGGACCCCGGCTCCGCCCCGGCTCCGCGGGCCCCGGCTCCGCGGGCCCCGCCCCCGGCTCCGCCCCGGCTCCGCGGGCCCCGCCCCCGGCCCCGCCCCGGCTCCGCGGGCCCCGCCCCCGGCTCCGCCCCGGCTCCGCGGGCCCCGCCCCCGGCTCCGCCCCGGCTCCGCGGGCCCCGCCCCCGGCTCCGCCCCGGCTCCGCGGGCCCCGCCCCCGGCTCCGCCCCGGACCGCGGGGCCCGCCCCCGGCTCCGCCCCGGACCGCGGGGCCCGCCCCCGGCTCCGCCCCGGACCGCGGGGCCCGCCCCCGGCTCCGCCCCGGACCGCGGGGCCCGCCCCCGGCTCCGCCCCGGACCGCGGGGCCCGCCCCCGGGCCGTGCGGTCATCCCGCGCATGCACAACGCGTCAGCGACTGCGCCGCGCCAGCAGGGCGCAGCACAGCCCCACCAAATGCCCGCCACAAAGAACAGCAGCGAACAACCGGCTGTGCCGCCGGTCACCGAGCACCGGCGCAGGGCGGCGTGCACAGGCGTTACCTTCTAGCGGAACACCGGAGACGTTCACCGCACACCCAGCAGCGCTGCGCTCCCCGGAACGCGTCGTACGATCGTCCGCGCTGCAGCAAGGGCCCCGGGTCGCGTGAACATCACGTGGCGCGGAGCGGGCCTATCAGGCGGCACGCCGCGTGCGCGAGGGGCGGGTCCGCAGTAGAAGAGCGGGAGGGGGCGCCACAGAGCCTGCGGCGGCGGGAACCGGAGAGCGAGCTGAGGAGAGAGCGGAGAGATCGGGCACGGCCCGGGCGGGTGTGAACGGCGCCAGAGACCCGCTCTGGGCGGCCTGGGCCAGGCTCTGGCACCTCCCAGCAAAGCAGCTTCTCCTCGTGTTCAGATGGAGCCTCCTGTGTGTCAGTCTGTGCCCCCTGCCCCTCGCTCTGGGGCTCTGAGGCGCTAGACGGGTCAGGTGTGAGGTCTCACTCAGCTCCTGCCTCAGAAGTTGTCACTTTGCTGAACTTTAAGCTAGGTGCTCATTTCCTAAAACCCTAAAAACACCAGTGGTGCTGTGACTGTAAATCTAAAACAGGTGTCTCAAATTAGATCTCTCCGGTGTTGTCTAATGTGGATATCGGCGCTAACGCTGTGCAGGACAAGTGCTAGCTGGCCATCTCTGTTAATTAAATTTAAGATATAGCCTGAAAATATATATGCCACGTAGTAGCCAAGCATCAAACTTAATTCAGCCTTTATCCTGAAGACACTAAGGTGACAGTTTTAACACCCTTTTCAGTGTTAGGAGATGATTGTTTCTCATCACAGGTTGCTGTTCAGCAGTCCTGCGGCTCACACGAGGTTTGTGGGGGAAGAAATGAGACCCCAAGAGGTGAATGTTGTGCTGCACCTTCCTCTGAGTCCTCCACTCGCACTCTAAATATTCCCTGTGTCCCGGTGCCTGTCCCACAGGGTTCCTGTCACAGCAGGCGTGCTGAGATTTTGTGAAAAACTTGTGCAATAAAAATACCAAGTTTGTGCGGAGAAGAAACGCCTTGAATCATTCATAAAATAAGACACAACACTGAACAGAAAATGAAATAGATTTGTTAACAGATGGCAGACATCCTAGGGCTAGAAAGAAACCGAAATCAAATCCCAAAACTCCCACAAAACACAAAACCACCTTAACAGATTTTATGATCTTACATAAACTGACACTTCTGACATGAAGTTGAAACAGAAATGATCCGTGGTTTTATGTGCATCTTGGCACTAGGTAATATTCTAAACTCAATCTGATAAAAGAATGAGGTGAGGGGTTTTTTATGGTTAACTCACTGTATAATAGTCTGTGGTGCAGGGTTAGGGAAGTGTCACAGGGCTCCCATATTACCACAGACACAAAAAAAGGCATTGTGATCAACATAAAAATCAAAGCCAAGTTCTGACCGAATAATGAAGACAAAGATGAAGACAAAGAATTCTGATAGACCCAATAATTTTCTGATGGTTCTTTCCCTCCGAACAATTACTCCATTTTTCACAAAGCAGCAGCATCCAGCCTCAACAGCTAAACTCGACAAGCATTTTTGCCTCCTGGGGTTTTTCAGGGGTTATTCTGCCTACTGATAAAGCCTGTAGTGTTATGAAATTAAGTCACATTAAATGAATTGAACAGAGAGCATTAATCTGGGCAAATTACTTCCAACAATTAGAAAACCACGGCTGTAGCAAGTCAGACAACAGGTCCCATTAGGGAACAGAAAAATAATGCCATATATAATCTCCGTTCTCTTAGACCAAGCAACTCAAGGAAGGTTTTTGTTCTATGGTGATCCCTATTAAGTCATCCATACGTGCCTGGGATGGTGGGTGAAAACACAACTGTTCTTTGGAGAACCCTGAATTCCAGGTATGGGAACAAAACCGAAACCCATAGCGTTCCTTTGTTCTGAAAACTGTCACTGGAAGTTAAACCTAACTGGTTTCATTCCTTGTGCATATTTACAGGCTTTTATTGGCAGAGACGGTGCCAGCTGCAGTAACATCTGTACAGCGGTACGGCTTGGGAGAAATGATCCATTCTGCATTTAGGCTGGAGATACTTTGGAAAGAAGAGAGATTACAGCAATAACAGAGGTTTCCACAGGTCAAAAGCTCCCAGCTTCTTTCAAGATGTTTCTCCCGCATTTCAGCCACTCGACCAACTGCACTGAATACACATTTCTAGCCAACCGCTTCTAAAACCGCCACAACACCGACTCGCCGCCTATTCGTGTTCTCACTGCTTCCTGCTCCTGGCACCCGCTCCGTGCTGAAGGTGCCTCTGCTGCTCCCAGTGTTTCCAGCCATGCTCCTCCTGCCTCCTTTTCGTGCACGTGGAAAATGGATCTCTGTACTCTGCTAAAAATAGTTCCCTCATTTTCTAAGAGACATGATAGCCATTATTTTTTTCTCCAGTAACCATGCTTTAGCGACTTGATAAGTGAATTTCAGGCAGTATTTCCATTTCAATTATTTACCATCAAAAAGACATTTTTTTCCCGCAGACTGAATCCGTAGTGCAGCAGAGAGTTTATAAAAAGAAAGCCTCTTATCATTGTCTGTCTTTATTATCTATGCAGCCCATATTCGCAGAAAATTAAACATCTCAGCACATCAGTACAGTCCCCCAGGTTATTTATCTTAGTATTAGAAAATGCTTTTGGGGATGCATTGACAGAAGTCCCTATATGATAACTCATTTAAGCAAGTGTGTGTTTCTCTGTTGAGTCTCTGAACTACCAAGGACAGAGTTTAGCAGCTCAATACACTTCCCTATGAGCCCCTCTTGAATGCGCAATCCCAAACCGGACATCAGTGCGACAGATTAGAATACCAAGAAATACCAAACATCCAAAAGAAAACGGAAAAGTGCCCAAGTCTAACACACAGCACCAGAATAATGTTTCCAAAAGCGTTATTGGTGCGACACACGCATCAGGCCCTGTGAATTTATCCAAATACTTGCAGTAAATGCTCATCTCCAGCAATATTCCTAAACTGGCAGTCTGCAAAGAAAATCTGTGTTGGAGCGTTTTTCATTCTGATCGCCAGAGAGTTTGTGCTGAATGTTGAAGGCAAAAACAAAGACTTCATTGAGAGAAATATGGAGAGCGTCTCATTCATGACAAGGAGAAAAAGGAATCGGGAAGATAATATGACATTTCACAGGCATGCCAATCCCAGTGAATAGCAGCGCAAGAGCACTTTTCTAAATCATTCTCCGCAGTAAATTGCCTGCACACAGTCTATTCACAGATGTCTTTGCTCTGCCAATCTAAAGTAGCTATTCTCCCAGCAGTTCAAGAGTAAATACACACTGGTGACGCATCCAGATATCACTGACTGCATTCAAGTGTCTGTTGTAAAAACCCCGCTCTGGAGTTGAGCGAGGCGCTTCAGTCACAGCCATCTTTCAGTTCCTAAAGGTCAGCAATGACAGCTTCATCGCTCTGCTCTGCACCGAGGGTTTTACCACGCAAAGCTCTGGTGTCATCGGGGAGCGCGGTGCAGATCCAGCTCTCCCAGCTGCACAAGTCCTGGTTTTAAGTCAACAACCTCTGCTCAAACCCAGCTGTGACACGGCCCTCAAACGACAGAATCCACCTCAAAAAATTCACTAGGCTATGTGTCCTGTAAAACCAACCCCCAGATTGTCACAGGGCATTCTTCCAATTCTGAATAATTTCAGAGTTGTATCTAGAAATGATCATGAAAGGTGGTTCTAGCACGGCAAAACCAAATATACTTCATAAATTCGCGTAGGATTCAGTGAGTGTGAAGCAAAGCGAGCGGGATAAGAAGAACGCATCTTAGGTGGGAATATGTGGGTGTTTCATGGTCCAGTTTGTACCTAAAATCACTGAGTTACATCCGTCGGCATGAGGAGGAAACAGTTTGAATGCTGGAGGAAAGTGGGCCAAGCACCACGTGCCCAGTTTGGCTCGCTGGCGGCACAAAACGCGTCTTGAGGCGCCCGCGCCGGCTGCGGCCAAGATCCATTTCCAACATTGGCTCAGTATCTGCGGCCGGTGAATAAAAAAGGTCACTGGAATTTCAGCTCCAAATTTAATTAATTAATCCCTTCAGGCCAGTTAAATTGTTGCAAGTTAGAAACATGACTAAGACCTTGTATTGTGTAGAAAAATCGCTACGGCGTAGCCGCCGTAAATTTGAACTGATCACATTCACGGAATGGCACCTTATTTGTGTTTGCTCTTAGGATCGTTGGAAAATCCAGGTTGGAAAGGACCTCCAGGTCTCCAGGGTCCCGCCAGGAATCAGGTCAGACCATGCTACCTGGAGCTTGTGAAAAGGAACTCAAGATAGCGACCTCTAAATGAAACCCAAATATCCCTTGATTCCACTACTGCCACTCCTTAAAAGACCACAGTGAGCTACCCTTAAAAATACATTTCCAATAGTCATTTGTCATGTGTGTTAATTTATTTGGTTCGAATTATATAAAACTCCTGTAAAGGAAGTCATATGTATTAATAGGAGAACAGAGTTAACGTCTAGGAAAAAATACAGCTTGCTATTATTCCTGACTTTCGTTAAAATAATCTAACGCTGACAGATTTGAAAGTGATCTTTTGTCTCTCAGTGTTTTGCTGACAAAGTACTGCTTAATACATTTGTAATTTAGTAAATGCTTTAGAGAACAGCACGAAAGTACAATAGGAAATTAAAGATTTCTATTTGTGAGCCCTTTGAGGAAAGAATCTGAATTATTCCGTTTCAAACTAACGTGTTGTTATAGCACGTTTTGGAGATGAAAAGTGGAGTGAGAACCTGAAATGAGAGATGAGCTATGCTGGTTAATCCCAAATTATTGATTAAAGTTAAATAAGCTGGAAGGTTTTTTGGGGGTCAGCTTCGGCAGACAGCAAATACAAGGCTAAATTGCTTTTTCCAATCAACTGATCTGAGCACGGGCCACTGATCCAGCAAGTGCAGTCTGTTAGTGTGTGTTGTACTAACAGCCACAGCTCAGGCACCATAGTAGTTAAGAGTGTAGAGAAAAGACACTTAATTTGACCTAAATAGCAGTGAGATTACAGTCTTAACTTGCACAACCAACATAAAACACCGCTACAATATTAACGCAGCCTCTGGAAAAACTTGTCTCGCATGCACAATGCTGACCTCCTTTGACAGTTATTTTTGGCGAGTCGTATCTAATCTATAGTCTGACATTAGTGAACTGACGCGTAGTTTATAACCAACAAACGGGGTTTGGTTACAGTTCTGCACAAGAAGCATCTTTAAAGGCTGGCAAAGACTTACTTAATATCAACATGTTTAACTAAGACAGATTCTTCTCGGATCCGTACTTGCATTATGAGAAGGAAAGTTCCCAGATTTTGTTTCTAGCCCTTGCACTGAAACCAGCCCGCAGCACAATGTCACAGCACCAAAATCAATCCAGACTCCCGCTCCTGCCGGTTCCAGCCCATCGAGGGACAAAGCCAGGGACAGGCGCCCACTGCCTGCACTGAGAGCTGCAGCTCGGCCGGCCTCCCCGAGCCCACAGAGCCTCCTGACCACATCTTTGCCATAATTCACCCGCCACCTCGTCTAAGTACCGACGGAGCTCTTCCAGCTGCTGTCTGCCATCCCACCTTGCACATTCCAGCAGGAAAGCCAAAAGTCCCCCACTAAACTTGTTTTCCAGGCCAAAACCAGCACGGCATTGGGGTAACAGCAGCACTGTTTTAATAACGCGTTTCAACTAAACCCGATTTGCAGAGTCCTTCCTCTCCAGAGGAGTGTGAGATCTACTGCCCGCAATTTATACCCAAGTATTCTAGTTGTTAGTAAGGTCAAAAATAAAATCCAAGAAGCTTCGATACTAAAAAAGCGTGTCCTTGCCATCTATACCCTTTCAAAAGGCCCCGACCTGGAACTGATGTCCCTCTGAGGGACACATCCTGCTGTGCCCGCTCCTTCCAGGTGCAGCCAGAAGAGGCGACTCGAGCCGTCCAGGAAGGTTTTCCAAGCATACAGCTTAAATATCACTTTGTTCAGATATGCAGGTTAAGTGAAAATACCAGCATGGTATTCCCCAGCATTAGGGCATTCAAAAACCTGCTAACAGACATGGTGACAGCCCTCAGAACGTACAGACACAGGACAGAGGTGTAAAAATGCTCATGAAACAGCAATGGCTCGGGGGGCAGGGAGGGCGGCTGCTCCCCGGCTCTGAGGGGCCTCTGCTGAAGGGCTGGTTTGCTGCCTGGTCCATGTCAGCGTGGGAGATTCTGTGCGCCTTATATGGATCGTTCTGAAATGGATGGTTCTTTTAATGACTTCACAGATTTTTTCATCCTATAATCACATAAAAACATTTCCACATAATTTGTCGTCGTTAAAGTGAAATTATCAGTGCACATGAGAAATATCTTTGGCCCAACTTCGCTGTGAAAGTCTTCACAGGGAATTATAAAATAAATTGTAAAGTCGCTTAGTTAACTTTGGTATATATCCTAATCTGGTTTAGAAGCCAACACAGTCGCTTAGTTAACTTCGGTATATATCCTAGTCTGGTTTAGAAGCCAATGCAGTCGCTTAGTTAACTTCGGTATATATCCTAGTCTGGTTTAGAAGCCAATGCAGTCGCTTAGTTAACTTCAGTATATATCCTAGTCTTGCTTGCTTGCTTAGCACCTCACATTGCACTTGTATTTAATGGGTTCTAATTGTGAGGCTGCTGGTTTGATGCTGGTTTTACACCCTATTCTGGGGGTTAAACCAAGCCTGGTAAGGGAACCAGACCCTGCCAGGCCACACAGGATCCTCCCCTCTCCCCCTTTTATGAGTTCCAAATAGTGAAAAGAAACTCAGAAACTCTTCTGCTTGTTTGGCAACTAACAGCAAAATATTTTTGTTTGCACTTAGCAACACTCTGAATCAGAATTCTTAGTCCAGAATCAGTTTCAGAGCCCATCCTGTCACTCCGGGCTCTCTGCAACAGTTTCGCTCTGGCTTCTTGCCTTTTAGAAGTCGTCAGAGCTGAGAAGTTCGTCAGGAAACTCCACTCAGGGAGGGATCTCCATGGCTTCCCTTCGGGTGCTGCTCTTTCTGAGGATGTCGCTTGGTTTTCTTCAAAAATAAATTCAGACTAAAGACAGACAGCAATAAAAACACCTCCCCAGTTAACATGGGAAAACAGAAATACCACGTTTATGTAAACTCACTGTACTATGTTGGGGTTTTTTCCTTGATGACAGAAAACATCTGTACTATCTGCACATAAAAACTTTCATTTTCAGTCTCTAATATTATACAGAAGGATTTTTAAATGGTGAGCTTAATCCATACAGTTGTTTAAAAGTGTAAAGTAAATTATAAATAAAGAAATGGGTAAAGTTGTACCTTCTCAGGGCATGGTTTCCCTCTACACCGCCATCTGAATTCGCTCGGTCTCATCTGGTGCGGCTTAGAATTAAAGCAAGAAAGTGAAGATCTGCCCTTGGTTCAGTTCAATAGAAAGACATGAATGTGGATCCCGAATACATTCTGTAACCATCTGAAAACTTCCTGCCTTGTTAAAAAGCAAAGAATGGTAAAAGGAAAGAGCCGGTAAAGCAGTTTCAAGGCAGCTGCCTAGAATTTGTCATGGTAATTAGCTCAGTTCATAGACTTCAAAAATATAAACAGGACTCATTAAATACAGAAGAATGACATTTTCTACATTCATAAAACTATAGATCAGCATTTGTAAGCCCTCCTGAAGGCATCCAGCCCTCATCCTAATTAGACATGGTAGTTTAAAACCTAAAAAGGGGAAGGGGCACATATCTATTGTTGCTTTATCAATTACAGCATTTTCTATTAGACTAAAACCATGCATATAGGCTTTGAAACACATAATCCTCCTGCCAGTTTCCGTAGTTATGAAAAAGGGCAATGCTCACAACAAAGGCAGTTTCGTGCTCTGGTATTTCACTTGACTGTCTCTCTCATCAGTTTAAGGGACGTGGCCTGAGGCCACAGTCATGATAGTGAGCTATATATAACACTGGCAATAAAACAAGTATAGAATTCTCGTAGGAACTAGGAGAAAAATAACCCCGTATGCATACATGCATTAAACTGGAATGGTAAGTCTACCTCATGAGTCTCCTGCTGTACTTTTTGTAAGATTTAGGAAAAACTTAAGCAAAAGTTCACATATGATCTATCAAAACATAGATAAAACCAACGGTCTGCTTACCTACAAGAAACATTTCTGATTGTCCTTCCGTCAGGAGAATGATTCTCTCTGGGCCCTGTGACCCTCAGGCTGATCAGAAGCAGCTGCGAATGTGAATAACGAGCACCTGGAGCTCGGGCCTCTGCTTGTACCCACAGTTCACAGAATCCCAGAATGTCAGGGGTTGAAGGGACCTGGAAAGCTCATCCAGTGCAATCCCCCCATGGAGCAGGAACACCCAGATGAGGTTACACAGGAAGGTGTCCAGGCGGGTTTGAATGTCTGCAGAGAAGGAGACTCCACAACCTCCCTGGGCAGCCTGGGCCGGCTCTGCCATTCTCGCCATGAAGTTTCTTCTCAAATTTAAGTGGAACCTCCTGTGTTCCAGTTTGAAACCATTACCCTTGTCCTCTCATTGGTTGTCACCCAGAAGAGCCTGGCTCCATCCTCCTGACACTCACCCTTTAGATATCTGTAAACATGAATGAGGTCACCCCTCAGTCTCCTCTTCTCCAGCTCCAGAGCCCCAGCTCCCTCAGCCTTTCCTCACACGGGAGATGCTCCACTCCCTTCAGCATCTTGGTGGCTGCGCTGGACTCTCTCCAGCAGTTCCCTGTCCTTCTGGAGCTGAGGGGCCACAACTGGACACAATATTCCAGGTGTGGTCTCCCCAGGGCAAAGCAGACGGGCAGGAGAACCTCTCTGACCTACTGACCACCCCCTTCTAACCCACCCCAGGTACCATTGGCCTTCCTGGCCACAAGGGCCCAGTGCTGGCTCATGGTCATCCTGCTGTCCCCAGGACCCCCAGGTCCCTTTCCCCTACACTGCTCTTTAATAGGCCATTCCCCAAATTACACTGGAACCTGGGGTTGTTCCTACCCAGATGCAAGACTCTACACCTCAGTTCTTGGAGTTCGGCTGAACTGGAGCAAAAGGAGTGGAAAGGCACAATAGTTGTTTAAAAGAAAATATATAAAAGGGGAAACTAAACAGTTAAACAACTAAAGAGGTATTGAAATCAATGAGACTTTCAATGGACATGATGGACACCTGTAGTTGACAAAACACTCAACACCATTACACAGAGATTATTTCAATATTGGTGTTTGATTTGACAGGATGATCAGGCTGCTCCAATTTCTATCTCTCCTCCATTTAAGTTTTGTTAGGATGACATTTCAAATATCAGCGTTCTGCATGAATTCCAGAAGCAACTTGTGCCAGTGGGAGGGAGATGCACAGCATCTGAATGAACGCAGGAGCGTGACCAAAATCTCAGCCTCGTGGGTTTTCTGAACGCTCGCTGTCCTCCTTCAGGTCTGGAAAGTTGCAGATTGACATATCTCTGGATTTTTTATGTTGTGATTCTTTTCTGCTCGGATCTATGCCCTGCTGGTTCTGGGAAACTTGTGACCTCTGCATTTTTAATTAGAACTCGTAACTTTTTCCATAGCAACATATTCTGATGTCACAAACACAGAATCTGTCAAATCAGACAACTTCTGGTCAGATGGAGTCCGAATACATAGAAATGCTGGGCAGCCATAGGATGTGTGATCTGCCACAGTTAGGAAAAACATGAAAACAGACTGCAAAAGAGGAACGGGGGTCTTGGCTTTGGTAATTTCTAAGTTTGATCTTAGTAGTTAAGGAATTGATACAAATATAAAAGAATCACATTTCATACTGAACCGGTTTGGACGAAGAATTGTTAAAACTGATTTCCTCGCCGTTGAGAGCAGATCAAACGAGCTGTGTGGTTGGTGTGCCAGGGCTCACGTGGTGCGAGGGAGCTGGACTGTCCTCCGGAAACGTCCTAGAGAATACGGGGAGGAACTCTGCAAGCAGGCAGGAAAGGAGAAGAAATCCCCTGCAACAAAGCCTGAGCTCAGGTGGTAACAGACCCATGAACAGTGCAATTCAATATGATGGCTTATCAAAAATCATTTAGTATAATACAACGGTGATATATTTTTTCAGATTTCCTATCTAATATGAACATGTATAAGACAAAAATCATGTTATTTGCTGGTTAACCAGACTTCTGCTCACTCCTTCCACAGTCAGTGGTAAAGAGGGCTCGGCCCTCCAGCCAGTTCTTTACCCATCGCAGATACACCATGAGCTGCAGCTTCTCCAGGAGATGCCGCAGGATACGGTGTCAAAGGCTTTACTGAAGTCTAAGGACACAACACCCACAGCATGTGCAGCAGATTCACTCCCCCGTGACAACTTTCCCTCACCTGCTAAGCTGGTCACCTTGTCACAGAAGGAGATCAGGTTGGTCAAGCCTTTCACAAAGCCACGCTGGCTGGGCCTGATTCCTTTTCTCGTGTGTGTGACCTCACAGTTTCCTTTTCCTGCTTTAAGCCAAGATTCAGCTTCAGCCTAAGAGAACGTCTTTGAGCGCCGTCACTGACACCATGCGAGACAATCATCGAGAGCACGGGGATGTTCGTTGTCAGGCCAGCAGCCAAGAGATATGAATGTGTTCATTATGTTTTTTTAAAACAAATGTCGAACTGCATGAACATCTTCGGGAAGAAAAGGTGAACACCGATGTACAATAGCTGCTCTTTTTTGGTTTTCCCCCCTCTGGTTGGCATTAGACACGTGGTTACTGTCCCTCTGTCTATTCCATCTCTTTCCATTTCCCATAAAAAACACTGGAACATTCAGTTAAACGTGGTGTGTTTCAGCCTTACATTGCAAATCAGGCCTTTCTGGGCTTCCTGGATCCTCCAGTACCACAGGAGCCCCACAAGATTTCCTAGCGGATACCTGATATTTCCCCTCTCTGGTATAAACCAAAACTAAGTTCACTGTACTTGGGTAGCCTGCAAGGCTGTCTAAACACAGTATGAAAATGGATTACATTACTTACACAATTTAGATTTTCTACTTTAAAATTAAATGTTCTATTTGTATAAACTCCCCTCCAATTGTCAGAGGAGGTAATTTTTCAAATTAAATGCTTCACCTCACCATTTCTCAGCCACTGCTGTGAAGGCTTTGATTTCCAAAACCCACAACTTTTAAATGTATTTTAAAACAAGATGGAACAATTTAATAAATCTACCACTACTCATGACATTCACTGGAGCAATCTGACAGCTGGTTTGCTGCTGTTAGATATGACACAGAGGAGCATCACTATATTTATGTGTGCCTCAAAAAGGACCACATTATTTTTAAAAATCAGAATGTTTCGGAGTTAGAGAAACAACATTTCCAGGATTTTGCCTTCCAAGTGTAGATAGTTCAAGCTTATGCAAACATTCATTCATTTCTGTGTCTGCACTTTTCCCAGCTATTTCCATAGATCCCGGCTGCCTCCTGGGTCCCGAGGATGCCGTGACATCAAACAGTCTTCTAAATCTAGAGGGGGAACCGATCTGTGTCTCGTCTGAAGCGGAGAGCCCAGGATGATGTCTACAGGGCTTTACCAGCAAATTGCTGGAAAAAGGCACCAAGATTGAGGGTCCCTGACCTTTCCCAGCCCTTCTCAGCAGCACCAGGCTGAGCCGGGGCTGTAAAAGCTTCTGCTCACCCAGGGGGCAAAGTTAGAAATCTTCTCCAGGGACATTCTCTTCTCTTTTCTTCCACCAAGCCCACTCGTCGCCCGTTGAGACATGGAAACCAGCGAGAAAAAAGTGAGTTAAATGCACATCACTCCATGAGTTACAAAAACACATTTCACTCCATCAGGGCTTCCCACAGCAGAAAGCGAATGAGCAGACACAGAGAGTCCAGCGCTGCCTCATAACCTCTTATCCCCACCATTCATACCTATGGCCTTTCATTAATGGTGTGTTTTCTCCAACATTGTTTGGTCTTAGTGACTGTTCTATAAGGCTTTTGGAAGGCTAATGATAATGTATTGGAAAAAGAAATTTCATTTAGTTTCGGTTAGGTTAGGTTAGGTTAGGTTAGTCTCATTTTTATCATCAGTCACCACAGATCAACAGAAAATTGATAAATGTGGACAATTTTCCAATAAACTAAAAATTAAAACTAACCAACCGCAGTAACTGGGTTTTTATAGTTCCACTCACTAGTGGTCAGGTTATAAACAGCCTTTTTTGAGACATTCAGAATGGTTTTGCTGCCCCATTTTCGTGACCACGTGGGATTCCTGTCCCAGGTTCTGCACAGGGGGACACGAGGTTTGGAGAGTTTGCACCCCCGGGTGAGCCCGACGCCGGCAGCACCACGAGAGGAGCAGCCATGGCAGCTCCAGCTGCGTTCTCAATGGGTAAAATGCACCCTCAGCACCAAATTCACACATTATTTCACTCCTTTCCAACCTACAGCGTTCAATTATCAGGCTGCTTCTGCAAGAGACATAATTGCCTGCTCTTCATGGTAGTATTATAGGTATTTCCTGTTTGTTAATAGTCAGTTCAGAGCCAATTACTATAAATGTAAAATTAGGGGGTTGAGTTCTTTGTTTTGTTTGCTTGTTTGGGGTCTTTTTGTTTTGTTTTTCTCCTGGTCCATCACTTGGAAATGAACCGTTCCACCCCATCTTCCGGCCTATTGTCTAAAGCATCCATTTCAACCGCAAACGCTGAACTATTCATTACCAAGGGAGTGTTCACTCAACTAAAATTTGCTGTAGTTTTAGTTTATACAGTTACTTCACACTTACAGAACTTATGTAATCAAACACTTTAGCAAGAGAGACACGTAGTACTTTAGGTGGTTATAGTTTATACAGCAGCATTAAATATTTACAGCTATGCAGTTACAGTTTACCTGTCAGCAGAATAAGTTCAGTTCATGCGGATGTAACACTAAGGACAAGTGAAATTTTACTTTGAAGTCGCCTAAAACAAGAAGAAAACCACGCTTTAGCAGTAGTTGATTTTGTCACTGACTACAACAAGTAGTAAATTTCCTATTTATAATCAGAGAGACCGAGGAATATCTTTACTGAAGATACCTGGTTTTACAGCTGGTTCATGTAAAGTGTTCTGAGTATGAAAGACCAGGTACAAATGTCACCTGTTATCTGGGCTGGATAGGAGGTGATTTTTTGGCAGCACTAAATCCTTGTAGAACGTCTTTATGTCCAAGATTCCTTAGTATTTATTCTGTAATTATGTGTCCGTGTCCTTTGGGAGTCTTGGTCTGAGAACTTTCTGCCGTGGTTTTGCTCGGTATTTGAATTAACATTCGGTTTCTTTTGTGTCATGGAGTCACGCTCCCCCTCAAGACTCAACTTTGGGTTTCTTTACCCGTCTTTGGAGAATTTATTATCTGACACTAATCCCCTGAGCCTAGAGATTAACCCTCCTGGTATATTTAAAGCCTAAAATTTGAAAACAATCAAATGAGCAATAAAGGCAAAACATGACATTATCTGAGAAGAAACGTTACACTGATGGATCGGCTGGCAACATTTCAGGAGCTATATGGAATTTGTTTGCATCTCCTCACGGCAGCCAGTGAATCTTATTTTTCTTTTCAAGGGAATTACTGCAGGGAATGATTTGCTAATGCTACATGGCTAAAATATTCCATTCTATCCAAAGCTGAACCTGGTGATCGGCTACACTGCAGTTTAATTCTGTAGAGGGAAAGTCACTGTTCCTTGGGATATTAACTCCTCAGAAGTTCCACTCCGTGAATGAGCGCAGACTTTAAACAGGGACAACCACCCTTTCTTTGTCTAAGTGGGAAACACTGCAGAATCCTCTTCATTTAACAACGTATGGCAGTGAGGAGAATAATGTCAGAGTATCCAGAAAAAGGAATCAATATCCACAGTTGCTGTGTCTGGAGGGCGCAGACCACAGAACCACGTCACCCACATAAAAGATGAAATAAAAGCCTCCAGCAACCTCTGATACGTGACCAGATACTTACATTCCAATCTAATAATTTTTGAAGAGCCACAGGTATCATAGATTTCTCCTTGACCAGAAACAGCATCCAGAGAAAACCAGAGAAGGCTGGACATCAGGTTTACTCTCTTCAACTGCCTTAATTGCTCTGTCTGCATCTCAAATTGCTCCGTGTTTTACACTGCTTACTGTTAAAGAATTTCAAGGGGCGGTTGACTACTGTGAAACGTGATTGCAATTGTAATAAACATAACAGCAATACCTTCAAAACGTTGCCTTAACCATCTCTGTAGAAGCTGCTGATGCTTTGCCCTAAGGTTAAAACGGATGCGCTGAGCATCTGTAACTGAGTCACCGCGACACAGATGAGAACGTTACAGTTGTGTTCAGATTATCTGCTGTGACCGTCCTGGGATTAATTTCATGAAGTCTGATGTTTGTGGACTTCCACCTTACTGTTATCTGCTGGGAGGAGTGGTGACACTGGAAGCTGTGCTGCCATCAGAGACCTGGACAGGCTGGAGAGTTGGGCAGGGAAAAGTTTAATGAAATAGAACAAGGGCAAGTGTAGAGTCTTGAATCTGGGCAGGAACAACCCCAGGTTCCAGTATAAGTTGGGGAATGACCCAACAGTGCAGGGGAAAGGGACCTGGGCATCCTGGGGACAGCAGGGTGACCATGAGCCAGCACTGGGCCCTTGTGGCCAGGAAGCCAATGGTACCTGGGGTGGGTTAGAAGGGGGTGGTCAGTAGGTCAGAGAGGTTCTCCTGCCCCTCTGCTCTGTCCTGGGGAGACCACACCTGGAATATTGTGTCTAATTGTCACTTTTTTTCTGCAGTTCTACAATTTAAAACAAAATCTGAGAAAAAAAAAAAGAAGTAGCTTCTGAAATCCACACCAAGTTTTAATAAAATGCATCAATTTCTTCTCATTTTCTTCTAGTGAGGACACTACGATTCCAGGAATGTGTTTGGCCCAAAAGTTTCAATGTCTACTGAAATCCTAATCTTTAGAAAACACTGGAAGATGAACTTTGACTGTATAGACCCCTCAACAAAAATAGCATTTTTACTAATGTATTCTTCCCAAGCGCCTGCTTCTTCTTACTGTGTTTCCCATCCTAATACTGTATGTTTTTGCAGCTGGCAACTGACGCTGCCAATGAGCCTTTATGTTCAATGTTGTTTAATATATTCCCATCAGAAAGCTATTTTTACTGTTCAATTTCAGTATCTTCAAGAAGTGTCTTGCATATAATGTTCATATTTTAATTTGCATTTTTTTCCCATAGGATAAGTAAATAAAGTTTCAAACAATGATATTGAAAGAATTTAGGCTTGTTGGCTGCAAGAAGGAGTTTTATGGAAAGGAAACCCACTTTGTTTTATCAAAAATAAAGGAAAAAAACGCAATTTTGTGATTCAGATGGCTATAACGGAGATGACTGATACAGCACCATCGTCATGGGCTGATTCAGAGTATTTGAAGAGCAGGTATTGACTTGTGTTTGCTTGGGACAGATCTCATCGCTGCGTTACAGTACGATGGACATTGCCTTTCTGCTATAGTCTCCTAAATAAATAAGCATCCTCTGTCCCTTCCCCTGGACTGAGAACATTTTGATTCACACACAAGCAGTATAAAAATACGATGACCTCTTTAACAATCTCCAAGCCAATACTTTCTGCTGAATTGGAAAAAAATAATCTTATGTGGCTACAGAAATAATGTTTGTGTTTTATCAGTGTTGTTCCCGCCAAAGGCTGGATTATCTGTTTCACATCCATTTAAACACAGGAAGGTTATAACAGGGCAGACAGCAATCTGGACTTTATTGGCTGGGAAAACTGACCTCATAAATCTGATTTGATCCATCTGTCCCTCTGGCTGTCTGCATACATGCCCATGCATCCAGTTGGCCGGGTGCCTGCTCGGTGGTGGAGCAGCTTCTGTGGCTACTGCACACAGGATTTTCCATCTCCCCCTCCCTGCTACAAAAATAAATAGAGTGAAAAAGAGCGGAAAGGAAGACATGGTTATGGCTGCTTGTAGGTGCTTCACAGAGACAATGTCCTATTGGGGTAGATGGTCAGGACGCCGTTCAAGCCACCCGAGCAATGCTGATTCTGTCTGTCCATCCGTTGCTGTAAGTAGACGCTGCTTTACTCTCATTAGCACACTGGAGTACACAGGAGAGCCTGGGGATGGAGCGCATCTCCACACCATGGCCAAACACCGGTATTGACCACTTGAACCCGCTTAAAAACGCCAAACTTTCAACGAGACCAAGCTTCAAGTAGGGGATAAAGGACCAGAGCGAGCACTGTATAACTACAAAATACATATTATGCCATAACAACTATTCTAGCTATATGAATTTGCTGAATTGCATTTACTAGAGTGAAACGTTCCGGTTTGTTTCTCACCAAAGACACACAAAGCACGGCGCAGATACAAAACAATGAGTTTTTTGAAGGCAGGCACCAGCAATCCCTTCTGTGATTTAGGACCATCCATCCAGGCTTACAACATTTGGTTCCCATCAGTACCAATTTAACACAATTAGTGAATACAAGAGGAAAAAGAAAAGAGCACATTTCGCTCATTACCTTTTCAAAATGAGGACTGGCTATTTAAATAAACGTCCCTCTACCAATGGGCAGGTTGGAAAGCAGCTCATACTGGCTCAAGAACGTGTTCTCTTTCCGATAACCGCACTGCTCTCCAGGAGCCTTGATGTGAAACGTCAGCAGCGCTGCTCTTATACCTGGAAAGGTGACACCAGATGATTGAAGCAGGAATTAAAAACTAAATGTTGTCATTTTAGAATGTTTCCCTCCCACCTTGGATTTTCTTTTTCAATAGACACGTGGGTAATTTCATGATCGATACACATTTCTGTTTCAAATGTCTGACTTAGTTGCTAGACGCAAAGAAGAGCAGTAAAACATATACCTAGGTGATGCCTGGCATCTGTATGGCTTTATTCATGTTTCAGACACTGTTGTTTAACTTTGCAGTGGGAGAGCAGAGGATTACAAACCAGATTAACATCCATCCTATGGATGGATTCGGCAGCCACACTGCTCAGAGGGAAAGCAAAGAAGAGGCTCATGCTATTGATCCAATTTCCTGCCATGTGCTGGGTTTGGTCTGATCTTGCAGAGACTCCTCTTCCCAACAGCTCTCCTAGTAGTGCAGGATAAGATAAGAACATCATGGGAATAGCAGCTGACAGAATAATCCGCCCATTGATTTCTCCTCCCTGCTTGCTCCCCGTGTTTTAATTGAATGTTGTGGTTCAGCATTGGTTTCAGGCTGTGCTTCCCAAGTCAACCGGAGCACAAAGTAAAGCAATGGGAAAAATCAAATTCTTGAATTTTGTCCAAATGGAATTGGACAAAAATAGACTCAAAGATTCTCATTGCAAATTGGACGCTGGAATGAAGGTTGTGTTGCTTTTTTTTTTTTGTTCTGGTTTGGGTTTTTCTCCTTTTCGCTCAGCCCTTCCTCGCAATAAGGGCAATGTGAAAGGAGAATGCTGGGAAAGAGACATTTTCTTGTTCCCAGCGAGCAGGTTAAAAAATGAAGGGAGCTGGAGGTTTTAAGGAATTCGCTTTTGACACAGATGTCACAGAAGACACTCAGCAGAGCGGGACGGGGGGCTGCCAGTCACCTCTTACACAAATACTTTCTTTGCCAGCCACGCTGGAACTTGCTTTGCAGTCGCTCATCAATGCACTATGGAAATGCTCATAATTTAAACGCTGGACATCTAAAGGCATTACTACATTAAATATAATTCTGAAAGAAAGGGAGACATTTAAAAATAGAGATGAACAGTTCACTTCCACTCCAGCCCATGTGCTGCCTTCAATTAAGCTTCAGTCAAGTATAGCAATAATAACAGTGTTTCCCACCACCTTGAGAACATGGGCCTGCATCGCTCTCTTTCTGTTTCACCTGGAGAATGCATTTAAGAATCCAGATTTACAAACGTGGATGGTGATTTGTTTGACCATTTACTAACAACCAAGCCTATGGATGATAAGCTCCAGTTCAGCATCTCCCTCTTCTCCTGCAAACTGCAGGGACCCGGAGCCCTTTCCTCGTTAGCAGAGCTGTCACAAAAGCTCAGTCCTGTTCCAAAAGGATATAGGTGAACTTTTATCAAAAGTGCAAGTGGCTAAGGAACTGATAGGCCATATGTAAATAGAAAATATATACACGATGGATGAAAAGAAACAAGGCGCGCACACAACTTTTCACACCCACCACAAGGTTGTACATGATGCAGGGGCCACTGAAGAGCAGAAAATCAATATTAGAGCTGAAGAATAAGGGAGGAAACTCTCTGAATATCCTGTAAGTCGCCCTGGACCTCCAGAACTCCTCAGTATCTGTTCTCTGTAGGAAAACATGAAGCATGTGCATTATGTGAGATTTGTAAGCTTGAGTTTTGCTCTTAATATAGGAGCACTTACAATCCCTAGGTTAATTTCCGAGCAGAATTACTTTCCCCATCTGACGGCTTGCATTTGGAATGATACAAATTTTGGCAAGGCTCATGGAATGACAAATGCAACACAAAATTGTAGTTGCATGTCTTGAGGAGAATAGCAAGAAGAGGAAAATCCAAAATACCAACTCTCCCTTCTTGCATAATGAAGAATAGCTTTAAGACATAATGCGGTTCAGCATTTCAAAAGAACCACAGCATAGCGAGGAGCACGGTGCCAAGACACACAGCAGAACCAGAGGAACTCACACAGCGCCAAAGCCTCTAACAGCGCAGACCCCGGGGATCCCGCTGGTCACCGGCCCCACCGGGGGGTCCTCCAGGTGACAAGAACCAGGACAAACTGGGGCAAGAGCCTTCAGCAACACTGGTTATATGCACATTTTTCTAAATAGCAACCACAGGACGGACAATCCAAACCCCTTTTTATGGCCGTGGCTGCTCTAGTCTTATCTTGTTCGTGTTAGGAAAGAGGGTACGATGTGTGTGCTGCACTGGGGAAAGGAGGAATAACATCGATATCCACAACGTTCTCATTGAAACACCGTTGATCCCAGGTATAAAATACACTGCAGATCCCACAGTGGTAAGATACTCACTTCACCCATAGCCTTCAATAGCACGCAGAGTAAGTTTTTGTTTGCTGAGCATTACATAAAGCTGCTGCTAGCAATATCAAAACATATTAAAAGTTTAACTAAGACAATGTGTTTCAGAAGAATTTGCTTTCGTTGGAGCTGGAATGTCCCCATAAAAAGGCATGATCTGTACTAGACCGAGCTGTCCAATGATCTGCAAACGCTGCAGATTGTGTCCTGGAGTAAACCCTGCTTTCTTCAAACCCAAATTGGTTTGGATTCCTCTTGTGCATGCAGAGAGCATTTTCAACTAATTCTGCGGCTGCATGTCCTAAACCTGCATTTGGATTTGCATGGTTGACTTTCAGAGGAGCGCTTTCACTTTGGAGCATTGCAGGTCTCCCGGCAAGGCCGCAGAGCTCTTCATGGTGCCCTCGGGATGGGGGTGCCAAGGTTCTCCTGCCACCTGTAGCTGGTCCTATTTTCAAGGCTTCATCCGCTGCTACCCTGATTTGCGCCCCCAAAAAGCAACACAGAAGTGAAAACCATGGTGAAAATGAAATCATGTCTGTATTATTGAAAGAAGAACCCGATGCATGAGCATTACAATCCTACCAGGGGTTGGCTCCATGTCTAGTTTTCCTCATAGCAAAACTGAAAAGCTGTGTCTTGGCTCCATTTTCAACACAGCACACTTCTCACACACAGGACTATGCCTTTACCTTTCGTATGACTTTACCACATACATGGTTCTGGCCTGGAGTTGTGTCTCCAACAGTGCCCAGAAGTGCAAGAAACAGGGCAAGTGCAGAGCAAGGCACTCTTTGATATACCCTCCTAATTTACTGCCTTTTTTAGTAGTAAAGACAAGATGCAACGTTGGCAGGGAGTCCCAGCGTTTTACACTTCCACCAGTTCTATTGTTGTCACACAACGCAGAGCTCAGGTCCTGCATGGTATGGAATTATATGAAATACTGAGGGAGTTGGTAGATAAGGTGAATATGGAACTGCTGTTCTAGAAACCTGACATTACTGCAGCTCGCGGACACTCATTGACATGTGAGATCAGCTCAGAACATGTACAAGAAAGTACTTTGAAGAGAGGGTGTAGAACTTGTGGGTATCGTTGCTGCAAAAGGCTGTGGAAGCAAAGAGTGCCTGTAGGTGAGAAAAAGAACCAGACAAGCTCACGGACAACAGGCTCACCCATTTAAATGGCGTTAGGGCAGGGGTGTGCTTTCAATGTCCCTGCTTCAATGGCTGTGAGTAAATCTTGACTCCTCCTGCCACTTCTGGGGACAAAGCGTGGGGTTTATTAATCTAATTCCGCTGTAGTCATTAAACGCTTTTTTTCTGTTCCTAAAGCTTTAATGAAAAAAAAACCCCAACCCACCAAACCAATACACTCACCACAGAGTACAGACTAACAAAGCTAACGCTTTCAGGCACTGATAGACAAAGAGTGAGGAACAGCGCTGGTTTTAATCACTGCCAGTGCTCGGGACAGAGCCCGTGGTTTACAGCAGCTCCTCCTCAGGAGCACACAGAGCACCGCTCAGGGAAGATCCTGCACATGGGACTCTTTTCTCTTTTGCAAACGCTGAATTTGACTTTGGAAATTAAATCTCGAATGAATCAATCTGTGGTTGTCCCCAGAGTGTGGTAACGGAGTGATGGGAAAGCACAGGTAGCTTGAAACCTTTTACAGGGCATGTTTGAAGAAAATTGCTGATATTGTCCTGGTACCAGAGCTTGGACAAATCCCAGATGAACTTTAAAGCAGCCATGGAATACTTGTTATCACAGAGTAATTGCTAACTTGATGAAATTATTCTCTTTTACATCAACTCCATAGCTTGGTGAATTTTTCCTAGTGAGCACTTCAGTCTCCTCTGCTGCAGCACAAATATTCTCTTAAACCTTTCAGCCAAACTGGTGCCCCAGAGAAGGAAGTTTGAGGTGTGGGAAACTGCAGCGGGTCTGTGGAATCCTTGACAGAAAGTATGGGAGTAGAGATCAGTCTTGAAGATATTGAGGTTTACCCCGAGAAGGATGGGAGTGAAGGAGTATCCAGAGATATGGAGTTGTACCCGTGAGAGAGGAGAGATGTACCCGTGAGAGAGAAGGGGATAGAAGAATAACATGGATGATAGCAAAATGAACCAATGAGATGTTATTGCTGTAACTTGTAACCAGTCGTGAAGAGACACATGAACTGGTAGAATTGTATAAAAATGCACTTGTAGCAATAAATGGCATCTACTACTTTCATCCTGGAAGAACTTGGTCCATGTCGTTTGTCCGTCTCAACTGCGACATTGAGGCAGCGTGGACCTCTTACAACCATGTCCACACCAAAGAGCATGAAGAGCTATTTAATGAAAAGCCTCCCTTAGGAGCGGCGCGCGGCCCTGCGGGCGCTGCCTGTGCGTCAGACTCCGACACACGTCGTGCTCAACCGCCCGTGCCCCGGCGGGACCTGCGGGATGTGAAGATCCAGCACCGCCAGCCTGACAGAGGGAAAGTTCTGATCCGATCGTATGCCATTTGCCCACTAACACGGCAAAAAGGATCAGATTATAACACTCATCCCCCGTGGATATAAAATCTCTTAAGCGGCTGCCAACTCCCAAAGGTCATGAGCAAAGTATGGCCCTACTGGCAAATGATTCTCATTATCTCAGCGCGCATTATGCACATGTGACGGAGCCAGGCTTTGACATAGTTTCTGTTAGAGTAGAAAAGCAGCAGAGGGCAAGAAGAGCAAACACGAGGCCCATTTCACAGACCGGAGCAGAGCTGGTTTGTTCCAGTCGATGCTCCTCTCTGGTCCCAAACCAGCGAGCAGAGGAGCAGCGGCTTCCTGGGAACCTGCAATGGAGCCTCGTGGCACAAAAACCTGTCATCCTGTCACACAGAGCGTGGGACAAACATCTGAGTGCTCGTTTTCAAAATCCACGCTTCCTTTAACATTTTAAATAGCGTTTACTCTCTGTTTGACCCCTCTGCCAACCAGTGGTGTTAATAACAACATATTCCAGCGGAAGCGCAGGCCTTGTGTATTCCAGAAGTATCCGTAGTTACTGCATCTTTCCAAACAACTACCAAGCAAAATCTCTGCTGAGTCTGAGGAGTAATGTAAAGCTTTTCTCATCGCTCTGCTCTGTCCGTCAGAATTCTGATCTCTGTCTGTAACAGCACTTGAACAATCAACAGACATTTTTCTTTGAGCACACTCAGGCTTTTGAGATGCTTTCATTTATAGGAAAGTGGTTTCTTTCTACTGTGCACTACAGAACTAACCAAAAGAGAAAGAAAAGACCAGTGAAAATCACTTCCATAATTCACCATACATGAACGTCTGTAACCACCAGTTGGTTTGAATTGCGGAGTATTGGAAATGCATCGTGTACAGATGGATCTTCCGATGCACCCAAGCTGCACTCTGTACGTTATCGACTCCACTCTGAATCCATGTGGCAGAAACAGTTAAGAAAATATTTACAGGAGACTGAGTCCTACAGCAAATCCGTAATGAACTTGTTTGTCTGACCTATTTACTCATGACCCATAAGTGAGCTGCTGCTTTTTTCTAGTAACTTCCACCACACACATTATACTACAACGGAACGCTACACAAACTAACAAAGAACAAATAGACCACTTAACTTCCGAATCAACTTTTCATTATTTGTAACTAACACAACAAGAGAATTTGCATTGTGATCATTCCTTCCAACCTCTTACCTCTTACCCAGCCCAGCGCAGGGAAGCGTCCTCCTGCTGAGCATGAAGGGAAGAGTTTAATATCTCTTTACATTCGGTTTAGCCTTAGGAAGAGAGCTCTCAGGCTGGTTTATGTGAGAATAATATGTTCTATTTTCTGGAACTTTTAAAAAGTGGAAATGATAAGTATTTTTTTAGGTAAAACAGTCGCTGTCCTACACTTGCGATGCCGCATTTGAGCTGCTCACAACTTTTCCTGCATTCACATCACAGGACAGCTGGGGAAGTGCCTTATTTTAATAGATATTTTTTGTGTAGAGACATAGTATTACAAGGAAGTATTAAATGTAATTGTGCGCGCACATGTAAATAAGAAATGAAGAAAATGAAACTTGTTAACCTCATCCCACCCCCCTGGACTTTTATGGGACCTCTGAAAACCGCTGGATGCTCTTTGGGTCCCTTTCTCCGTGAGCCGACCCCTCTCTGAGTGTTGGGGTTTGGGGAGCAGCCGCGCTCACCCGTGTCACCTCCACACCTGGTTCGGAGCGGGATCCCCGGATCAGACGTTCGGGTTCCACGGGAACACCTGGAATGACAACACAAGCTCAGAGCTTTTTCCCAGGGATCGTTCTGCTGGGACAAAGAAAAAAACCCATACTTTGATATCTCCGTCTCGATGCTGTTTGCTACAGTCACAATGGACTCCAATGCTCTTCCAAATTTTCCAGCGCAATATCCTAATCTGAGGATATTCCAATGAAGCAAGACGAATGCTCCACACAAGAATAGCCCGGCATTTCTGCAAGGAAATATGGAGCTAAGGGCAGATCCCGAGGTCACGTTTTACAGGCCAATCTTTCAGCAGCCCCGATGGAAATGAAGACATCAGACGTCGGCCTGGGGCTGCTTTCATGTGTGGAAAGCATTTTTCTTTTAGAAAAACAAAGCAATCTGCATAATCCCGGGAAGGTAATTTTAGCACTTGCATCAAGCGTTTTGTGCTGCAATTTCCTTCAGGATATTTCAGGCAATTTTAAACATGCGCCACCTCCAAGAATCAGTCTGGCGCTGGGGCCGCTGTTATCTTTGGCACCGGGGGGAAGGAAATTTAAGGTTTGCCTGCTAGTTTTAATAAAATGTGACAATACGCTTGCTTCGCCTTCAGAGAGCAGCGTATCCATGTGGCAAATAGGAAATGTTATTATCGCAAAGCCCCTTTGCCTTCTTGCTCCGTGCACCTTCCACACACGATCCCGTTCGTTCCCCGAGGGTTTCAGATGGGGCTCCAGACGCTCGCCCTCTTCTGGACGGAATCTACCAATGTTCATGATTTCCACACAGATCAATGTTCTGCTTTTCCATGGAGGACGGTTTAATTATTCTTTCCTTGCATCTGTGTAATCACAAAGGTTATACTATGCCAGAATGAGAGCTATCACATTCTGAGAGGCTGCTTTATAATTCTCTACATAGTTAGCCCACTGTTTATAGAGTATTTCGACAACTTGCTCTCTTTTTTTATCGTATGAAACTTTTCACTTTTGCATTTCTTTCCTATATTCATCAGTGCTTTAACACACACAGTTGTTTCCTTGTAAAGCACTTAATCCCCCTCCACAAACGTAATGAAAAACATTTCCATCTCTCTTTGTTGCTTAAAGTAAGCGCGTTAAACAGAATATTGTGGCTGGAAGGGTTCTTATATAATCTCTTCCTCTGCCCCAAGTCAGGGTCAAATATTTCTTTGCTACTCTAGAGCAGTGCTTGGCTGACCCCAGTTAAACACAGCTGATAATGGGGACTGCACCATTCCTGCAGGGAGCCCAGTCCGCTCCTTCCCCAGTTAACTATTAGCGTTCCTATCGATTCGTTTGTAGACTTACGAGTAAAGGGCTCTGGGGACGATTTGCAAAAGAACCCATTCAGCGGGGAGCCGGCAGCCTCCTTCCGCCAGCTCCCATCCCTAAGTTAAGCGCAAGGATTAAGATGCAAAGCAGGCTGAAGCCAAGAACGCCCCTTAAAGACGGTGTCGGCGCTTGACAGCGCAATCGGTTTGGTCTGTTGTTTTTTTTTTTCCTCCTTGGGGAATTACACCCGCGGAGCCGCACGGAGCAGCGCACGGCTTTGAAACTTTCCCTTGCACATCTGTGCGTGAGCGCCCGCGCTGGGCCCGCGGCCAAGGGCCGGATTCCTGCGGCTCCCACACGTGCGCCGCACTAGGACCCAGCGCGGGCTGTGAGTCAGTGAATGGGCTGGGGAGGCTGCGGGATGTGAATGGCTCTGCTGGCTGGGGAGAGCGGCCGCAAACCGGGGTGCTGAGCCCCGAAAACCAGCACGGACCCCCCCGGGGACCCCCCGCCACCAGGTGAGTGACCCCGCGGTCCGCGCGGAGCAACGCGGCGCCTGCAAGCAGTTGTAGAACTTCGGGATCTTCAAAATGAGCCGATGTGGGGTTTTCTTTTGCTGCACGGTGATTTTCGCTCTCCAGAGGGGGAAAGGATCGGATGGCTTTGAAATACTGAGTGCTCGCTGCTTAAAAATAGCCTTTGGGAGAACGGTGTGGTCTAGTGAAACTGAAATTGCAGCTGTTAGCGCAGGTTAAACCGCACGCACATCTGGAAGGTGTTCATAAAGCATTTGTGTTTAAGCTTAAAGCTTGAAAAACATCTTTCGTAAGAACAGCTTCACCTTTGAGAAACGTGCTGTTCGCCTCGTTCTTCTCATCCAGGTATATGAGAACTTGGTTTTGTTTGCATCGTACAGCAGTTACTCCAATATGAAAATTCTTTACTGTCTTTGTTCTGAATATTAAGGCTTAACACTTTCATTTGTCTTTTGCTGATGATATTTCTACTCTAGATAAGAACTCATTCCTTTCTTTGCTCATATAAATAAATAGGGATTCTGGCAAATGGAAGCATGAGTGGCTTGGGGCAGAAAGCTCTGGGCTCCAGGCAGAGCAGCTCACCGCTGTATCCTCGGGATGTTCCCTTGGAAAAGCCCCAAACCCACTGCCAGTGACAGCGTTTGGTGATTTCTGGGGGCTGATAAGGCTGTTGAAGCTGATACACCAGGCAGAGAGGAAAACGGGGACCCAGCCAGGGTGACAGAAGGGATTTCTGTGCCGAGAACAAAACGTGTTTGTGCTCCAGTTGCTTTCCTCACTTTAAATTCTCCTTATATGCTCAAGAAGTTTGAGAAAAGCAGCGAAAGTGAGCGTGCTTGTCAGGCTGGTTTTTCCAAGTTGTCACAACTTCCAGGCTGCACCGTAACTGTTAGTCAGATAATTTATGGGTGTTTTCATACATTAGAGTATCACAATGAAGTCCTTTGGGCACTTTTTTGCTAAGCCCAGATAAAACGTGACGATTATGTGCAAGGAGATGGGGAGGACCCCGATGTGCCTGTACGTTCGTACTCTGCACTTGTGAGCTGTTGTGGATGGTACAGAAAACAGGCTTTAAAAAATAACCCTGCCAAAAACCATTTCAGACACTCAGCTGAAATTCAGGTTACAAGATTTTCTGCACTTTCACAAAGAGGTTACGGTGATGGAATGAAGAACCGAATAAACTGCAGTGTTCGCATGAGTATGACAAGAAAGATTTGGCCTTTAAATATATTAATAATTACGTATATGAATACTTTTCTAACAAATCTCAGCATGGTCGGGAGAGCAACCGTCCTGATGGATCCATGCAGTGCAGTGCAGTGATTTCACACCTCGATCCGCTCCGAAGGGACCTGTCGGTCTCACTATTGGGCACTCAGGAAAGTTCCTGTGCCTTTTCTCATCCTCTGAGCTGATCTGTGCCCATTTGCTCAATCAAAAGCTGAAATTGCATTTTCAGATGCCTCCTTTTAAGTTCAGTGGAGAGTTCCAAGAGCACGAAGGGTTGTTCTAACCCATACGCTAACAGTTGTTACATGGAATAACCAGGCAGCCTATGTAATCACCATAAGATGCTGATTTAAAAAATCAGGTTAGAAAAATACCACAAATATGCATTCAGATTAGCATTTTCAAGTGTCAAATGTCTTTCTTTAATGGGATACCTAGCACAAGGGTCAGATAAAACACATTTAAAAACTAGATTATTTCAATCAATAGAATAAGTCCCATAAATTCCCCCATAGCTCCATGGCTTGGGCTGTTTAAAAATGTTCCTTTAAATGCAAATTCTGTGAAAAGGTTTTCTGTTTCTTTACAAAATGCTTACAGGACTAAAAGAATACTGAACACATAATAATTAGCATTAACTGAATTAAATAAAGGCACGTGGAAAAAATATTGCTGATTTCAAACAGTTAACACAATTCTGCCGTTTTTAAGTCTATATTTTAAGTACAAACTATGCCGATAAAAAAAATAAAGGGTTAATGAAATTAACGCTTTAATTCCAAAAGATTCAATGTCCTAACAGCAGAAGTCAATGCTGGATCGGTGGGTTTAGGAATATTTGTCAATCCTTCGCATCTCAGTCCAATAAAAGCAGTGGAACTCGGTGCTATAGCACTGGTGACCTCTGCTGGCAACCGCCCCGGTCACAGTGACCACAACGAAATCCTTCGCCCTTGCTCTTGTCAGATCATATTATCCATTTAATGTGAGTTATCTGCACTCTTTCTGCCTGGTTCCGCTCATACTGAAGCTATAGGACTTAGTGGAAGGAAAATCTCAGACTCTCAATGTAAAGCCATACCGCCCCTGCATCTTGTAGTTCTGATCTTCATTTACGTCTCAGAAAAAACTATAAGATAAACAAGAAAAGGTGCAGAGTGATGGAAAGCCTGGAACATTTTCCGTCTTTAGAGAAACGACAGAGATAATGATTTCTAAGTCTGGAAAAGAGACGGCTGAGGAGGGGTAGGATGGAGATATTTATAGTCATAATTATCCGTAAGAATTTAAAAGGAAATGGCTGTTGTCGTCTCCCGGTTCAAAAATCGAGGAGTGAGAAATGAAATTAGCAGGTGGCAAGTCCAAGGCAAAGAAAAGAAGGTGGTTGCTCTCAGTGGGATTCCTTTGCACAGGATATTGTGGTTTGCAGGGGCTCAGAAAGCAATCACGCGTTCCCAAAGCAAAATCTCTGCAGTTCGGGAGATGTGTGATTGCAAAGGAGCCGGAGCGGGACAGCACACGGGGAGATAACCCCACCACACCTCAGTTCATCAGCTGCTGCAGGAGAGCAAACCCCGGCCTGGAGAGCGGGCACCCCGGTCCAGGGCAGACACCCCAACCTCCTGTGCAGCTCCACAGTGTCAGATACCGGCCCTACCCCGGCCGGAAAGGTGACCGAGATTTGCTATGGGCTCGTAGGTCGGTGAGGGAAGAACGGTGATTCTGGCAAAGCAAAGAGGTAAAGATAGAACTACTTAGTTTTAGAATTACTTATTTTTAGAATTACTTATTTTTAGAATTACTTATTTTTAGAACCACTTATTTTTAGCTTTGTTTAAGAATTAGGTGTAGACACGTGAGCTCCCACTACAGCAAGACATTAACGCTGAGATTTACAGTATTCAGGCAAAGCGATGGCTAAAGAGATGATGGCTGAGATAGTGGAGAACAGCCTGTGAAAGCACATAACTGTTTGATCTTCTGAAATCCACTGAACTATCCCGCAAACGGGAAAATACAATTTTATCTCCTATCTTTACGGCCTGTTTGTTTTGGAGCTGACTCCTTGTTTGAAACTCGTTATTGAGCTCAAATCTTTGCTAACCGCTTTCACTAAAAATATATGTACATCTAAGTCAAAAGTAGCGTGGAAATATTGCACCGTTCATCCCCCTGAGAACAGACGTTTCCTTTGAGAACTGCAGCCCCTGCAAAGCGCAGCCGTCCAGGGGATGGCAAAGCAAACAGGGCGATGCCAAGAACCTCCTGCGTGTTCCGAGGCTGAAATGCAGAGACATGAGATGTCAGCTCAGCTTTGCTAACCTGTCCCAAGCGCAGCCGGCTTGCTGTCGATGCATTAAACGTGTTTTTCAGACTGTGGCAAGCACGAAGAAACACCAGTGTTACACTGAACCTCGTGCGCGCAAAAGTGGGACTTTGTGCCCACAAATTTTGCTCCTCTGAGATGATTAAGTGCTTGCAAATGAGTTACGATGCACTGGAACGTTAACACCTGGAGCTTGTAAACAATTATGGGGACGCAGGGAGGAAATGAAATGTAATGTAATGGCTCCACCAGTGCAGATCCAAGCGCTGGGTGTGCTGGCGGGGAGCTGGGGAGCCCAGCACACAGAGCTGGCTGTGCTGGCGGGCAGCTGGGGAGCCCAGCACACAGAGCTGGGTGTGCTGGCAGGGAGCTGGGGAGCCCAGCACACAGAGCTGGCTGTGCTGGCAGGGAGCTGGGGAGCCCAGCACACAGAGCTGGGTGTGCTGGCGGGGAGCTGGGGAGCCCAGCACACAGAGCTGGCTGTGCTGGCGGGGAGCTGGGGAGCCCAGCACACAGAGCTGGTTGTGGGAATTCAGTGGTCAGCACGTCCAGGTG
This sequence comes from Patagioenas fasciata, assembly GCF_037038585.1. NCBI lineage: Eukaryota > Metazoa > Chordata > Aves > Columbiformes > Columbidae > Patagioenas > Patagioenas fasciata. The sequence goes on from NC_092540.1 coordinate 2,248,262, forward strand.
AGGAAACGACTCCGCACACTCGCTGTGCTGTGCTCAGGAGAAGGACAGACAGACGCAGGACTCACTCACTCACTCACTCACTCACTCACTCACTCACTCACTCACCTTCAGGCACAGCGGCTGTGTCACTCGATTCACGCCAAAGACATTTAGATCACAGTTACTGTGTAAGAGAAGAATATGTGCGAGGTGCTGCTCGTTATTTGGTGCCATGAAGGTGAAAACCGCTTATTATGTGGAAATTGGGCCCTACACACATATCTACTTGACAACTTTCTATTTCCTAAGTATGGCTTTGCTAGTCTCAAAATCACTTTATCTGATTTTTTCCTATTCTTAATCATTTTGTATTTTTCCCTCTGCACCGCATGGGTTCAGAGGTGACGCAAATGTTTGTTGGGTCTGCTTCACTGAGCTGCTTTGATTGTCTTTATTTTGTTCTTTACACAATCCAGGTTCTTAAAAATAAAAGAAGAGCTCTTCAGAACTTTTTGTCATAGAAGCCAAGCACCTCATTGCTATATATGACTTTAACAGCTCTGGCTCACAGAATATGTGGGGTTTTTTCTATTTTGAAATATACCTTTTATGTTTTTAAAGCCTCCACGTGCTGGATGACTCAGGTATGAAAAAAGACCTGTGCTTGTTCACAAAGAGCTGTGCCCGGTGGCGACTGACACAGGCCGCGGTTTCCAAAATGCATCATTTCCTGCCCATTATTTCCCCGACGCTCCGTGTCCCGTCCGGATCAGAAGGTGTTTCAGGTGCGGGTGTTATCGCAGCCGTTCGAATCGCGCATTTGAACTACTGGTCGCTTGAAACATTTCAAGAGCGACTCGCAGTTCTGATGAACACGACTATAAATTCAGCGTTACTTAGGAGCTCTATGCATTTTTCATCTTATTTAGATGTCCGAAGCAAACTTTCTAAGTGCAAGGGATAGACTGCTCCTGCACCGTGTGCAGGCAGCTGCTGCTCCCCATTGCTGATTCCATCGCACAATTTGCTTCAGGGCCGTTGATGAGTTTGCTCAGTGATCAGGTGAAAATGTCACATTTGTACACTTTTCTGGTTGCTTCTGAGCTCCTAAGAAATCCTTAAGTATCAGGAAAAAGAAATGCATGGTTACACCTTTTTGCTACCACCTTCACACATCTAGAAAAGGACTAAGCTTTGTGTTGGACTTCCGACATGGAAAATACTTCCAAGTGACAGATATAAATACTTTTTTTGTTAAAAAAAAACCCCACAGCGTACAGAACACATTAAGCAAGTCGGTTAGACAGGGTTCCCTGAGGGGCAGATGGCCTTCGAATAGTGAGAAGAAGTGCAGAATGAAAGAATAAATCAAACTGGAAGGGATGTCAGGAGGTCACCCGCCCGGCTGCCTGCTCCAAGGACCTGGACAGCAAGCAGTAGCAGATTGGGATCAGGTGGGATCCGGTGGGAGCAGGTGGGAGCAGGTGAGATCCAGCAGGATCAGATGGGATCAGGTAGGATCAGGTGGATCAGGTGGGATCGGGTAGGATCAGGTGGGATCCGGTGGGATCAGGTGATATATGGGGTGTGTGTGTGTGTGTGTGTGTGTGTGTGTGTGTGTGTCGTGGGATCAGGTAGGATCAGGTGGATCAGGTAGGATCAGGTGGGATCCAGTAGGGTCAGATGGGATCAGGTGGGATCAGGTGAGATCAAGGGGGATGAGGTGGGATCAGGTGGGATCAGGTGAGATATGGGGGGATGAGGTGGGATCAGGTGGGATCCAGTAGGATCAGATTAGATCAGGTGGGATCAGGTGGGATCCAGTAGGATCAGATGGGATCAGGTGGGATCAGGTGAGATATGGGGGGATGAGGTGGGATCCGGTGGGATCAGGTGGGATCAGGTAGTCAATGACAAGCAGCGAACTCTCTGCAATATTCTTTCCTTGGCAAGAAGTGCTCAGTGCAGAATTCGGGGACGAGCAGAGTCCAGCCAAGGAACAGCATCTGAGGGACTTTCTGTCTCCGAGGGAAGACTCAGACTGGCTCCAGTGATGAAGACAATGTCCCTGTGACAATGTCCAGTCTTTATTGCTGTTTTGGCACATACAAGATTTTCCATATGAGAAGGCCCCAGTTCTTTCTCTCATTAGTGAGTGTGGGAGTTTAGGGGTTTCTTTTTCACTTTTCCAGCTGGCTGCAGTTCACACTCATCGGCTTTGGCATTTTCTCTTTTTATTATACGTTGTGTTTCACCAAGAATTCGGGTTAAGTGCTTCCATCACCTATAAAACGATATCCTCTCCCAGGCCAGATTCTTTCCTGACTGTTTGGCTGCTGTACTGGGGACTCGGCCCAACTCTTCATCTCACCCCATTACCACATTTTTTGACTTAAGCAAAACAGTAAAAATCCAAAGGGGCTTAAAATCCTGGGCAGATCGAGAAGGCTCAGACGCTTGGTGCCTCTTCCACTACAAAAGCCAAGAGAATCAAAGGGAACCACCTGACGAGCGGTTCAACAACAACAGGAGCAGTTGTTTGCACACCATGGAGTTAAGCTGCAGAACTCTTAGTCACAAGGTATTTCGCTGCTAAAAATGTAAATGGATTCAAGGAATAGCTAAACAGTTACATGGCAGGGAAATAGAGTGAGGATTTTAAACATACAAAACCCCTCTGGCACGGAAAGCTGCTCGTCCAAACACTGCAGGGGGAAAGGAGAGCAGCTGGAAAAGTACCACTAATGCTTATCTCCCTCTTAGTCACTTCCTTAGGGATCTTCTGTTTGCCCCTGTCAGAGACAGGATCAACAAGATCAGTTGGTTATTCTTCAATCAATTATGTAACATTAGTCCAAGGTTGTTTTATACTCACTTCTTCCCATAATAAAGACTCCAGTCCTGTAAATAAGACTGGTATTCTTCATTCATCTATGGGTGACATTCCTCTATATTCACAGAATCACAGAATGTGAGGGGTTGGAAGGGACCTGGAAAGCTCATCCAGTGCAATCCCCCCACGGAGCAGGAACACCCAGCTGAGGTTCCACAGGAAGGTGTCCAGGCGGGTTTGAATGTCTGCAGAGAAGGAGACTCCACAACCTCCCTGGGCAGCCTGGGCCAAACTCTGGCACTCTCATGGGGAACAAGTTTCTTCTCATATTTAAGTGGAATCTCTTGTGTTCCAGTTTGCACCCATTGCCCCTTGTCCTGTCACTGGTTGTCACCGAGAAGAGCCTGGCTCCATCCTCCTGACACTCACCCTTTAGATATCTGTAAACATCAATGAGGTCACCCCTCAGTCTCCTCTTCTCCAGCTCCAGAGCCCCAGCTCCCTCAGCCTTTCCTCACACGGGAGATGCTCCACTCCCTTCAGCATCTTGGTGGCTGCGCTGGACTCTCTGCAGCAGTTCCCTGTCCTTCTGGAACTGAGGGGCCACAACTGGACACAATATTCCAGGTGTGGTCTCCCCAGGGCAGAGCAGAGGGGCAGGAGAACCTCTCTGACCTACTGACCACCCCCTTCTAACCCACCCCAGGTACCATTGGCCTTCCTGGCCACAAGGGCCCAGTGCTGGCTCATGGTCACCCTGCTGTCCCCAGGACCCCCAGGTCCCTTTCCCCTATGCTGCTCCTACCACGTATTGCTGTTTCATAAAATGCGGTGTTTGCTTATGTTCAGTTTACCAAGCAATCCGTAATGCTCTATGAAAAGTTTTTTCCTCTTCTTTGTCTTACTTCTCATCTTTGCATTAATTGCAAATATTATTTGTCGCTGCAGGTCACAGATACACATGTTAAGTAGCTCGGGTTCTACGCTTCTCTGTTCCTCTGGTTCTTATGTTTTTAGTCCCTCCACCGTGTTAAAACAAGCAGTACAATAAGCAGCAGAAGTAATGAGTCAGAGTTTCTGGTGTCTATTAAATTGGCAAGAATTGTGAGGTCTGAATAACTTTCAGGACACATAAATACATGTCTGCTCTAACACACATTTTCTAATCGGATGGACCTCTAATGCCACAGCGTTTAGTTTGGCCAGGACCAGTACCTATCCCACATTTTCATCCAACTTGTAGAAACATATTATCTTCAGCATATTATATTTTTTGCTTTAAAACCTCTAACCTTCTGTTAGATGGGATCAACACTCAACAGTTTCCAGGGTCACCGGGTCAAGACAGTGTCACTTCACAAGTGTCATTTCTGCGTTTAAACAGACTAAACCTGGGTGATGCTCTTTGTTGAGCCGCATTTGAAGTCACTACACTGCACTTGTGTAGTAGCGTGTGTTTTATTTGCGGAGCTGTCAAGCCACAGAAACTGGGTGTGCTTTGATTCTCCTGCTCAAGAATCCTTTCCATCCCTCTCCTCGTTATTGGTGTTTCTTATCAATGCTATTTATACACAGCATCGATGTTTTTGTTCTGCCGAGATCCAAATCCTCGCTGCCCCGGTAACTCTTGCCAAACCCTCCCCTCGGTTTTCTCAGGCACAGGCTGTAAACACCAGAGTGCAAAGGTTCACCGCTCAGCCTCACATTCCAGGACACTTCACATGTGCCAAAAAGTGTGAGTCTGTGGCTCTGCCAAGCACGCAGAGCCGCGGCGTGAGAGGGACTCCAATGCACCCGCTCTCCTGAGACGCAAATTCCTGCCCTGGAAACTGCCCGAGTGAACCAAACCAGCGTTACAGACCAAAACCACTTCTTTTCTCTGTGTGTTTTGAGAGAGAAGCATGTGCCCTTTTCCTTCTCGTTTCTCCCACTCATTCTTTTCTATTTGAAAGCGAAGAAGTTAGAAAACTATTTAATGAACTGTAGCGTTTCTTACCTTTGTAAGAATTTTAGGTCACACACCTGCTAGGCACGCATTATTTAACACATAAATAAATAACACTATTTTTCTTGTGTTAGACAATCTATAATTGTAATGTATTCTAGTAAAATGGGCAAATACCAAAGAAAAATACCCAGTGCTGTGATTGTGACAACAATCTGTGGAGCTCCTCTCCAGCAGCATTTGGGATTTTCACACCGTAAATCACATCTGCCCACACAGCACAGTGCAACCAGATAGGAAAATTTGTCATCCAGGTGTGCGATTTGCAGCCAGATGTCTGTGTTTTAACTTTCATCTTTGTATGACGGGTAATTAAAGAGGACTGCTGTGTCATATTGTGTTGAGTCACAAAGTGGTTATGAATACATTAACTGTGACATCTTATGAAGGCATTCAGTGTGCTTGCAATTCCTGATATTACCAATGTGATGGAATAGCTCCACATGACAAATACCAAATATCATCAAAGCAAGCAGGCAGTAAAACCGTGCAGCCCTTTGGGTGCAGGAAGAAGAGATGAGTCATTTCCAGATGTGCTGATGATAAGGTTTTGTCATTGCCCCGCCTGGGGCACATCAGGAACCAGATGAGCATTTAAACAACCACTGCTACTTTCAGCTGGACAAACTCCTGCAAAAAATTTGACATCACCTATCTTCAGCTCATATTTGAAACAATTTTTACTAGATGTAAGAAATGAAACACATAGAAATATCATTTTGGGAGTTAATTCTCTAAAAATAACTGAGAAACCTACTGACAACTCTAAAACGCCCCATTTCCCTTCCAAGTGTGATTTTGCTGCTGGTAGTAATACCTGCAAGAGGCTGGGTAGGTTGGTATTGTTGATCTTTCTAAAAGCTTCTCAAAACTTGTTCTAATTCCTGAAGTTCTGCAAATGATCTCTCCCAGAAACAAGGCAGCCCCGGAGCATCGTTCGGAAAGGGAATGTGGGACAGGGCAGGTGTCACGTTCCAGTCTGTTCATCTGCACCTTAGAGTGTAACCCAATGTAAACCTATAAATGGAAATAAAGTTGTTCTGCTTGGAGGGAGCCCCAGTGAAATTCTTCATGTTGGTGCACAGAACTGGGGGTTGGCATTTCCCCCCGTGCAGGCTGATCCATAGCGAGTGCTGCTCATGCCAGCACCGAAGGGGAGCAGGATGACTCAGCTCATTAATCAGCTCTTTTTTCTTATTAAGAAGCAAGTATTTGGCTTCCCCAAGTGCCAAAGTGATTGTTGCCAAGCTCGTGTTGTAACTCAGATAGTTTGGGTCACCTCTGACTCACGCAGAGAAGTGATCTGTGATCTGTGACCTGCCTGTCCCACAGCTGGCAAGGGATGAACAGCAACGCTGCACCCGGGCTTTCTGTTCACCACAAAGTCTTGGTCATTTGGAGGAGAAATGTTCCCATTCCTGTTGCTTTCCCATCAAGATTTGTCCCTAATTTGGAACCAACAGCGAACTCAGGGTTTATGGTTCTGACAGCGGTACCAATTGCTATCTAGACAGAGCACTACTGAAACCACACTTCTTTAGCCAGAACACAGCACAGAATCTGCGGATGAACCACATCTCTAATTGCCAATCCAAAAATTTGCTGAATTTATAACAGAGGTCATGGAAGCCTGAACTTCATTTAAACTTCATTGCACTTTGTTATTTGCTTAAAGGATTCCCATGTACAAGGGGCTGAACAGCACGGGGAAGGACCAGATCTTCTCTATACAAACTTTTCTGTTCAACCGTCCTTTTGCACAGGATAACTGTGTGAGCAGGAGAACCCTTCAAAACACGGGCATTTATTTCAGGGACAGCTGCGGACTCCCATCAAGGGACCTTCACTCACCCCTCCTGTTACACTCACCGCTGCTGCAGTTTGTGTGAGGTAAAGATGCTGCGGAGCGCTCGGGCTCCAGAGGCTGCTGGTTCAAGATCCAGACAAACCCCTTCCCTCACCTCATTTTCATCTTAAATTTCATTTCACCTTAAATGTCTGGACGGGGAAGAAAAACCTCCTGTCTTAAAACATTCCCAGCAGCTGCCTCCCGTCAAACTCTGACATAACACAAAGACAGAAAACTCCTCCTCGCCCACTGCTCGCTGGGTCTGCGCCCAGCAGCCCACATCATACAGCTAAAATATGGACCCAGTTCAAACTCTTTCTGCTCTCTGGGAGCATCAGTCAGATTTTTTGTGCAGCAGCTGCCTGACACGCTCAGGATGCTGAGAGCTCTGCACACTGCACAAGTTTGGACCATATTTTTCTGGCCTGGTAGGTTTAGGGTCAGGGCCTCAACTAAAGCTGGGGAATGACCTATTGGAGAGCAGCGTAGGGGAAAGAGACCTGGGGGTCCTGGGGACAGCAGGGTGACCATGAGCCAGCACTGGGCCCTTGTGGCCAGAAAGGCCAATGGTACCTGGGGTGGGTTAGAAGGGGGTGGTCAGTAGGTCAGAGAAGTTCTCCTGCCCCTCTGCTCTGCCCTGGGGAGACCACACCTGGAATATTGTGTCCAGTTGTGGCCCCTCAGTTCCAGAAGGACAGGGAACTGCTGGAGAGAGTCCAGCGCAGCCACCAAGATGCTGAAGGGAGTGGAGCATCTCCTGTGTGAGGAAAGGCTGAGGGAGCTGGGGCTCTGGAGCTGGAGAAGAGGAGACTGAGGGGGGACCTCATTCATGTTTACAGATATCTAAAGGGTGAGTGTCAGGAGGATGGAGCCAGGCTCTTCTCGGTGACAACCAGTGACAGGACAAGGGGTAATGGGTTCAAACTGGAACACAGGAGGTTCCGCTTAAATTTGAGAAGAAACTTCTTCCTGGTGAGGGTGGCAGAGCCTGGCCCAGGCTGCCCAGGGAGGTTGTGGAGTCTCCTTCTCTGCAGACATTCAAACCCGCCTGGACACCTTCCTATGGAACCTCAGCTGGGTGTTCCTGCTCCATGGGGGGATTGCACTGGATGAGCTTTCCAGGTCCCTTCAACCCCTGACATTCTGTGATTCTGTGATTCTGTAAAGCTGAGATTCTCAGAGCATAGGAATGAAGTAACCTCTTAAATCAAATCACTGTACTTACTCAGTACAAGGAAATGCAGTTTGAATTAGTTTTTTATGAACATCTATTTTGTTGCTAATGTACAGAATCCATGACGCTCTGTTACTACCCCTCTTTATGGTTGCCAGCAGTTGCCTCACATTGCAACTGTGCGAGTCACCGTGCAACGGGTTAACACGGGAATGAGTAAATACCTTTCGCAGGAGATGAAAGCCAAGGTGCTCAAGACGAGGAAAGATCCCACGTTTACTGCAGCAAAGACTTGGCAGGGCAGCAACTCTGAGGGCCTCTTGTGAGTGTTTGCTGCTGTACCACTTCATCATTACAGCACTCACAGGCTGGACTCAGGGATGCGAATCCTGTTCTACTGCTGCTTTTGAATCCACCGTCCCAGAAAGGTGTGAGAAAGGGCTATGGGGAAGAGAGAAAGAACTGGTACTCATATGGATTACAAACACTGACAAAACGCATTGTTCTTCTGCCACTTGAGGCACACACACCCACAAATACAATGAACAAATAAGGACAATAAGGCAAATAACAGTGTGAAGAAGTAGGATGTTTCCCAGACATCTTGAACACTTATGTAGATCAGCTTTGCAATGGTTCGCTCTGCTGCCAATTAATCAAGATGTTCTTTTAGGCTGAAAACAGAGCAGAACAGAACACATACAGGAAAAAAAAATAGGTACGGAGAATCTTACATAATGTCAAGACATTTACACAGCAACCACACTTCAACCCGAGCACCGAGTGCAAACATGGGAAGCACGAAAGCACATGGGTAAGAGTTCCAGCAGCCTCAGTTTACAAACCAGCTCTGTCTCTTCCTAGAAATGATGCAGCAGAGTCGCTTCTGAATTGCTAGAACTCAAAGATTAAATCCTTTCTGCTCGTTTCCTTTTTCTGATCATGTCCAGAAAACGGCTCAAAGGTCTGAGGAACATTAGGAACCTCCTGTTTTTCTTGGTGAACTACCGTGGATGTCAGGAGACTCCTGTTTCTGCTGTAAGAACTGCTTGTGCTTCCAGAGAACGCTGCAGCAGTTACACAGATGATACCTGATCGCTCTTGTGGGGTTTCTGTGTTTTACTTGGTTTTATTTGGTGGTGTTCACAGATTTTTTTGTGGACAACTCTAGTACAGACGTCGTAGAGGCCCCTGTTAAGCACTGAAAGGCAGCGAAGTCAAACCACTAATGAGCCACAGCCCAATTACTTAGGTTTTCAAACATTCAATTCAACTCGGGGCATGTCGATTTAGAGAAAAATATTCACATTTTAAGTTAGTTTAAAGTTGTATTCCCACATCTTGTGTGGACTTCTAACAAAATGAGTTAAATGTAGTTACAGGAAGGCAGGCACAGAACGCACGTGTCTGCTGTGGGGTGAATAGCCCTTTGCGGCTGCAATAAGTCAAGGGCTAAAGCTCCCATTTGAGTTTCCTTGTCACGATTTCCATATTGTCATGTAAAGGAAATAATTAGAGAGGGAATTCAGTCACTAAGAAGGTAATTTCATTCCATAGGTTCAGAAATAGGAAAGAATACCCTAGAAGGTTGAGGGCTGGGTTTTTTTGGTTGGTTTGTTTAAGAAGGGGCAGGGGAGACGCGGAGCACAGCTACTGCTTGGCCAGAGTCCCGTGTTATTCCTCACTTGCTACACAAGCAACTGCTACTGATAGAGCAGGAGCTGGTGCCGAGGCCCATTTGATGAAGTGCTTGTAAAACGACTTGACGTTTTTGGATGGAAAACGCTAATACGCAAAGTACCATTCTGTTGCAGTATTGACTGTTTCTCCACTATCTCAGACATCTCTGAATGAACACAAGAGCATCTCCATTTTGTAAGCTGGGAGTTTTAGTTTGCAATCCTTTGTCTATATCCTTAAGGTTTCTTTAAACGCGAAAGAATCCAACACGTCCCTTTGAAGAGCTACGAATTTGTTTAGCAAGCGCAGCCAGATCCGCAGCTTCAGTAAAAGACATTTCAAGGTTCTTTAAACTCTGGCCTCCTTTGCTGCATCCTTCTGTATTTTGACTTGCAAGTACAGACACATCTCCACTTCCCTTTTGTATTTGCAGAATTCCTGCCCCACTGAAATATCGTTGAGGCTTTTAAAATAGCTATAAAAGCACTGGAAGAACTGCAGAAGATAAAATTCCTTTAGATGTAAAGAATTAATAGAACAGAAAAGCCTGAAACGCACAGGTATCAAGTATTAAAAAGTCCTGAGGACCTTGGCCGTAGTTTCTCTTTGAACTTAGATAAGGTTCTTTTCCAAATTCAAGACCTAGACAAACATTAAAGATATGGAATCTATATTTTGAAATCTGACCATGACATACTGGCTCATTTTTACCTTCTACTTCATTTTTGGAATCACCACATTTTAGGTATCACATTTAGGTATCTCATTTGTCTCAAATATCTTTCTACAGCGATGGAAAAGTGCAAAAGGATAACGAAAATGAAAATTATGAACTCGAACAGAAATTAAACGCCAGCACTGCTGTTGGGATTCAGCTGGTTCTTATTAATCAGGGTTTGGACACGGATCAGGATTTCTATTCCCTTGTGAATAGCTGGAATCAGATCACCAGTTGGAAAAGTTTACTGGCCCTTAAAGATATTGTATTTTTCTGCCTTAACTACTTTTGGCTGTAAGACGGAATAGTAACATCGTAATCCGACTGCCCTCATACTTTCTTTTTCCAGATGAATTCCAGTTTGACTTTGGTAGTTTCCTGACGCCTGACATTACTGTTCTTTCATTTCTGGTCGTTTCGTACGGGGAAGCTCAGGAGCAAATAGCGCAGAACCAGCTCAGGATCCACTTGGGAAAGGTGTAGAGGGGGCCGGGCCCCGTACCCACCTTCCTGCGTCCTGGGGGGGATGGAGACATCGGCTTCCATAGACCCCAAGGGCATCCAGCTCCATCTGGGTGGGTTTATCCCATTTATGCTGCAGTAGTTTTCACGTCAGTGGGTGCCTGAGATCTTTAGTCACCCCTTTGTGCCAAGGAATTAGGCTTTATGAAACCCTGCTGTCCTGTCAAATATATACATACAGCTTGAGGTCTGGATTGGAAGTTCCAAAGCAATCATCACATGTCAATCATTCATTTCAGGAATTGCTGTATAGCTGATACTATAGGGAAGATATACAACCGTAGTATGCTCAGATAACTTATTCCTAGCCAGCATTTTTATTTCTAGCTCACTTAATTTTACCAGCTTTATGCCCTTGGGGCCATTGACTTCAGAAGAATCAGATTCACATGTTACACAGAATCCCAGAATGTCAGGGGTTGGAAGGGACCTGGAAAGCTCATCCAGTGCAATCCCCCCATGGAGCAGGAACACCCAGCTGAGGTTCCACAGGAAGGTGTCCAGGCGGGTTTGAATGTCTGCAGAGAAGGAGACTCCACAGCCTTCCTGGGCAGCCTGGGCCAGGCTCTGCCACCCTCACTGTTTCTCTGTAAACATGAATGAGGTCACCCCTCAGTCTCCTCTTCTCCAGCTCCAGAGCCCCAGCTCCCTCAGCCTTTCCTCACACAGGAGATGCTCCACTCCCTTCAGCATCTTGGTGGCTGCGCTGGACTCTCTGCAGCAGTTCCCTGTCCTTCTGGAGCTGAGGGGCCACAACTGGACACAATATTCCAGGTGTGGTCTCCCCAGGGCAGAGCAGAGGGGCAGGAGAACCTCTCTGACCTACTGACCACCCCCTTCTAACCCACCCCAGGTACCATTGGCCTTCCTGGCCACAAGGGCCCAGTGCTGGCTCATGGTCACCCTGCTGTCCCCAGGACCCCCAGAACACTGTTCTAACAGCCAATCTGTCCCAGTAAGAGCTGCATCCCAAGTTTTTACTGCTATGGCCACTGTGATCTGAAGATCATGTATTGTTTTCCAAAGAAAACCATATTTTAGATGACTGTTGATGACTCTAAACTCCCATGAGTGTATTCTGCATGCGAGAGTATCATGATGCCAAACATTACATTCGTAGAAATAGAAGTCTTGATTATGTTTTACAAATCAGTAGTTATAAAGTTATAAAGTGAGCGTTTTGGAGTCGAGCTCTATCTGTCCCATGTCACCAGCCTCTGTAGGTGCCAGAATCCACCACCCATTGCTGAGAGGGCTCCCTCCCACCAGGCAGAATCACTTATGAAGGTGACAGGCAATAAAGCTGTTTTCTTCTTTTTAGGTTTCTCTGCAGAGGCACTAGCAACTGAAATACTTCTGTACTGCTTCGGGAGGATGGAAGTGATAATATTAGGCTCCTGTAGAGAAGTAATTCCCATTACTTGTGCCCAAAAAAGCATAAAATAAACTCTAAGAAGAAGTGGTTTTGAAAGCCTTATTGGTTTCTGATTTGGTGAATCCTCCCCCTGCAGGTCAGGACTCACAGTGATGTTTTCTCTTAAGTACCTAAAGTGGACAGATGCATCAAGCACTCTTGTCACTGCCCTTGCCCAGACTAAACCGGAGTCAGAAATGCATAGGACGCTGCTGATGCTCACAGTGACATGATGCTCATGGTGCCACGATGCTCGTGGTTACATGATGCTCATGGCGACACGATGCTTGCGGTGACACAATGCTCACGGTGACACGATGCTCGCTCATTGCTGTGAGGCAGCATTCTTTTCAGTCTGCTGCTCTCCCTAGAAATACTCAAAGGAATATTTCACTTCTGGAGGCATTTGGAACAAAAGGAAGTGTGTGAGACACAGGTAGCTTCCAACTGACTCTCCAGCGCACATCAAGCTCTTATTTACAGGATGAGTCACCGCACACATAACAGAGGAATGAAATCTTGAGTCCATTAGAAATTCCCGTTTTCTTGCTCATCAGTGAAGCTGAAGGCAGAGCTGACGTGCCGAGCCTGACGCTGCTCTTACTCATCATGGCTTCAGGATTCCCTTCCAGGCCTCTCAGGCCACGGACTTTTTTTCCCTGAATTGCTACTGCTGGATTTTAATTCACATACCTGTTCAAACGTTTTGGTGAGGACGATGTGCCAGCTGACACCTTCTCTTTAGCAGTAACTCCAGAAGCAGCTGCCCCCCTCATTTCTCTCTTACTCCCAGAAGCAGCGCGATAAAACTCAGACACTCACTGGTGCTCATTGGGGTGACGTTCGTGATCCAGTTTGCTGCGGAGACAGCCAAGAATATCGTGCATCATTGCAAATAATACCAGAAAACAATACTGGCTGCAAACCAGTAGCCACAGCACAGCACACGTGCTCCATATGGTGTCACTGAAAAATGGCACACGCTTCACTGCTGGGTCCAACCCTGTATAATAAGATATCAGCAGCTTCTTCTGCCGTTATTGAATCAAGCAACAACTTCTCATCTCTGAAATGGAGGGGTCTAATCAAATACTTCAGGGACTCTAGTGGCTCATTTAATAATCTGAAAACTATTATATCCTGCTACTATGATGTTAATTTTCTTCTGTTGCCTGTAATCTGAATTACAAGATTGATAAATCAGGTGTGTGTTCTCACAAGCCTAATCCCTTGTATTTCCACACCTGAGAGCAACCAGGTTACTTGCACTAGGGAGCTCACTTCTGAAATATGTGTCGTTTCAGAAATTCAAGATATAATCAGTGTTTCTGTAATCACAAAAGGATTCAAATATCCTGTTTATTTCTTGCACATCCCTAAAATACACCAACAACTTCAAGAATGACAGAAAACAGCGCTCCAAATTGTATCGTGCTTTAGATCGCTGTATTTTGTGCCTGTGTTTATTGCCTGTGTTTATTTTTAGTTAGAAAATAATTTACTTGCTGTACGAGCCAAACTGAGCATTAATTTCTCTCTTCTCTTACTAGCGTAGGAGCTACTTTAATGGAATTTGGTGAATGTGCAATTAGGAGGCTGAACTGTCCTCTCTATTAAAATAAGGCACTAAAAATATTCTGTGCTACAGACAAACCCATTTCTGAGAACTGTTTCTAGCTGAAACAAGGCAATACAGTCAGGCTACGATTTCTGCTGGAAACTGAATTACTAGAATTCATGTATCTTAACTGCACTATGTTGGCAGTAAAGAAGAAAGCAGCTATTTCTCTTCGTTCTATAGGTATGAAACCCCACCCCGTTCTTAATGTCAAGCATGATTCTTAGCAGAGTGATCGGAAAGCCCTGGGATGATGGATACTGGATGTTCTCCTAAGCCCCAGAGCAAGTTTCCGTACTGGAAAGCTGTCTGTTGTTCATGATATCACGGTCGAATGTAGCCAGAAATAAGAAACATTAGAAGCCCATGAACTTTCTGAAATGTAATTGTTTTTCAAGTAAACTTCAAGCCGCAGGTTTTCATCCATCTCCCCCAGCCTTTCCTACCGAGTCAATGAAAGAGCAAAATCAACCCACTTCAAACACACATGTAAAAATACTCCTGAAATGTAGCAAAACACAGTGTTGATGTTTTGCCAGTTACCATCAAGGATATATAATATTACTGTGTGAAAACAGCTGATTTTAGAGGAGCACATAGCTGGAAGGGACCCTCCTGGGTCGGTTAAGTCCAGTCACTTCAGTTTAAAATATCCCCTCCAGAAAAGCTATTTAAAGCATGAGGATTGTGACAGATGTGCAAAAGAAGTATTTGTGACTTGTTCTGACAGAGCTGAATACCTGAGGGAGGGTTTTCTGTTGGTTAAACATCATCACCACTGCTCTCTGGAGTTGTGCTGAACCCAGTTTTCAAAATCACAGCGGCCAAAAGCCAACGGCAGCTTTCACAGGGAAGCGGCCAATCTGTAAAATGCTCTTGGAACTCCGAAACCCTCACATACATCTTTACTTGCTTTATAACCCTGTTGCGATCTGTCCAAGTGCTGTGGTCTGGAGTCGATCTGCATTGGAACAGGTACCAGTCTGGGGGCTTTACATGGAGCAGAGATCTATACAGGGATTTGATAACAATTTTAGCACTGCTATTCTGATTGGGAGCAATTCATTTAGAAAATGTACTAAATTTTCAGTTCTAAATAAGTTTCCAGGTAACGTACCCTTTTTGTCCATTCTTCCTCAGATTCTATGGGATGAAAAATGGGAATTCCCTATCTATACTTGTTTTGCTTGGCACTTGTTTCGTGCACAGGTGCCTGCAAGCAAAGAGGGTTTCTTACCCACCAGGTTTGTAATGGTGCATGTACGTAATTCTGAAGAAATACTGACTTTAGCAGGATATTTTATTAACCTTTGGGAACGGTAGGTAGAGATGAATGGTGTATAGATGCTGTCTTCAGCATCATCCGAATAACACTGCATCATTTACTGGATTCTGCCACAACCAGAATCCGGGAAGAAGACAGTAAAAGAACTTAAATAAACACCCTGCTGAAAATAAACTCCTTTGTGGTTAAAAACCAGCCAGTTGGAACTGAAACAGTGTTTTCTTAGGGTGGCAGAACAGTCGGAAAAGTTGTTGGATTATTTTTGGCAGTGGCCAGCATATTATAGCTCTATCATTACTGTTACCGAACTGTTAAGAGTCCACTGAAAGGGTTGTTACTTTACTAGCACATTCTTGCAAAAATACAGCATGCTCAATCTGGGAGCATGAAGCTTCAGATTTTAGAACTTTGACCTTCCTGACACGTTCATGTCCCTGTAATTAGCTTAATTCCTAAATACTTCGACCACACAGGTACAGGAGAACACGACAGCAGCAAATCCAAAGAGTGGCCAAATGGCACAAGTGCTGCCCGACGCGCACAACGAGCACACACAGAGTGACCCCGGGCACCTGCTGCAAACAGCCTTGCGAGGTTCCGCTTGGGTTTTTAGAAGTTAAGCAGTTTGTATGCGGATCTCGGTAGGAGCTGAGCCCAGTGGCTGCAGTCCTGGCAGCAGCTCTGCTGTGGATGGACATCGTGCGGGTGTCGAATCCAGTCCATTCCTTGGCATTAGCAGCATGTTCTGCTCAGCAAATGAGTCTCCACACTGAATCCAGCAGGATCTTTTGCAGTAGAGGAGCAATTATACAACCCTTAGTTACCTTATACAACCCTTAGTTACCTTATACAACCCTTAGTTACCTTATTAAATGGAACACATAAGCTATCTAAATATTTAAGATGAATAAAATACCATTTCTACCGCTTCCAACGGCAGTCCTGAATTTACAATATTTGACATCACTGAGGTGTCAAGGCACAGGTCAGAGAGCCAAGTAAGTGGATTTGTCCCGTATTGCTGCTACTGAGTGGCGAACAGTGCTGAACTCACTGATTTGCCGGCTATTTACTGAAACAACCCCTTGTCATTGCAGCGGAAGGCGGCTCAAGCAGGTCCCGGCTCAGCTGGCGCAGAACGGCCCAATGGCCCCGGGCGGCCCCGCGCGGCTCCGCGGTTGGAGGGAATAGAGACCAACGGGCTGCAGTTCTGTGTGCGGATCATCGCAGGTAAGCACCCCCATCACCGACACAATATACCATTGAAACACTTTGAAATGATGCTCGACCAGCATACAAGTGGGGAGGAGAGTTGTCAACTTAAAAATCACTGGTTTGTCTTCTAAAGAATGAAGACAAGGGCGGCCTGTGTTTACTGCTTCGCTGGTCCCTGCTAGCTGGCTACGGCCTGGCTAAGATGGGAGTTTTCACTTGTTCTGTCTTCTTTTATTCTGTCTCCAAACATCCTGTGTTTTGTGGGGAATGTTTACTTATAGCGAGAGGTGGTTCACTTAGAACTCACAGTTCTCATTCGACGTCCTCTGGTTTAGCATAGCTTCTGTATTTTTGGCATGGCAATGCCCCTGATAACCCTTGTGGCCAGCGTTACGAACATACCCATGTGCTCCCGGCGCTGGAACTGCCAGCCCTGCATCGCCCCGCAGTTCAGGTGGGGGCACTTGGCTGCTCTGTGAACACTTCTAGGAAGCACCAGGAAAGGGTCTAAAGGAACTAAATATGTCACAAAGTTTAGAAATACCCAAAAATAGCCTGTAAAATATCCCTACGTGTCAACAAAGAAGTCTACAATCCTCACAGTGTAAGGCATACCTGTTATTTCAATGTTCACATTTGTTGCTTGCGCTGCCATCGAGTCCAGTCCGCTTCTTTAAACTGTCAAATTCTGCTCTGCACTGATTTAATAATTGATTTAAAGATTCAGTCTGAATATTCGGGAAAACTACCAGGTGTCTCAAATCCATTTGGTTTGTGTTTGGGCCATACTCCCCACAATCTTACCACAAGGAGAGGAAACACAAGGCGAGTTTAAATAGAAAGAAAAGGCGAGCAGGTGAGATCGTTCTGATTTTGTCGTAATGGCCTTAAAGCAACAGCCTTAGCATACGCAGCACCAGCAACGGGAGATAAATGCAGCTGCATTTTAGAGCAGAGAATCTTGTACAGCACAAACCCAGAAACAGTTCTTAGCGAACACTGAAACATCTCCTTCCTATAGAAAGCAGTAATTAGAAAAGGGGTTTATGTATAAACACAATAGGTTGAGGCTGCTATTGGCATGTCTAAATTGCGCCTGGATTTTGTTCAGCAAACCTTTCCCATTAACATTTCTGTCGGGAAAGCTAACCCTTTGGAGATGTAATGAACCATCTGATTTTAATTTGGTTGCAGAACAAGGGGTTACACTCTGAATCGCGCAAGCCAAGCTATTGAGCTACACCCAGCTCTGTTTCCTTATACAGACGATGACGACTGCTGAAGCACGAGCGGCGTGCGGGAAAGCAGCAACCCTCAGCCTTCTTTTAAGCAAATTAAAGCAGCTTTGGAGCAGCAGGGATTTTCTCTGTGAGGGAGATTTGACTCTCCTCATCATGGTTTTGTCCCCAGTTTTTCCAGGCCAACTATGGCACACAGAACCGCTCGTGTGGCTTTTGGCCTTTCTCTTCTTTCCCTCCGTGCTGCAGGGACTGCAGCATCTTCAGCCTCTTCAGCCACCACCTTCACTTGGCATCTCCCGCTGATTTCTTAAATGCTTGTCCAGCCCTGCACAAACACCGCTGTTTATTTCATTCCAACCTTTGTCTGAGATAACCCTTTCCACCCAAGATCCTATGGGACATCTTAGGGCTTTGCATTTTCTACAAGATTCTGCTCTAACAAAGCTAAACTCCTGGTTTGGTGCTTTAGCACTGCTGGGGATTCTAGTCTGAGAAAGCTGAATAGAGGGAAAGGGGAACTTCAACAGTAATTGACCCACACCCAGAAAAAACATTCGGAGAGATGCTGGGAAATCACAGTGGAGCTGCAGAGCCCGATTCCTCCTTTCCAAGGGCTGTTTGTCCAGCCCTGCCCGCTGGCCGGACACAGCCACGTCGGGGCCAGCTGAGACATGTCAGGCAAACAAGGCAGAGAGACGGGAGGAGCCTCACTTACTGATTTATTTTTTTTTGTCTGTTTATACCCCGTCTCTGTTCATCAAGAGGAAATACAATGTCTGCCCTTCACTGCAATTTCAGATCGTTTTGGAACGGCTCTCATTCCCTGTTGGTGATTTGTTAACCCAGCATGTGGCTAAATCAGTCAACATACGGTAGTTACTTAACAAGGTATTACTGCTGCTGGTCTTCTAGCATAAAATCGCTCTTAGAAAGATCTAGACACTTGTGTTACACTTTCTCCATGCCCAAACAGATGTGCAGGCTCTCCTGCTAGAAGGATGCTGGCACTGGACCTGCTGTGCAGTGACATTTGAGGACCTTCCTGCTTACAGCACCCTGAGAAAACGACAGTGTTTCCCCAGACGTAATTCCCAGTACTGTGGGCACAATTATTTTAGCGATGAGATATAACCCAGAGCAGCCCCTCACCCACAGGGCTCCTGAATAATACCCATATTTGTCCTAATAGGTAGCTTGAACACGGAAAAATCCCGTCTGCCTTGTGATGCCTGAACTCTTCTTGGGGGGAGCGTGGGCTTCATCTGCCCCAAATGGGCACTGCGGTGTCTGGAAAGGGCAGAAGGGGCAGACGGAGGCTGCGGTGGGGCCCGTTTGTGGCTGTTGAGCATGTGGTAAGGGCTGCCCCGTCACCAGGACCCGCTCGCGGTCCCCACCCCAGCCCAAGGACACCTCTGCAGACACATTAACCGAACCAAAAGCTGTTTCAGCCAAGGGCGCACTGTGGCCCTCACTGCTCTGCAGGAGATTTGCAGCCAGGAGACCGGCCCTGGCCAAAAAGGTTGCTGCAAAAATCACTAGAGATTTCACTCTTGGGAACATGCTGTCTCCATATGGTCTCCACATTAATAACACCAAACAAGTGCTTCATAAACAGTGTTCTAACAACAAATACCAGAGGAATTAATAATAATCTAGCTATTATTTTCTAGTGTTCTCGCGCTATTAGGAACATTTATGCTGTCTGGATGAGCTCTTCCAGCAGAACAACATCTGGCACCCATATGAATACCTGATGAAATCTGTATGATCCCGAGTATCGTATAAATTTATTGTCAGCAACGGCATCCGTTTGTGCCAGCATGGCTTCCAGTAACACGACGTTTTTCTTTTGTTCTAGGTGCATAGCGTAATGTCCATGCTGTACTACACTCTGACTGTAGCTTTTTTGATCGGCACACAGGCAGCTCCAAAGTCAGAGGACGATGCTCCACTGGAGTATCCCGCAGAACCCTCCCCGCTCAGTCCCCACGGCGGCGACGGACACCACGCTCCCCAGGCGGCTCCGCAGACGTCCCGCGGCCCCCCCACGTGGACGATAGGTAGAACAGAAGCTCTCAATATCACCGTGGACCCCAAATTTTTCAAGAGGCGGCGTTTCCGCTCCCCTCGGGTGCTGTTCAGCACGCAGCCTCCCCCGGTGTCGGGACACAACGCGGGGTTTCTCAGCGGCGCGGGTTCCCTCAACAGGACTGCCAGGACCAAGAGGACCGCGCACCCCGTGTTGCACCGGGGTGAGTTCTCGGTGTGCGACAGCGTCA
This sequence comes from Patagioenas fasciata, assembly GCF_037038585.1. NCBI lineage: Eukaryota > Metazoa > Chordata > Aves > Columbiformes > Columbidae > Patagioenas > Patagioenas fasciata. The sequence continues at coordinate 2,268,074 of NC_092540.1, forward strand.
GCATGTGGGTCGGGGACAAAACCACAGCCACCGACATCAAAGGCAAAGAGGTGACGGTGTTGGGAGAGGTCAACATCAACAACAACGTTTTCAAGCAGTACTTTTTCGAGACCAAGTGCAGGGAGCCGAAGCCGGTGTCCAGCGGGTGCCGGGGGATCGACGCGAAGCACTGGAACTCGTACTGCACCACCACGCACACCTTCGTCAAGGCGCTGACCATGGAGGGCAAGCAGGCGGCCTGGAGGTTCATCCGAATCGACACGGCCTGCGTGTGCGTGCTCAGCAGGAAATCGGGGAGACCCTGAGACGGCCCGAGACCCCGCGGCAATGACCCCCCTACCTCAGTCTGTAAATTATTTTAAGTTATAAAGGACTGCATGGTATATTTATAGTTTACACAGTACAGAAAGAACCTCATTATTTATTAAACTCTTTTGGAAACCTTTTGTGTTTTGCAATTTATTTCCTGGCAGGACCCTTTAAAAGATGTTCGACTGCAGTGTTCACAGGGCCACCGAACAATCTCTGCTTGATATCCTACAAAAATAAAACGTTTTCCACACGTATTCCTCTCTTCCACAACAAAAGAGTTTTCCTCACAAAACCTGTCGGTTTACTCTTAAAATCTTGTAGGTTTATTTTAGATCAAAATGCTTCTTTCAGCTACTGAGAGACTGAAAGAGGCCTTTCAAAACTTGCTTCCAGTTTTACTAATCATGCTCAAAGATATTAATCTTATATCGTTAATCACCTTAGTGAACTCCTGGTAGAAATACTAGTTCTTCATGTTGTTAGATAAATTTCTAACTAAGGCCTTTAGTGTATTTTCAAAATGGCTAAATTATTTTCAGTGTGAAAATGATCCATCCTGAATTATTCTGGAACAGTTGTCTGCACAAGAGTAGAAACACGATGTATGTATAACTGCATTAAAATTGTATTTTACAGCTCATTACTTACGAGCTATATTAGAGTGATGGGGCTGCAAGTGTCGATATACATATATAAATTACAAAAGTTAATGTGGCTTATAATTAAAATCTGAACATTCTCTCAGGCTGGCATTGTGGCGATGGGCACCTCACGTAGGAGCGAGCCTTCTGATAGACGGAAAAACAGCAAAACAAACAGAACCCAGACCACAAAGCAATAGTGAGGCTGTGTTTTAGCAAGGAGCCCAAAAATAATTGGCTCATAATTTCCGTGCTCTGGAGAACGTTGGTCTGTGGAAGTTTGCGGCAGGGCCTGAGGCCTAGGCCGGGTGTTCCAGGCATCGCCCACTGAACAAAGTTGCCGTTTCTCTCATTGTTTCCTTTGGAAGAGCAGCTGTTATCCATTGCAGAAACTATTTCAAAACAAATAGCGCTCAGGTTTTTCAGCTTGGTTTCTCCCACATCCTAGAGGGCACGCTCACACCCCTGCCTTCCCTCATGCGCTGCTCCTTAATGAAAAAAGCAGGCTTGACACTTGCTTCCTCCACATAAACAGCAAAGAAGGGCAGCCGATCTCGAGAGAAAATGGTAAAACAGTGTCAGTGGAAATAGCCCGGCCTAGGCAAGATGTGCTTTCTGTGGGGGAAGCGGAAGGCACGGAGACCATTGCTGATAATCCCTGGAATGCCACTTTCCAGCCCCCTCTAGTAGGTGGTGATGGTGTGGGACAGCAACATGCCACTGAGAATGTTGTGCTCTCTGCAGAACAACATATTTGCAGTATTTGCATGAATAGTCAGTTATCTGAAAGGTCAAGGCGAAGGCAGGCTCCTGACGGCCCTGTGTCTGCCAAATAATGGCGACTTGTTCTGGAGCAGGGGGAGGCAATGAGGACGAAGGGACGTGGAGAGCGCAGCCACGTCATCATCAGAGCATGGTCACCGGGGGAAGGTGGAGGGAGATCAGTGAAACAGCATGTTTGATATCGTTGTCGATACCCCGCTGTTTGACACCGCTGTTCCGAACCGTAGCGAAGCCCATGACAAGTCATCTTTCATAAAGACCTGATTATCTCCACAAAAACTTCTCTCGTAGCATCCTATATCAGAGCCAGGTGGATCGTCATGGAAAATTCCTCTACACAAACACCCTGCGAGGGGATCCTGAAAGCCAGTGTTTCCCACATCATCCTGGCAACCCGGGCTCGGAATGTGATGCCCGCAGGAGCTGAATCAGTGTGTGTTTGTCACTCATTATCCTCACTGCTCTCTGCTTCCTGGGGCAACAACTCGGATCTTAAAAGCCAAGGGCTGCATCAAGATTTAATTAGAAAACTAACTCAGTGCCAACTGTTATTTTTTTTCCCCCAGAGATAAAATGCAGCCAGAGATGCCCGAGATATTGTCTCAGTTGCAGTGAGCTGATATTTTACCTCGTTAGGTTACAGTAGATTGTTCTATGAAATGTTTTTTGGCCAGAGAAAAGGGGACAAACCCACCTGTCTTCAGCTTGTTCTTCTGGGAAGCACACCCACGAGGAACAGCAGACCCAAACACGGGTGATGCGACGTTCAGAGACAGATTATGCACATTAAATAGAAACAGCAATGCAAATTTATGTATTCTAATTTGAAAAGCCTATTTTCAGTGTTGAAGTAAGTAATTTTCCCAGTACTTAATGTGAATTCATTCAGTGCAGCTGTTGGGTGACTGCGACAGCCATTATCAACTGTCAATGGAGTTGTTAAGTCTGCAGCCTGTAAATATTTTCAGGAACTATTCTTTATCATGGTTAGCTTTTCTCTTTCTTCCTTCCTTTTTTCTCCAGTCAAGCATGTGGTGGTCTTGTTCTGCCCTTTTATTGTCACGTTGTGATCAATGTAAAGAACCCTGTATTGCTGCAGAGTTAGGTACAAAGAGTAAAGAACCCTGTATTGCTGCAGAGTCAGGTACAAAGAGGCTCGAGCACCTTGCTTAAAATGCCTTTCTCTCCTTTTTTTGTTTTAAAATACACATTCCTGTGTAATGCCGGTGTTATGGTCACTGACAGAGGCGCTGCTCTCACCAGTGGTTCAGAGTTACTGATGAGATGGCAGGAAGGCACAAACTTGCTGGAGAAACCCGACTGGTGGCAATTAGAGCAAACGATATTAAGAGGTTATACAGTAGAGCAAAAGTGGAAATCTGTTTTCTTACGTGATTTTAAGAGGAAAGCAATTGCAGGATCTTTCTGGGTTCTGAACGAGATCTCGTGTAATCGAACTTACACCACAACTGCAAGAGAAGGGATGGGGACTGAAGAGCCAAGTGATGTCTCAGCTCAACTGACGCTGCTAAAACACTGTTAAAGTTACCCAAACCAGCTTAATTTGCTGCTGTTTCCACTGCATCCAAGGAATGACAAGAGCATCCACATTTGGATCAGTTACTTCCATTTGGAATAGCTGTAGTTTGAACATAAATGCTGCTTCAAGGCTGCGCTTCAGCATGGAGAGCTCTGCAACAGAACGGACTTGATAACCCCGCTCCCTTATCTGTATAAGGTCAAATGACTGGTAAACCTGTGAAGGATTGCTTTAGAAATTACCTCGGTTTAACATAACTCTTAGCTTGCAGCACGCGTCATTTCTCAAGAGCGCCCTGCTACCCACAGCTTCTCCACTTCTTTTGAAACACGGGCTACAAACTGTTTGCTGGATTCTCTTCTGCCTACCAAGTTTTAATTCGTTACACAAGCCTGACAACCAACTGCTTCCCTAAAGATGAAGTGCCTTCATTTCTTGTTAAAGCCTTATTTATAAATATAAGGATTGAATACAATTATGGCTAAGAAAAATGAAAGCTACTTCATATGAAATAAGATCAACTAGATGGACTGCAATGCAAAAGATGGATTTATTGGAAGAATTCTGTAGTCACTATAATCTGAAATTCACCTCTTTAGATTACAAGGAAAGAAAACCAAGATCCTTATATTTAAAAAGCAAATCAGACCAGACTTGGATTTACCTTTAGCCAAATGCCACAGCATGACACCAGAGATTTCACTGCTGCTCATTTGGTCTCAGGAGTGAAGGTTAAATTCTGCCTGGAGGAAAACAGATTGCTCTCTAGAGGCCTGAAGAAGGTGTGGACCATAATCTGTTTCCATCACCGACCACGGGACTCATCCTCTCGTCACCGCTGTTATTACAGTTCTGGTTTGGTGGTGGTTTTGTCTGGAGGGGGGAGACGACACACGTCTGCAATCCTCCCGGTTACGCAATGGCTCTGACCGCCGAGTTGATGCCAAAAGCCTGGAAGGCCAGAAAGGCCATTGTAATGCCAGAAAGGCCATTGTAACGCCTAGACCTGAAACCAGGTCAGACCTCACCGGGCCTTGCCTTGATTATTTTCACTTCGCCTGCAACACAGACAGGAAATGTTGACATCGCCAGCGAAGAGCCAGCTTACGTAACAGTCATGCTTTCCCTACATGCTTCCTTTCATCCCCTACATGACACTGATGCTTCATTATCTAATCCCTTATTTAAACGCATGATTAAAGAGAAACCCTGCAGAAGCCACACCCTGGCCAGCTTTTCGTTGGTAAGCAACGTCTTTCATTAAAGCAATTACAACCACTGCCAGGGAACTTAATTGTAAGTCTGGGAATCACTGTGTGTTGTATTTTCACTTTTTTTTGCTCTAGAGAAGCCAGCCTCTCTATGCCTACAGTAAGATGTTCCGACATGGTACCTCTAGCATTATATAGCACTCACTGGAGTTGATATTTGATCTTGAATTGCAGCGCTTGGTCAGTCTGACCACTGAAGGCTGTACATTGACACTGCCGCAGCACTTCGGTACCTGTTGTCCAAGTGATGGGGACACTACAAACTGACTTCAATTAAAGTCAGCGGGGTGGGGTACGAGGTTCTTCCATTGTGCTTGGGCCAAACCATCCTGGAGGACAAATATTTCAAAAGAAAACAGAAAAATGTCTAAATGACTTAAATGGATTACTGTTTTAAATGCACACGGCTTTTCTTTTGAAGCATTGCTTTAGGCACACATGGCTTTTCAACAGAATATTGCTCGCCAGCATTAAGGCACAAAATCCACCGTACTTTGCAAACCGGTGCTTCACTTAGTGCTCAAATTGAGTTACTGTGCGATGGCTCCGTCTGCCAGGAAAAGGCAAGTCTGTGCTGAGCACGCTGACTCAGATCGGCTCTTTTGTATCACTTCTGTTCCATAATCCACCATCCGCACTGGCCCCTCTTCAGGCGTTTAGCAAGATCTTGCCCGTAAGAGTGTGATCCAAAGCGTGATCACTGGAGACGTGACTCACCCGTTGTAAAGCTGTGCAATAGCGTTCAACCCAGGTAATACCTTTAGCCTCTGATTAACACAGCGCAGATGCTCTCGGCATTTCTATGAAAAGCTCATCTGCTGTTGCTACCGCTCATGTGCATCCTCTGGGGGTTTTGTTCTGTTTTCCTTTTCCCTCTGGAATCATTTCATTTGGGTAGATTCCAATTCTGCTGCACACAATCCAACTCTGAGAAGAAGTTAAGCTGTGGCAGGAAGGATGGAACGTGCACAACAATTCCCTTGTGAGATCTGTTGTCCAATAAATAACAAGACGAGGTTCTAATCAAAACAGAACTTGTCTGATTTAGGAGTTAAACTGTGTACTAATTCCAAAATTCAGTTTGATACGTCGCAGTAACACTCGAGCTCTATTCAGATCCATTTTGTATTGACTCGATGCACAGTAAAAAAATGGGGGGGAAAGTGTTGATGTCACCAACTACAAATTATCACTGTGGTTCCAGGTTATTCACACAGACTGCGACTCCAATTTCTGAACGTTGTGAGCCTTTAGACACCACGCGATGACATTTTAAGTGGGGGGAGTGCGCTGAACATAGGGAAGAGCTGGTAATAGGTAAATAACAAAAGAGTGTGTGCAATTCACTAAACAATATCGAGTATGTCAAATTATAACTGTAAGATCCAAGTTTTTAGTTCGTCTTCTCACAAAAAGTTACGAATACTTTTTGGAAAGTCATGAAAAACAATTTCCTATTATGGTACTAAAAAACTCAGCAGACATATTCTGTACAAATTTTTCAGTGGCGTTTACGTCAACTGACAATGAGTATAAGAAATTTTAGCCATAAATATTGTTTAGTAAACAGTAAAACTAGAGGCTTGGGTTAAAAATATTCTGGATCGAAACAGCTGTATGGAACCAGCTGAGATGAATGGAAGGTGACCAGAATGTAGAAAGTGTATGAAAAGTTCCTTGTCCTCCTCCTAAGAACAGCAATCAGAATAGACAAGGAGAGCAAAAAGATTTTAGTATCACAGAAGGAAATTGAGGATGTAACATAGGAAAGGCTGGGAAAGCCGCTCTAAACTGGGCCTGTTTACTGGCTGAGGGTGGCAGCCCAGTTCTCCCACTGCAGGAAGACCAGAGCTCCTCAGGTTCCTCTCCAAGCGCCTCCCAAAGCAGATCCCTGAAGCCAAACACAACAAAGTTCGCAAGGGCTATTGTTAGTCTGAAGGAAACAACTCTTCAGAGGTCTGACCAAAGCGAGTTATTAGATGCTAAACGCAGAACAGTTCGGCACTAACACCGCTTCCAACAGCCTCCCAACCTGGATCTCTTGCAGAGTTATTTGCCAACTACAGTATTAGAGTTCGTACATACAACTGTGGACGAATTCCCCAGAGCGGAGGAACTGCGGTGATAAAGTTTCTGAAAAAGGTCAAAGCTTTCTGCTGTGTCCTGAGTCGAAGCAGTTTCTCTGGTCACAATTTCCAGCAAGAGGAGGAGAGTGGCCCAAGGAAAATTACAGTTGTACATCCCAGAGGGAGCTGGGGCTCTGGAGCTTGGAGAAGGAGACTGAGGGGTGACCTCATTCATGTTTACAGATATCTAAAGGGGGAGTGTCAGGAGGATGGAGCCAGGCTCTTCTCGGTGACAACCAGTGATAGGACAAGGGGCAATGAGTTCAAACTGGAACACAAGAGGTTCTACTTAAATATGAGAAGAAACTTGTTCATGGTGAGGGTGTCAGAGCCTGGCCCAGGCTGCCCAGGGGGGTTGTGGAGTCTCCTTCTCTGCAGACATTCAAACCCGCCTGGACACCTTCCTGTGGAACCTCAGCTGGGTGTTCCTGCTCCATGGGGGGATTGCACTGGATGAGCTTTCCAGGGCCCTTCCAGTCCCTGACATTCTGGGATTCTGTGATTCTGTGAAAATTTGACATACAGACTGTCTGATCTACAATGGATTTGCGACAAATTGAAACAAATAATATTTATCCCGTCTTCCCTAAGCACGGGTCATCTCCAACTTTATCCAACTGTTTAGATATTGTCTAATGCATGTGAACAGATGAGTCATCCAGCGATTAATAACTCCCAATACAGCTGTCACCCACAGCAAGGCTTAAACACTGACTTGAACATCAAAGCTACGCAAGGGCAAACGCGCGTAATCGAATTAATCAACGAGATTTTGCAAACTGGAACTGTTCCGAGGTTCCTCAGCACTAGGCTGAAAAACGATGTTTATTGTAAGAGTTTATTCCTGTGTTCATAACAAGCCATCGCTCTCCAGACAGAGCACACGCTCCCATTGATCTCACACTAAATTCTGGTGTCTGTTAACTGCTCCTCACAGGATCAAAGATGATTTAATATTGTCACTTACTCAGCATCACCCTGTATTTACTTACAACCTGCTGCCTCTTTTAACAGCGCTGACGTGTTTAGGAAACAACTGTATTAAAAATCAAACAGGCTGTCCCGCAGTTCGCATGTTTCCATTTTGTTTTTGCACATTTTCTCCATCCTATCCTTATTTATCTTATCTTTTCATGCACTACTTTTTTTTTGCACTCAGGATCTATGTTTTAAATGCCCCTCAACAGCAGCAGCTCTCATTCTATTTTTGCCCATTTTTCGCAATACTTACCTGCTTCGCACCTAATCCTGTAAACCTCCCCTTTCCATTTCGCTGTTTGTTTCTCAGGCTCTCACCCTGATTTATAAGGCACGTACCTTATTAATCACACTGATTAATCATATATTGAATGCACACACAGAGGATGCCGCAGCTCGCTCCCCAGGCAGGTGACCACGCACAGCAGGGCCCGGTCAGTCCATCTGGGATTACAGAACATGTGTAAATTCTTACCTAAAGGATCTTCCCTGTCAACACCCTAAACCGAAACAGCCGCTGGAGGCAGGAGCAACCAAGCCCCAGTTCAGCTGCCTATGGTACAGTAGATGGAGGAATAAATGCATTTTACCCATCAAAGCTGTTGCCAACACGGTTCAGTCGCTGCCCGACTGAGCATCTGCCATCCAGGTACCTCCTGTCTGTCCCTCAGGTGTGTCTGTTAAATGCTGTATTTTGCAACTTGAGCATCAGGTACAGTTGGAGACAAAATCGCTGCTGCGGAGTGTTCAGAGGAACCCATGGAAACAGCAGATATCCTCGGTCATTTCTCCTGTTTGTAGGAGAGCTCTGCAATCCCCTCCACTGGGAAACTGCTAAATATATTGTACCTCTTTGCAAGGCTGAGCGTTTTCCGGTATCTTGTAGATGTAAGGAAGTTACTCTATAGGAAATGAATCATTTATGCTGGACTGAAGATGAGCAAAAATGCATAAACTTACAGCATTTATGTTTGACAGATTCCTACTGGAGTCTTCACATAAATATCACATCTCAAGCAATCATTGCAAAGCCCTAAAATACTCTTTCAAAGAAAACGTGCATTTGTGAAAAGGCTTTTTTGTGAGGCTTTTGTTTGTTTGTTTGAATAAAGTGGCTATGAGGATGGGGAAAAAAAAGGTTCCTGGGCTGACTCCAGTTGCTTTCCTGGCTGTTTTCCAACGATGTTCAAATCAGGAGTTGTTCAAACTAGCAAACAGTAGTTCTGTGGTTTACTCATGCAAAAAAACGGGGAGCTCTGGTATTTTTTTAGCACATATTACTACCAGGGTCCAAGAGTACCCACTCCTGTCATGTGCATAAACATCGCCTTGACCAATGGGGGCAAATTTAGATACTTCCCAGAATGCTTCGTTGCATTCTCACGACAGTTGCGATCCCAAACTGGATTAGATCCAGTGGGAAAAATGTTTAGACAAAGTCCTGCACCAAACAACGCTCCTGAGAGATGAGCCTGTGGTTTGCCTACAACAGCAAGGTTCCAGCAAGACGTTTAATCATGTGTGTTAGAATGACCTGTTCACAGAGTGATACTCCAGAGAGATTTCAGGCCAAAAAAACTCAGCATCCAGCAAATGTGCTTGTTAACAACATCGACCTCTCGGTTCAGCGCTGTGTAATTCAAAGATCGTGACAGTGCAGAAATGGAAACCAGAAGAATAAAGGAGGTGCATGGGGAGACCGGGGAAGGAAGCTGCCCCTTAACCCTCAATCCAAACACATTCCCTCCTCACCTGCTGGATTTTAGGCTTCAGGAGTCCTTAGGAGCTATTTAGCTAAATAGACCATGCTCCTCATTTGGTGATCAAACACAGAGGTAAGTGCGGGGAGACCGGGAGCTGCAAAGTGCAAATGCAGCATGAAACTGGAAGCAGGAAAATGGTTTTAGCACCTTTACAATGCTGCACCAGCCAGAGCGTAACCAGCAGGGTGGGAGAAGCAACTGCTCCCCTATGTCCAACAGCTTCCATGGCAAAGAAAAGAGATGAAGAGGGAGACCATTGCCATCGAAACCACCGCAGGGAGGCACCGGGAGGACACAGTCACTGTTTCTAGGCAAAAATGGAACCTGGTGAGCGGCTGGTTTTGGATTCCAGGTGTAACCAGCCGCACACCAAAGTAGTTTTGTCTCCTCAAACATTTCTACCCGCACTCACATTTTACTTACAGATTTTGCAATGGATTTGCTTCCCATTCACTGCACAGTTACGCTGGAAGAGCTGAAGAGCAACCACGGCTCCTTTTGCGCAGTCGGGTGTGACAGGGCACATAATGGTTGGGGCAGAGAGTTTATATCCATCACAAATGATAATTCTGTAGTAATACTAACAGCTCCTTTAGCGCCTCAGGTATTTTAGAGACTGAGCTCTGACAGCAGCTCAGCCCAGAAGTTGTTCCATGTGAACAGACAGAAAGCAAAATGATAAAACTCTTCCACCAAAATATTTCTGGCAACAAGAACCAATGAGGCAGCACAAGCAGAAGCTCCAGTTCCCGAACTGCTCGGCTCCTTTGCCTTCTCAGTTCCCAAGATTTAAACCCAAATTGGACCTCTACTCATTTCCTTTCACCAACACGGTTGGGACAATATTACTGCCCACTACGGCGGCATGAAGTCCAAAAAACCAGCAAATATTATCATTATATTACTATCACAGTTGAAATTTGGTTCCACATTTGCTGCCTATTCTTCTCATCCCCCTTTCCCTTCCCTTAACATTTAACTGTCTTAATTTGGAGATAACACTTCGGTTTGCATTTCAAAAGCATACATGCTCCTGGCATCTGAAAAATCACCAAGAAGTCACCTTCACTTCCCACAATGTGGACCCCGAGCATCTAAAGTACATTTGCTTGTTATATTAATAGAATTCAGAAAATCGCTCTACAAAATTCCTAAAAGAGAATCGGCCCAAGTTAGACTTGGCATCTGCACAAGTCTCAGTTATTTTTTGGAATACTTTGACAACGCTCTTATGTTATTGTCTCCCGGTTCATTTTTCTGCCTGTATATTCCCCAAAGAAGGAAAGAGCGGTATTCCTGTGCTCTGAATAAGGACACATCTTGCTTGTTAGAGCCATTTCATTATTTATTTTCCCTTCTCCTCCTTGAATTGTCAGATCTTTGGACCATGAGGCTTCAAACCCTTCTCACTCTCGCTCTTCCACACGAGGGCACAGAATTCACCCCGGTGCCTCCGACTGAAAGAAATGAGAAGGTTTTAGCAGCAGAGGAGACACTTGCTCTCGGTGTTTGTTTTCAGCTGGGTGCTGCACAGAGAACCTTTAGAGATCACACAAAGCCTGACAGTTTCCTAAATCTAATTTAGTAACCTGAAATAACCGGAGCTTTTCCATGGCGGCGAGAGCTGCAGCGCACACCCCCAGCTCCACAAGGCTCCGCTTTGTTTCACCTGGGGACAAAATCAAGCTGAAGGATGAACAGGGTTAGTCCTACAAAGCTGCTTCTGCAGGAACTCTGCAGCCAATCGAGAACGTTTTCATTTTCTTTCTTCCATTTGATCTCCTCTGCAACATATTTTTTGTATTACTCCTCACATTTTACTTCCATCTGGTTCCAGCTTTTGATTAGAAACTTGGAGGTTCAACTTGAACAGCTCGATGTAGAGACCTGAACTGCCTACAGCCCTTGTGCTCCTCCAAGGATCTGAATTCAGCCGTATGGTTCTTTTTACTGCGGCCCTGCTCACACTGCAGGGTATACCCTTAGTAAACACTTTGCAACTCTTTCAAAGAGCAAAAAGCCCTAAACGCTGCAAACACAGCAGGGTTTTGTTATCCTGAAAGAAACAAAACCTACAAAACATGATACTGTTTCAAAAACATTTGCTGTACTAAGTGTCGTTGTATGGAAGCTGCAAATTATCAGGTTTATGAGGCAAAACACAACATACATTTAAATGTTAGTCAACAGTTTCGCTGATAGTATAGGACCGAAAGTATTTCAGATATCTGAATTCAGTGCAGAGTCACCAAAAACCAACAAGCACATTATCGATCAGAAAAAACAATTCAAAATGATCAGTAATTTTGCTGGGATTTGCATGTCCTTCCCTGCACAGGACCAAGAGAAGCTGGTGTGCATCAGCTGTATGGACAGGTCAGGAAAGGCTGGTGATGGTCCCATTTTCCCCACTAACAAGATCATCTTCACCTTACAAGGGTTAAACCGGCACATTGAGTCAGAACAAGACTGACCTGTATCCACTGACCCTTTGTACCAGGACACGGCGGTGAAGCACAACAGGCAGGCACATCAACACCCAACCGAAACGAGGGTGCAAAGACAATTTGGGAAGAGTGGCTCTCCCATAACATCTCGGGTCCAGCAAAACAGCCACAAGTGCTTAATTCTCAAGGACCTGGGAAAGTCATGAAAGAAAACCAGATATAAGGCGACATCGGAAGGAACAGAAACCTTGTGATTTCAAGCACAATGTTCAAAGGCATTCTGAATTACCATCTTTCACAAAGCAGCCATGGAAGTGACCTACCCAGCCTGGAAATGCAGAAGAGACCTGTGGAAAAGGCATCCAGATGCCAACCGAGAATCAAGGAAATGGATTTGGTCTTCCTGCATTTCTGAGCAAACGAAACAAGGCAGCTAAATAAACACAGAAGCAGCTTTCTGATCACACTGCTAGGAAAGAAGCGAGTTTCGCTATTCATCCTGCTTTTGTCGCTTGTATATTTTTTGTCTACATTCTGAGCCTGATACCGCTCCATCTGGGATGCACTTTAATATTATTCTTTGCAGTATTTGTTTGCAGAGTTCGCTGTGTAAAGATCTGAGACATATGTAGGGCATATGCAGGAGATATCCTGGAATTATCTCATGTTTACAGCTCGAGGAGGGATAAGAGAGCTGAAAGTTGGTCTGGATTGTCCCCTAGTGGTCCCCACCTTTCAGGGGGAGCAGAACCCAGAACAGGCTGTGCGAGTGCTGGTGTCACGTTCATCTCGCGGTTGTCACCTCTCCACAACACGCTCTACATTTATCTCCTTCCCGGCAGCACTTTCTCCTCAGTTTGCAGTTTGCATCTCCCAAATTTGCCACTACAGACCTTATCTGGCCATTTACTTTCAATGCTGCACGTGTGATAATGATTATTCCTACACAAACGCAAAGCACAAAAAAACCCTGCAAGATACCTCAAAAAGGAGCTTTACATAAGGAAATAAAAATTGGAGGATTCAGGTGGTCAGGGTTTCTACTGGTGTGCTCTTATGAGACAGGTACACAGGATATACACGGAAAACAACCGATTAGATGAACATAAGTAGATACGGGGACACATCCATTCTATTCCACTCAGGTTTTTGCACTAATCTCATTAGCAACTTTCAAGCATAACCCAATAGCAGCTTAAAGATCAAACCCAGTATTTGCCACAAGACATTTCTCCCTCTCTCCTCGTCCTCACAAAAAGGGCTGGGGGTTCTCTCATTCCTCTGACTTCCCCCTGTGCCTCGATTGCTGCTGGACTCGGATCAAAAGCGCACACCTTGCATTTGAATGGAATGCACAGAGATCCGGGCTGGCTCAGGGATCCTGTGAGGGCTTGTCCAGCAGCAACGCTGGATCCTCCGCACAGCTCTGCCCGGTTGCAGAAAACACGGAGTGTACGTCGGGCTGGCAGGTAACGTGTCCGACCTCAAGCTACTGCGAACAGGAGAAACTCCCACTGTGACTTGATATTCAAGCACAAAAAGCCAAAAGTTATAGGTCAGCAATACATTTTCTTTTTAAAGCGGCTTTTCCCAGCTTTAAATTATTCAACTTAATAAGGGCAAAATGGCAGCCAACTAGCTAAACGTAGCCAGCTGAGACAATTTATGTGGCTCCCAGTGCGGCTCTTGCACCCCTCTCTGATCAGAAAGCTGCATTTTCATGTGTTTGTGTGACCCTGGGCTTATCTGGAACCCTGTGCAGCTGGGAACTGAAGAAATGAGATGAGCCTTTGGTTGGCTCTAAGTTCCTGTCCCTACGGACAGCATCCTTCAGCCAAAGCAGCTGAACTGAGCGCATGGGAGCGGCTGCAGACGGGACTGAGGAACAGGACGCAAGAAAGCAACCCCAGCAAACGCAGCTGGAGACACAGATCAGAACCAGAGCAGAGGGTTAAATAAGAGGGAAAAACAGTAATGAGGGTGAGGTGATCGGGGATTAGGATAGTCCACAGTGCAGGAAAAGTGAGTTAAAGGGTGGTGAGAGCCTGGCCCAGGTTGGCCAGAGAGGTGGTGGATGAACCATCCCTGGAGACATCCCAGGCCAGGCTGGACAGGGCTCTGAGCAACCTGAGCTGGTGAAGATGTCCCTGCTCATGGCAGGGGGGGCACTGGGGGAGCTGGGAAGGTCCCTCCAACCCAATTTATTCCAAGAAAGATCTGTAGGGGCACAATGGGTAGGAGCAGGTTATAAAGATGAACGAGATCCAGAAGCAGGAAGCAGCCCAACAGGGCTGAGCTGCTACCAAAACACCATTACCATCGATCAGCAATCTTATATTATTTACTCCTAATCGCTTACATTACCCACAAGCAAAACTTACACCTGGAAGTTTACACAGTAGGCTGCTGGGGAAAATTAACTAATAGTTCTACTGACCCGATCCCGATAAATCCCACTAATTCCTGTGTTAATTGTGTTCAGTGCTGCTCCTGAGGAAGGATCCTGCTGTTCTGACCTTTACCTACTCTGGAAAAAACAGCTCAAGTGCCCTCTAGTGTGGTGTTTGAATATCTAGTTCCTGCTTTTCCCGCTTCTGTGGGACTAAAGGAGATGGTTTGTATTTGGTTTGAAACGTTTTAACAAGCCCATAGGATCTGATGACAAAAACCACTGTGAGAAGTGATGGTGATTGTGATTTTTTTGGTGAAATTGCTGAATAACAGATATGGCTCGTTCCACAGGTATATTACCTGCTTTACCCCCAAAATGCCAAATAGCAAAACTCACTAAACATGTCAATTTTTGGTGACTATTACACCTGCTAACGAAGTGATGCTCTTGTTGGGTTCTGTTCCTTGACATAGATGGGCTCAGAGCATCACTATTCTGGAAAAAAAAATATGGTCCTTCTACTCGCTTTTTCAGTTTCTTGTATTTCCAAACTTTTAATATATATTTATCAACATAAATATTGTTTTGATTTCTACCACATTTTTAGTAGCTTTTTGGCCACAAAAAAACCAATTTCTGAGATACTCAAGCGATTCTTCCTTTTCTATTCGATTGACTTTCCTCGCCGGCTCAACCCGAAGAGATTCGGCCCTTTCCAAGCTGCTCAGAGTCTGAATACTGAACGTGCTTGGATCACGGCACAGCACATGTTTCTGGAGGCTTTCCTGGCCGTGCTGCAGGCTCTTTGAAACCAGCTTCCTGCCCAAGGGAGACACTTCTTGAGCTCCAGTGGTGTGCACACCATGCAGATGAATAGACTCGGCCACCAAACGGGTTTGTTTTTTCCAAACTGAAGGTAGAAATAGGAAGAGTACAGAGCAGGGTCTAACATTGTTGCAGATGTCACGCAGAGTAGTGAAATTCTCAGAACTGACTTGAAAGAAATGACAGATATAGAAACAGGTTCTGGCCGTACCAATGGTCCATCTACTTTTATCAGTGGCTGCCAGTAGGGCTGAAGGAAACAGCTTGAGAATGTAAGTGTAAGAATAGGGGCAGCACTTTCCTAGTATGAGCCTCCTGGATTCAGCAATGTTTGTTTTAAGAAGAACAGGAAAAGAAAATGTAGAGAGAATAGTGGAGACCAAGGACAGCCCGAACTGTTTGGCTGTGGAATGATTTCAGAGTCCTGTCGTTTGGCTCATCTCGACACACACACATTTAAACACTGGAACTGGCTCTCTCAAATCCTCCTCTCCACTCCACAGACAGTAATGAAACTGCAATACCTTCTTCCCCGTTCTCCGTAACCACTGCACCCTCTGCCCTTCTTAATGGCCTTTTCTATTACATCTGAGACCTGGGAAAATGCAGAAGTCTATTTAAAACACTGGCGACTCTCCAGGCAGCAGCTGGGGCCGGGATCAGCAGCGCTGCTGACAGAAACCTCCTCTTGTTGTGCACGGTACCACAGCACGATCACATCAATGTATTTCCTTCAAGTTCCATTTCATGTCTTTTATCCTTGGCCTTCTTTCCCCTGACCTCCCGCACACTCCCTGGTTTCATGCGCTGTGTCCATGTGCTGATATGGCCTTTGCCGTCATACTTCCCCCTCCCATCACTGTGTGTCTCTTTATGCTCCACATTTTTGCCCACTCTGCAGTCTCTTTGATTTCAGAAATAAGTGAATCCTCACACTATGGGAATTTTGACCATCTTTAAAAGCCAGCTAGTAAAAAAACCCAACTTGGGGAAGTTCGGTATACCTAGGCGTACAATAAGTAGTGATTATAGACTTAGGCACATTCAGCTTACCCTGTAGAACAGACTAAATAGCAGAGAAATCTTCCCAAAGACGAATAATTTGCCATAAGCTCATTGGATTGAGGATTCCTTGCAACAGAACCCAAAACTTCTCTTAGATAACTGAACTCCGTGTCCAAATATTTTTCTGATACAACACAAGCAGAATTTTTCTGTGCCAAGAGAACAATCCCATGTAAGGGTATAGCAGGCAGCTTGGTGGTCCCCCAGATACAACACTAACTAGATGCTACTAATGATGCAGCGTTTTAACTCCAAAATACTGTCTGTGTAGCTATAATTCGTAATTGAAAGCCACCATGATGACACCAGGCAGAGGTGGATCTGAACTGACGCCAGATCTGCTGGTGGGCGCGCGTTGGGCCATACACGGCTCATTCATCCCCCGGGAGCCGCCCCAGCTCCCAGAACTCACAGGCAGAACCCTTGTGTCTCATCGTGCTACAAATCACCACTGTCCTTTATGTCAGTGAAGTGAAATGCAGAAAATATGTGGCACGTTTCACCACTCAGTTCTCTTATTTCACATTCCAGCCTTGACGCATTTTTGAAGGACCACAGAAATGTGTAGTTTAAAACTTGTCTAGTAAACTTCCTTGATCCTCAGGCATACGCTTTGAATTTAAGTAACTTTCTTTTCTTCTGTTGCCCTTTGGAACGGTTTCCTTTTCCTACTTGGCTCAGGCAGTTTTTCAGATGAAGACGGCGGCAACGGCGAGTTCCGTCCTGTGATGCAGACTGCGAGTCGGGGCCTTTGGGACCTCGGTGCTGACTGAATGCAATTACAGTTGCCCCAGGGCATTATTCCCAGAGCGCCTGGCAATATGTACAGTACCACACACTACCCTCAACTTCTGCTGTTGAGACACAGCACAGGAACCCTCTTGCTTTCCAGGCAAAGAGCAAAACTGCACACCCTCCTATACATCGTGGCATGCAAAGATCAGCAGCGATCTCCCCTCTACTCCGCCCTGGTGAGACCCCATCTGGACTATTGTGTCCAGTTCTGGGCCCCTCAGTTCCAGAAGGACAGGGAACTGCTGGAGAGAGTCCAGCGCAGGGCAACAAAGATGCTGAAGGGAGTGGAGCATCTCCCGTATGAGGAAAGGCTGACGGAGCTGGGGCTCTTTAGTCTGGAGAAGAGGAGGCTAAGGGGGGACCTTATTAATGTCTATAAGTATATAAAAGGTGATTGCCATGAGGATGGAGCCAGGCTCTTCTCGGTGGCAAACAATGATAGGACAAGGGGTAATGGGGTCAAGCTGGAACACAAGAGGTTCCACTTAAATTTGAGAAGAAACATCTTCCTGGTGAGGGTGGCAGAGCCTGGCCCAGGCTGCCCAGGGAGGTTGTGGAGTCTCCTTCTCTGCAGACATTCAAACCCGCCTGGACACCTTCCTGTGGAACCTCAGCTGGGTGTTCCTGCTCCATGGGGGAATTGCACTGGATGAGCTTTCCAGGTCCCTTCCAATCCCAAACATACTGTGATACTGTGATTTTTTAATAGGCTTTCTCTAATAAACAGTCCCAGAGCACTATGAAATAAGTGACTTTTAGACCCTTTTTTAATGCATGAGATTTTAATTCCCTAAAGAGAAGAACAGATTTACACGGGAGCAAAGCACAAGGCTGAGCTGGGACAAGTATTCGAGAGCTGAAGTTCTGGGATCACTCGGCAGCCCGGCCTCTGCAGACGATCTCCACTGTGATGCCGGGCCTCAGGCTGCCTGTGGTACGTGCCGCACAGACCTGAGAAAGCGTCCTGAGCCCAGAATTAATGAACACACAAAAGCCAGAAGCTCTGGAAAAACAGCCACTGTAATCCAGAGCGGAGACTCTTAGGCCTAGGCCAAATAAGTTTATCCCGGTCCAGCTGTTCCGGACCCCCGTGACTCACCATAGAACTAGTTCCACAGCTCATTTTCCACGCTGACCCAGCCAGATTAGCTCAAAACAGCCTTAGCCATCATACGTAGCCGAATTCCTTCTAATTAAACCTTGAGCAACAGTTTTGATAACCAGCTTTTCCTCAGTATTTTTCACAGTTTGACAGATCATGTTATTACCCTCTAGCCCAGGTTTCCTGGGAAACGAAGCATCTCCTTTCTCTTTTAATCCTTCCAGGGAAACGAAGCCAAATTAAAACGTTTCATAGGCATTCATCACATTTTATCATAGACGGCTTATGCACCCATCAACGTCAACTGCCCAGAATGCGCTGCTGCTTAACGGGAGGCAGAAACAACTAAACTTGCTTTTTGTAACGGTGACTTCTTGTCCAGGGACAGCACAAAACGTCCTTTCTGCGCAGCGCTTTGTTTCATCCCCAGTCAAGGGAACGCTCCAGTTCTGAGAACTGGATGTTGCCATGGCAAAGATTGTGAAAGGGCCCTTCACAGCCACGCCAGGAACTCCAGCTTCTAATTCATGTGTTTGTCTCCTTTGATTTTATGGAGCGGAGTGTGGTGTTTTAAGTTACAGATTACAGCAGGTAGTTCGGCTATGACACGGAACCTTGTTTCTGTTTTGGGTAGGGAAAATTGAGTGGAAATGTTTGTATAAGTATTATACAAACTGCACCTGGCAGAGGAACTCACCTAAGTGGGAAGAGCTGCTGAAGCAAAGTGTGCAACTCATGTATTGGAAATCTACCTGAGGAGAGAGAAATAGGGCTCAAAGAGCAGAAGGAACGTGCAAAGGCAGTATATTAACTGGCAGCTGGATGAATGCCTCTCGTTTGTTTAGCGGAGAGCTGGGACAGGACTCAAAAAGCCGAACTGGGACTGAGAGTTGCTCACTGGGAGAGAACAGAAAAGAAAACGAGGTGTTCTGTCCTCATTCCCATTTTGGCCATTAAGTGGAGATGCTAGAAATAACATCCGGATCTTATGTACTATAGAAATTAAGTAGCTTAGAAGATTCTGTGATTTTACAGACTTGCAATGCATTTTCTGAAAAGCAGCTTTAATAGGTAGGCCAGCATCTGAGGCACAGCAAATTCTGGACACTCTTAAAAAGAGAAAACCAGGCGGGTGCAGTTGTCAGGGGATCCAGCCACCTCAACAGCCTCACACACGCTTTGCAGACTGATCTGTCACGCAAGTTCCTGATGCAAAGCAAGAAAATGTGTTTAAAAAAAACCTAAAGAGCATGGAAGGAAACAAAGGAGCAGACTATTTGCTCAGACAGTTGGAGAAGCTCAGTCCCTCCTGACCTCCTTTGTAGTCCAGCGATTCCTGAGCTGCATTTGGAGACGGAGGTGGCGTTGCCAGGCCCAGCGTTCCGGCAATTACTCAGTGGAAATGGAAACAGCACGACAGATGCCAACGGTGTGATGCAAGTTTCATTGTCCCTGTCAGAATGGGAGCGCATTATGGTTTCTGGGCTGTTTGCTTGGAATTTGAAGTCAGTTGTAGTTCCATGTAAATCACATGTTTAAGCCAGGAAATAAGGTTATTTCTTTAAGGGAGCTCCTCCTCGTTCCCTGGCCTTTGCTGCTCCGAAGGGCTGTTGAGGATTTGAACACAGAAATTGAGCTCAGCATGTGTAGAAAGAGCGAGGAACAGGAAACACGAACAATCCTTTGCAGAGCTGAGATGCATGCATATCAAAGTTTTGCTGTTCATAAAGCATAAAACTGGAATAATTGTAGGCATATGCTTGTAAAACACTTAGGAAACAGTTGAACACTAGAAAGAAATAACAATATGTGCCCTCCTAATCTCTCAAAGGTTAATGGGCTAACAGAGAACGACTTGGCAGACAATGAAAAACAGCGGAAGAATGGGTCAGACCTGGAAGAACAGTAAAATTCAGGCCTGTAAGAATATATTTTAAATGTTTTGATCCTGAAGTCAGTTTAGACGTGACCTTTATGGGACTAAAAACCCAGGCTTTCTTCTAGTCATTGAAATAAAACAGTACTTGCTCAAGCAGGGATCATTTCCTACCTGTCTGTCATTACCAATCAAACAATACCGTATGTTTAGCGGGATCTAAAGATCTGGTGCTACAGCTGGATAACACTTCTTTCAAAAGTTTCCCAGCATACTCTGCAACGAGAAAATAACCAAACCCAAATGGTCTTCGCCCCAGGATGCGCATCATTGCAAAACTAACTGCAAAGAAGCTTCCAGGTTAGAACGCTGTTACAAATATCCATACACTTGTTTTATCTAAGATATACTATGTAAGAACGTACAGGGGAAACGGCACTTTGATAATAGAAGGCTCTTTAATACGTAAAGCAGGACGATCTGTGGACTTTGAAGCTGTGCATGTTCAAGATGAAAATAAAACGTCAGTCTGACTGGTACAGCTCACGAAATAATGTGAATTTTCTACCAAGTGAATGTTTACTTCACAACTTGATAATCCTATTGACAAAACTATTGCGAGCCCCTTCTTTCCTTAATTATATTGCTTGGTTCAATAATAGTCTATTAAATGAAAATATTAATCACCTTTGTAGTTTTCCCTCAAGAATCTCTTAATGGATAGAAAACCTGGAAATCTCCAACATTACTGTAATAAGTGGCAGGGTGGCAGGGTTGCCAGAGGAAGGCAGAGGATGTGAAGGGGAATGAGAGAGGCTGGTGCTTTTAGAGCAATAGACAGATGGGGTTTGAGGCCGATCCCCCGCTGCCCGGCCCCGTTACCGCGGGACCGAAGGCGGGTGGTGGCGCGGCGCGGCCAGCAGGAGGCGCTGCCGCCCGCAGGGTGCGCGCCCGGGGCCGCGATCCCCCCGCTCCATTCAAATCCGGGCTTTTGGTTTTAAATCGGAAAAAAAAAAAAATAATTAAAAACCGTAATTTTCGTCGTGGTTCTGCTATTGAAAACTGCCTGTAACTCGTAGGAACACACTCTGCTACATCCAGATATTGAAGAGATTAAAACTCCTGCCCAGAGTGACTTGAGGCGGCGCGGAGCTCCCCAGGACAGCTTTTGAAAGATGACCTTTGATCTGCTTTAGGAAGAAGACACATTCTGTGCTACAGGACTGGGCAGCTTGGGTTGAAGAGGCTCTGTGAGGGGAGCGGGACCAAGACTGAGGTTTATTCGCTGACATTCTGTGCATGGACCGTTTGTTGCCCCCCTTGCCATAGCCCTGGGAACAGGTTTTTGAGAAAGAATAACAGAGAAGCCACTAAAATCAACATTTCTGAAATGCTTTTGAGAAAAAGGATCACAAAAATCTAGAACTAAGTGCATATCAAGTGATCTCACATCTCCTGCATATGGTCAAGGAGCCAAACAAGAGAAAGTGCTCTTGTCACCATGAGAGACTTCGGAACAATGGGATATCAACATAAATGTACCTGCAACAAGGAGTGAGCGGAAAAGCCCAGCTACACAGAGCAGAACATCAAAATGATGCCCCTGCTCACACCACCAGCTGAAACTGCTGCCCCAAAACAGCAAAACCTCCCTGAAAAATTCATTGTCATCTCAGCTGATTTCATTCCCTGCAAGAATCACGTAGCCAGTTCTACTGCTCGTGAAGGCTGAACGCTCCATTCCCAAACTTGTAGAGAAAATTAGCATGAAAATTACTAGAGAAGCAGAGTAGCCTGATAAAGGAGTTTTTCAAACCTATTTATTTCGCCAGCATTAGCCAATACAAAACTTTTCCCTCTTTTAGGTTTTTTATTGCTTCAAATGTATCGGGATAATGAAGGACTTCCCTAGTGTTTGATACATCTCATTATTTTGTCTATTCAAAAGGATTCATGGTTTTGCTTTTCCTAGAACACATTATACCTGGTAGGTCGATACCATTCAGCACAGTAACACTCTGAAGCAAAAAGGGGAAACTGCAGGGTTGGGTTTGTGTCGTAAGGTAGGTTGAATGTTGCTTAAAAAAATAATAATAAAGTGCATTTCATTGCAAATGGGACAAGGAATCCTTAATAAAACGCCGCCATTGCAATTCAGATAAGCTATTTGGGATGATTTTCCCAAAATGCTGCCAGGCTTGAAAGCAGCCGAAAATAAACAGCAAAGTAAGTGAGAATAGCAACCACCTCCAACATCCTTCAGTATTACTGGGTTGTGAGTGTAACTGCATTCAAAACAAGACCCAAGCATCTGCTCCTATGCCTTTTTGCACGGTTTTCATACACACCTTGGGAAAAATTGGTTCTAAACATGAAAACACTCTGGTAGGTGAAACTGTACAGTTACTTTGATACAGAAACAACCAGGAAATAACTGTTTTTGTTAAACAGTGAGAGGAAATGTTTCCCACAGAAAACCCACTTCTCAGGAGACTCTCCCTTACCTTGTTCCCTGTCCAAGCCCTGCAGGCAGCTCCACACTCAAGACTCCGTGAGGATTTGGAGAGAAAACAGGCCCTGAAAATAAATGGTAAGAGGAGAAAAGTCTTAAGATTTTTGTAACATATTTGGGCAAATCTTGAGAACGAAAGTGGATGTATTAGTGATGGGAAAATGAACTTTTGGGGCTCTTAATGAGTGTGAGCAAACAGTGTTAAGGAGAATGACCCCTTTCTTGCTATGCTCGGATTTCACACATCAGATTATCGATCTTGTTTATAGTCCTGCATAATTCAAATGCCTCATTTGAAGCCTTGGCCCGAGACACACGCCACGCCCAGAGGGCCCAGAGGGATTTTACTGACTCCACGCGGAAAAATTAAAACCCCGAAGGTGCCAGGGCCTGCCGGGAAGCGCGGAGCTGCGGCGGCGGGGGCGGGCGGGGTCCAGCCCCCCCGGGCACCGCGCTGGGCACACGGCCCGCCCAGGGCCGCTCCCCGGGCACCATCCCCACCGCCCCCCGGGGCGGGTCCGGGACTGCCCGCCCAGCGCTGCACCTGCCTCCCGGCGCCGCCCCGCGCGGAGCCGCCGGCGGAGTCGGGCCGAGGAGCCGCCTCGGGAGCGGGAGGCGGCGGCCGCCATGGGCACGGATTACTGGGAGATGCGCTGCATCAAGATCCTGCTCTTCATCTTCAACCTGACCTTCTGGGTGAGCGCCGGGGCTGCGGCACCTGCCGCGGGTGGTTCCGGGAGGTGGCGGATGCGGGGCGCGAACCCGGGGCGCCGCGGGAGAGCGCGGCAGGCGGGGGCCGGTTGGAGCAGCGGCCCCGGGGCTGCCCCGCGGCGGGGCCGAGTTCAAGGGGTGCGGGGCTGAGTTCCAGGGATGCGGGGCCGAGCTCGGGGGTGCGGAGCCAAGCTCGGGGGGTGCGCGGGTCCCGCGGAGCTGCGGGCCGGGCCAGGCGGGTCCCGGGGCAGCGGTGCCCCCCGGGCAGGGCTCGGGCTCGGGCTCCTACTCACTATTTGGTACAGCTCTTCCTGGGGAAATACATACTTGGTGCAAGGTGGCACTGCTGAAAAGACAACGTCTTCTTAAGCTGATGATGTGAAGTAGTGAGCATGTCCCTAACAACCGTAGAATTTCCCACAACAGGAGGCTGTGAGGTTCTCCCTGCGTCCCGTGCAGCGTGGGACAGTGGGACACTTCTCAGCATCACCATGCTTTTTGATAATGTAGTTTCTAAAAGTGAGCCAACCGCTGCTACTTGTACAAGTCCATCCTAAGAGAAAGTTACTCTAATGTAGCAATGACCAGTGTCTGCGGCAGAATCCCCAGGAGATTTAGGGAATTCAGTGGCCATTCTCCCTCATTGCATCTTTGCAATAGTCTCACAGTTCCATAACACCATCGAATTCCAGCTTGCTTTCTTCTTTCTCTTTCTCTCATGCATCCCTTGCAGTAGGTTTACAGTCTTTCACACTGGAAAACAATTAGCAATATTCTTAAAATGTCTTTTTCTTTACTTCTGATTCGCTGTTGTTTTCTTTTCTTTTTTTTTTTTTTTTTAAAGAAGTCACAAAATAATCCTGTTCAGCCTCTCTGGAGCAAGCAGTTTTGGGCTTTTGTCTCCTTTATGCTTGAAACACAGTTAAACCAACTGCTTTTCCCTCTTGGTGACAGCGCTGCTGTGCTCGGGCTGCGGGAGCAGTGATGCTGCCCAGCTGCAGCTGCAGGCCAGCACAAGGACAAAGCTTCGCGTTATGTTGTTTCACAAAAGTGACAATTGCTGTGTGTTGTTATCTGCCTTTTCACTGGGATGGCAAGAACCATCTCCTCAGCTGGACTTGGGGACATTCATGTCAAATACACCCAAATTAGCAAAGGCACTGAGATAAGAGGAGGGCGTCCAGGTGCAGTCTGAGCTGAGCCCATCCCTGCAAGCTGGTATCAAACACTGGCAAGTGCTTCCCCAATTTTCTGACAGTGCAATCCTGAGCTGTGGGGTTTCAAAAAAGCATAAGGTGCCAATGACTCTTATTCGATGCTCTCCAGCCGGTTGTTACTGAAGTCTTGACTGGTGTGTTCATGTTCCAGCTGGCGGGACTGGCTGTCATCGCCTTTGGCCTCTGGCTGCGGTTTGGTGGGGTTATGGCAGACTTGGCTTCAGACAAAAAGTCTCCAGAGTATTTCTTCATGGGTAAGTCGAAGTGCCTGTGATGACAGGAGCCTTTAGCCGTGGTTTCATCCTGGGGTGTGTGACGTACCTTTGTGCACTGAATTATATGAAGGTGGGCAATTCCTGGGCACAAAACTGGACATCCTGGGGCTGTGTGTCACGTGCATGGTGGCTTTTGTTCTTCTCTGCTTGGCATCAACTTCCTTAGGCCTCACTGAACTCTTCTCTCAGCCTTGATCCCATTCTCACGTATCCGAAGTGAATTGTGCAAATGCTGTCGGAATAGAAGTTGAGATGGGTCAGAGACTCCTGGAACAGGACTCACCAAGATACCCTTCCAGAGTTTTCTGTGGAGCTGCTAGCCAACAAAGCAACAGTGTCACTTGTGAATGTTTCCAATACCAGCGCAGCTTTACTGACCAGTGTCTGCACACAGAGGCCCTCAGTGTGACTCTAAGTGTCAGAGCAAATCCTTCCACAGCTGAGAAGTAAAACTACACAGTGTTCAGTCATCTCAAGAACTGCTTGTCCAGCCTAGGCAGGAATCGACTAGTTCCCCAAGCCCACCGAATCAGTCTTATCTACTTTTAGGCATTTAAGAGACTTTTTTCTCCTTAGGATTTCCAGTTCCATCCATTCAGATGAAAATTTGATTGGGACCTGGGGGTTACTGTGAAATACCCTGTAGCACCTCCAGTGACACAGAGAGCCAGGAAGTACGATTTACCCCATTTCCCCGACAGTAAGAGCTACCCCAAAGATAAGCCCTAGCGTGATTCTTCAGGATTTTTGAGGATGCTCAAAATATAAGCCCTACTCCAAAAATAAGCTCTAGTTACAATCCGTAAAAAAAGTCAATTTAAATAGTGTCCAGGCAGCTATACATATAAAAACAGGCATCTTTTGGAGCAAAAATTAATGTAAGACCCTGTCTTATTTTTGGGGAAACAGGGTAGTTTTTCTCTTACATCTGAGCTACTATGTCAGCAGCATATTAGATCAGCAGCTTCATTTCCAGATCCAGTTTATACCTGGTGAATTTCCTATGCTGGATCTGCTTTACCCACTTATGTTTGACCCAGGAGATTCAACAAGACAGGAGAGTGTTCTGGCCTTCAAAATCAAGTGCTGCTGGTTTGTTACAAGGCAGAAAGTGCTGCATGCTGTGATGTGAAAAAGCACCACAGTCATTTCGCAGCCTCGTGGTGCGGGCCGTAACACTGTGTAAACAAGATATTCTTTGGTGCATTGTGTATTTAAATCTCTAAAAGATGTAATCTGCTTCAGTCCTGAATAGGAATTACAAAAGCCGCTCAGAGTTGTTAATTTTGGGAAGTCCTGGGGATTGTTCTTGTAAAAGTTTCGTCATGTACCGTGACATTCAACTATTGGGCTGCCATGTATTTATAGAGCTGTACGCTCTGAGATGTAAATGCTGGCAGAGGAAGTGCTGAAGAACAGGACATAAATACATTGCGAATTATGTTAAACTCGTACTTTTGACTGAATTCTAAAGCAAAATTTTGGCCCTTTTTTTTTTTTTTTGTAATAGGCATTGTGCTCTGAACAGAGTGTTCCTGTTAAAATGTTTTTGCTGCCCTCCCTCGTTAGAAATCGTGTTAAATTCTGTTTTGACTTTTGAGCATTTGCTGGGACAACCATTCAGAAGTCTGAAGTTGTTAACAATCTGTGACTAAGGCAACGGTAAAGGAATGGTGATAAGTTCAGTAACGGTGTTTTTTAGGAGGAGACAAGGCCCCACTTGTCATGCTCAAGAGCTTTACCTCTCTGGATTTCAGCTGGGTCCCCTGGACAGGTGTGTGCTGGTCCCTTCTCCCAGCACTGCGGTGCTGGTGACTTGCTTTGTGTGTTGCTCTGTAACATGCGTCCTGGATCACAGCCAGAATTCTGCACAGGAATTCTTAATACGGAACGCTGGGCAGCACAAAGGGAGCAGCTGCCCAGAGGGCTGGAAGAGAAAGCAGATTATCAGTGTGACTCGGAGATACAAACATATGGCCATATATTTTAAAAGAATTTCCTTAGCTCTGCTCCACCGACCGCTTTTGTGGCTGCCTTGTGATAACCCCTGTGATCTGATTCTGTGATCAGGTCAGCTCCGTGTCAGTGCTTGGAACGACATTCAGAGTTTGCTTTGTAGGTTGAAGCGCTCTCCAGAATCACCATCTTGTGGAAACAAACTGATTTTCTTGCTTCTAAAGCACAGCACATTCTGCTCTTTTGGTACCTGGATTCAGCTGCCAGCTCTTGTGCTTCCTTGTGATGGTTTTTTTCCTAGGTCTGAAACGTTGTTTTAGTTTAAAATAATTGATAATTACATCCTTGCATTTTCCATTAGGCCAGGAGGAGTCTCCTTAAATAGCCTTGTTCTTTACCAGCAGTCCAGCTGTCTTTACTGCCCCCTGGAATAGTTCGGGCCATGACTTGGCAACCAGGCCTGTTCATCTTTTCCAGCCACTGAAATGTTTTTGTTGGTTTGAGAACAACTTCCAGGCAGCAGTGCTGAGGTCAAGCACATATGTGTTCTTAGTTTTCTGTTGCTTGTGGTTTTGTGTTCAGTGATGCATATTCCCCACTGCAGCTTGCAGTTTTTTAACCTACAACACAACAGGTTGGAATTGGAATTCTTTGACCCACGCAGTGTCTGGCCACTTTACCAGATGTATCTGACGCTGCAGCAGCCTCCCAAGATTGGACATGGTCCCTCTGCAGCTCCCCAGCTTCTGGGGTTCCCTCTGCAGTGGCAGGCGTGACAATATTTTTATGTTAGTCCATCTGACAGTACGTTTTTTGTGCCTGTGCTTCAAGTGCTAAGGCAGAACTGTAGCTTTCCTGTTCTGTTGTAGTCCAGCTCTGGTACAGTTCATGTATTCTTCTCTTAGATGTACTTGAGAGGAAAAACTGAGAGAAAAAAGAAGTTAATTTCAGCGAAGGTCAATAGCTGGGCAGTTCCCTCTTTGATCTGGTTTGTCTGTGACACTGTACTGACCCAATGCAGAAAAGAGCTGGAGAATAAAGGGAATTCCCTCAGATTGCTCATCCTTCTTGAGACTCTGCTGAGTGTTTCACTGGGCAGGAAAGTCTGCAACAATCAGAAGGAAAAGAGGGATGCTCGTGTGAACCCAAGATGTCAGCATTTCTGTCTCACAACTAATTAGACTTTAATTAATTCTTCGTGGTAGTGCTGTTCTTAAACTTAAAAATACCTAAAGTACAGAAGTGAAAATGTGTCTGCTGAATGCAAGTTGAACATTTTGTGAAGTAAAAACTAACATGGGGACTTCTAGGGGTCAGTTCAAGACACCTATTCTCCCCTCTTTGCTTTTGGTGAAGAGGAAAGTCCATTTTGGCTCCTCGTGCAGCTTGAGGACAAACTCCCTGTATCCCTAATAAATGAAGTGCAGAAGGTCACACCACTGCCAGCAGCAATAAAAATGAAGTGTACATACTCAGCAAGCCCCACCAGGAATGGTAACAAAACCCGATGAATGCAAATGAATCAATCTGGATGGCTCTTTCTCATCACTGGCAGCACCGGAGCATCGCTTGTCCTGCTCAGCCAGAGCTCACAAACCTCCTGCTGTGTTTTGTTCTCTTTGCTGCAGCTCCGCGATCCAACCTGCGGTCCAGGCGTCCATCAGGGCCAGCTGGGGACAGACAGGGGGGCTGTGACTTTTTCTTGGGGTCTGTGAGAGCGTGAGTGATCATTCTGGCTTTGAAAGGTACAGTTAGATGGTGCATGCCTTAGGATATGAAGTCATGTCTGGAGTTGAAGGATATTAGTAGTTTTTCTCCACAGTAGCGGATGCCCATACAAACAGGAGTTGGCCGGCAGTTAAATCCATGTAAACTGCAGTTCTCTGCTCCTGTGCCTCATTTTGCTATAGTTCTGTTAATGTATTTTGGAGTCAAGCACTATACCCTTAGTCAACAGTATTTTCTTCCCAAAATCCATCACCTCTCAAACTTCTTCAGCCTTTAAAATGAGAGCTATTGGCAAAGTAGCCTCAGTGTAGAGATGCAGTACCACAAGAGGTACCACAGATGGTCCTGCCATCAGGCTTTTAGTCTGTACCTAAGATTTAAGCAATGAATTTGTCATTCTTTCTGTCATCTTGTGTGCAAGTCTCTTGTGCAGAAGAGTGGTTTAGAAAAGGCTGATAGTGGCCTTGAGTGGAAAACAAAAGCTGCTGCACTGGAAATCTGCTTTAAAAGTATGACACTACCAGTGCCACCCCACCAAAAAGGCCTTAGTCAAAATGAAAGATGTTCAAAAGCTCTGTGCTGGATCATAAAACGTAGCAATCAGTTCCTATGAGCCGGTATCGTCCCCTCCATCCTGCATAAACCCTTCTCCCACCCTCTCTTTGTGCAGCGGGTTCCACACGGCGGTTGAACCGACACTTACGCCATTTCCTCCTTTGATCCACCCTCCTGTCTTTAACAGGACTAACTCTGCTCTAGATGCCACTCTCTAAAGTGGCTTCTAGTAAAAGAACCAAACCAGTATAACATTTGTTTCTCGATGCAGACGTGCCGTGTTGTGTTTTATTCTGGCAGAGCACAATGGGACTGTCTGCTACGAAGCCATTAGGAGGAAAGCATTTTGTCTGCTGGAAAAAATAAAACAGCAACAAAAAGCTCTTAGCTCCTTTTTTGAGGTTTGTCACTTCAAAAATGTCTACAGAGAGGGCTTGATTGAGTTGGCTGGTTTAGTTCCAGCATTTTATCTGCGCTTGGGTGGGTAAAGACAGTTACCTGCAAAGCCTTAATTTTTGCTGCTCTGGGGCTCCAGGTTTCTGAGGGTGCATTATGGCCATGCTGGTTTTCTGGTTTGGGTGGCTTGGAGATTGTGTATTTGAGCATTAGAAGTGTGTAATTGTTACTGACATCTGCATTGAAATGTATGCATTCAGGATTATTCAGGGTGCCCTAATCTAGAGAGAATTACAGAGAATCGTGAGAGGATTTCAGAATACCAAATGAGTATTCAAAAGCCAGATGAAATGCAGTATCAATAAAGCAAAGTGACGCACGTGGTAACAGATAATCTAAGCAGTATAAACACTGACAGACTTTAAATGTAGTTATAAGCACACAGGAACATGATTTCAGACTTACTGTCAGTTGCTCTTGACAGAAGTGCTTTGCTCAGCTGCAGTCAAAAGGGCACATAAATGTCAGGAGTTATTAAGAAAGGAAGTGAGAATCCAACTGAGAAATGTTAATGTCATTGTGTAAATTGCCAGTGCACTCGGTGTCTTGAACGCCGTATGTGGTTCTCGTCAAAAAGGATGCAATAAAACTGGAAAAAGCACTAAGAATTTTGACAGGATTATTATCATAATATACACTATGGCCAACTTCCATGCTAGGAAGTTTTCCACACTATTCACATCATTAAATTGTAGCATCCATTCCCACCGGATCCTGTGAAGTTCAGCTGCAATAGTGCAGATCCACCACATACAGGTTCAGAGCCACTGGGGACCACTGAGAAGGTAACAACGCACATACCACAGCTTATGTGAATTTGGGACATCATTATTTAGGGTTGTGAGATGCGTGTGAGCGGGATATGTAACAAGTGCTGGTATTTTGTGGCAAGGGGGAGGCAGCGGGCCAGGATGTTACTGTAATTAGAGTGAGGCTGCTTTTAAATCGAAATTCAGAATTCGTGCATCAGCAGGAGCCTACAAACGGGTTGGTATCTCTAATGCTGCTGTGGTTCCAGGAAGATTAACCACGGAATACCTGTTGGATTCACACAAGACATGTAATTATGTCTGCGCATTATGCTCAAATTAAGGGTATGTTCCAGTTCTCCAGAAATTAATCTTTCTTCAGTGGACTCTGCCTCTCTTCTCCAGTTTTGTAAATATATTTTGTAGATAAATATACTAAAAATTTATTAACGCAAAAGTGATAGTCTCTAGCAATGAGCCCATTTCAGAAGCTGACTTTGCTACCATGTCCAACATCCCCAACCGTCCCTGTCTGGCCCCTTATTCCCAGCTCCTGCGTGTGTTTCTCCTCTTTGCCAGCAGTGCGTTTGCAGGTTCCTCGGTGCTCCAAGGGCTCGGGATCCCGTCTGTCACCCAGACCGTAACGCACACACGGCCTCACCAAACTCTCCAGGTCGTGTCTGGGTTCTGGGGCTCCTGTCATCGCTGCCCCTGGATCCCTGTACCAAGAACAGAGCTGCTTGTTTTCTCAGTGGAGTGCGAACAGTTGGCGGCTTGTTCAGTGTTAGTTACTCAGCCCAAAAAAGAAAAAGTCGAATTATTTAAAATGGAAAGTGACCATAGCAGCCGGGTAAACAAGAAACCCACGTGAAATAAAGCCAGAGAGAAACACAGTGTATGCTTGTCTGCTTCTGCTGCTTGCAGTAGGCTCTAGACAGCGGGTTGTATCTCAAAGCCGTCGGTGAGATTTTGGGGGAAGAAGAAAGAGAGGAAACAAAACCAAACCACCCACCAAACTAAAATTTTCCATTCCCCGAAACAAGCTCTCAGCCTTGACCTGACTTGCACGCTTCTTTTTGCCATGCTGAGCTTTGTGGTGAACTCTTCTGTGTCAGAGTTTCTAGCTACCTAACGTGTTCCATTTTGTGATTATCAGCTAAGTCTTTCTTGTTTCTCTGCTGTGCTGTTTATGCCAAATAGGAGGCCATGCCAAGGCTTTGTATTTTACAGTGGAAGCGCTTATGAATAGCAGCTGATAAAGGCTTTGCTTTCCATCCTGCTTTTTGGAAAGGAACAGGCTTTATCGAAGCTTAGTTACTTCTGACACATGAGACTATTGCATAGCAATATATAACATTAACACCACCAAATTTCTGGATTTGTCTGCTTTACTGGCCATAGCTGGGCTAATTCACGGCTATCGTTGCATGATGTCTCTGTGATTCTAACAGGTGCCACACATTGTTATCCTTTTTTTTTCCTTTCTAGAGAGTCTCACTTTTCACTTTAGGTCTATTCCTTCTAGGAATTTGAGGTGATCGTTCCTACACCGCTGAGTATTCCTCCCTAGGACAAGAAATACTAGCTCCCTATATTAAATACTTACACCAACTAAGGTGTTTCTGAATCCATTGCTTTGATATCCTTCCTGGAAATCCCATTCCAGTGGAGCAGACCTGGATCTGGGTGTGAGGAAACCTCGCAGTGCAAGCTGAGATGTAACCTGGTCCCTTTGAATGTTTTGCAAGTTTCTCATTCCTGTGTGAAAGATTCCACCTGTGTATATAGCAGAAAAGTTAAAACATCTTTAGTTTTGTGGCTGTTTTTTAAGTGTTGTCCTTCTTTTCCATCTAGGAATAGCTCTATCAGCAGCTACTAGTCCTAAACTGAGAAAGGGCAAAGTCTGGGATGAATTCTCCTGAACAGAACATGAAGGTGATTTAAAACTCCTGGCTGGCTCAGCTGTGGGGCCAGACCCAAGCAAGCTCAGCTTTGTTTGGTGTGCGAGCTCTTCCTGTAACACGCCTTAAAAGGGAAGTTCTGCCCGAGGTAGCGGTTGGGCTGTGAGTCATGCCAGTGAAATGTTAAGTCTGTTTCTCCGACAAAAGCAAATCTGAATTCCGGAGAGTGGTCTCCCCCGAGCCTCGGAGAGCTGCGTCTTTGCTTCTGGAAGCAACAGAAAGAAAACGGGAAGGCTTATTTCTAGTCACCTTAATGGGAAAGTCTCTCTGCTAAATTGCCTGATGAGTAATTATGGGGACTGGAGTAGAAAGCAACATCCAGAAAAGGGTCCAGGAAACACCTTGGTAATTACAGTCTGTTTGTTGCCATGGAGAGCTCAGAAAACAGCAGGTTTGGTGTCCAGCAGTTGAACAGCAGGTTCTGCACCTCAGAGAAGTTGGGTTTTTTTCCCAATTAATCTTCTTTCTCTCCTGAGCCATATATATCCCTCCTACGGTAAAAAACACTGTGCTGTATGTGTGCAAGTCTTAGCTTGGTGAATGCTCAGTCCTATGAAGTCACAAGATGCTGATATTAAAAATCTAGAAAATACAGAATATGAACTGCCAGCACAGTCAGCAGCAAATCCCACATGTCTGGCTTCACAGATCTTGCAAAGCCATATGAATTATAATCATTTTGTTATTTAGCAGAATGTGTTCCTCAGCAGCAGTCCTTAGCACAAGAAAGGTACCAGGGCCAGAAGGATGGAGGAGAGAAGGATCACAATAGCTGGGATAGATGTCTGGCCAATATACAGTGACAGGACAGTGATGTGCCTATAAATGTGCAGCAGGCAGGAGTCTGTCTTCTCCAAGCAGGTTGCATCCAAGTGGCAGCATAGAGAGATGCGCTGTATTCATATATTGATTGTTTTTGCATTTTCCTAGCAGTCATTACAAACTGTCACTTATAGGGCTTTCTGGTCCAGGTTACACAAGGCCTGCTGGCAGTAAGCGCCAGCAGCTCTGCCCACCCTAAAGATTTGGGTCAGATTTTACAATAATGTTTAAAGTGGTAACTGAGAATACTGAATGTTCTCACTCAAGTCTGCACAGCTGAAGCAGGAGCAGGGCGGCTGTGCCCTCTAGTGTGCATGGTCCATAGCTCCGCTGTCCCCAGCTGCCAGGTCCGTTAACATCCACCCCCACACAGCAGTACAGCACATTTCCAGCACCAGGCTTCACAGACATAAGTCTCTGAGCAATGTGGGACTTGGTTTTTGCTTTATGTTCCTCACTGAACTCTTGTCAGGTGGTTGGGGATGGTGTGGTGTATGCCCTGGGGACAGGACCCTTGGGAGGTGGGAGTCTTCTCATTTCTCTTCAGGAGATTCACCAAGAATTCATAAGAATTCATCTCCTTTTGTGGTGAAAGCAACTTCTCTGTGTAACAGGTGCTTTTGTGAGAGCCAGAGATTATTGTTACTTACAAATGTGCAGTTTTGACAAAATAGGTAGCAGACTATGGGAAGAGAAACCTTCTTAATTTCTTGTCTGATTCTGATTTCTCCTAGGGCTCTATGTATTGGTGGGAGCAGGGGCTATCATGACCACAGTTGGATTTTTTGGGTGCTGTGGAGCAGCGCGGGAGTCTCAGTGCTTACTTGGAGCAGTAAGTAAAAGGTTTCAAGGCCTGGGCTGCACAGGGAACTCTTTTAGAAGCGTATGTTTTGTGTCATGAGCAGAAAGATCTTTGCTGTCCAAGACCTGAAATGTCTTATGTCCCTTTACCAGCTAACCTAGTGTCTCTGGCCACCGTGCTATTGCAGACCTTCCACAGATGAAGTTCGGTTGATTGTCTCACGTGATATATTTCCTGGAATTACCTTCTGTCTCTTCTGAAGCCGCCAGCTGAGCCACATCTTTGCCATTTTCACCTTTTTTCTGTATTATAAGAAATCTAACTTTTTGATGCCCCTTTTATAGGCTCAGCAGCTTGTTTTCAGTTGCTGTGTGGGCTGTTGGGGCCTGGGCAAGGATGAGGGACTGACTGGCAGTCCATATAAAACGGAATTGTGCAAGGTATATTAATATAAGATTCTCTTCTTCCTCTGCAGTTCTTTGCTTGCTTGTTGGTGATATTTGCAGCTGAGATCACTGCTGGAGTATTTGCCTTTATAGGCAAGAAAGTGGTAAGTAGCAAGTGACTTCTAATGTACTAAATAATGGGGCAGTTGTGGGTACCTCATGGTACCTCAGTTTACTGGGCATCATTTCCTGCTCCGGAGGTTGATGACACCAGCTGGATGTCTGCACTGGACTGGGGGTAAGACTTGTTAGCCGCTTACTTGGAACGTTTGATTTCTGCAGGCAATACAGGAAGCCCAGAAAATCTACGAAGATGTTTATGATGACTATATGAAAAACCCCGGGGGGAAGGTCAACAAGACCATCTATCACTACCATGTGGCTGTGAGTAGCTCTGCTGAGCTTTAACACCTTGCACCATTTCTCTGCTGTCACATTGCCCTTTAAAATTCAGAATACCTGCCACTGAGCCATGAAAGAATAGAACTGATTCTTACTTAGGATGGAGCCAGAGGCTCACAAGCCATATTCCTGATGGCTCTGTCAGAATTCTGGTTTTCAGATCGTTCCTTTGAAAGTGAAAATGGCCAGCTGATGCTTCTGGTCTTTGTTGTGGAGAAGATATAACTATTATGGCCCTTTTGGATATTAAAATCCAATAATAAATACAAATGCAGAGAGAGTTAGAAAGGTCTGAATCTCTCTGCATTTCTCAGAGAAAAAACTGTCACCCATGTCCCAGGACCCAGAATGTGGCAGATCTGTCACTAACGGAACCGAGTAGGTAAAGAACCAAAAGTATACATGTGACTCCATCCAGGCCACCCAAAAAGTTAGTGTCCGAATCAGAATGAGAACTCATGACTTCTTGAATCCTGTTTGTGTCCGTCCTGCCTCCCACAGAGATCAAGCCCAAGCTTTGTTGCTCCTCACAGCATTCCCACGTTCTTTAGAACAAACATTTCACAACCTCAGACCCTTTTGTCCTTCTCCCATAGCTGTTACTTCTGACCCGAAGAGGAATCCCAAGCATTTTGTGGGAGATAGGCAAACAGGAAAAACAAACCCTCCGAAACACTCAGATTTATTAGTGTCCAAACCCAGCACTGTTTTGTCAGAAATAAAGATTCTAGCTTGTTTGGTTTAGCTTTTGTGCATTGCCCATAATTTTGTAGGCGCTATTTGAACTTTCTGCTTTCTCCCTTTAACGACTCCTGTTTCCTTGTAAGCCAGGGATTTGCATTTCCAAAATCCACTTGTTTGCTTCGTTATGAGATACTGTGATACAGATCCTCTCTGGACGTTGTTGGTAACACAAATTCGTGTGTTTTCTATGGCTTCAGACAATTGAAACTGATTTTTGAGAATTTTGCCCCACACAGTTGGAACTCTACCAGAGGTACCAGTTAGATAGGGAATAAACTTATGACTTGATCTGTATAGTTTCTTTTTTTTAGTTATTTATCGGCTCACTTTCAGTATGAAAGTAGTGACTCACTTTCAGTATGAAACATGTCTATGATTTCCCTTTCTTTGATTCTTCATCTCTCTCTCATTTAGCTCCAATGCTGTGGCAAAGACAGTATAGAACAAACGGCATTACCTTGTCCAGAGAATATCCAGCTGCCAAAGGCAAGTGTCCTCTGTTCTGATTGCTCTAATCACTTTTTCATGCCGATTGTTTAGTAAAATTGGAGACATTCTATAAGTAAAAGAAAGGAAGAATGTGAAATTCCATATGAAACAGAGCAGAGTGGAGGCAGAAATAAGCTGGAGGTCATATTGAACATGCCCAGCCCTCAGTTCTGTATCCTGCTTGTAGCTGAGACGATATTACATCATCTGACAAGAAAAGCAGGGAGGATGTAGCAGTCCTAAAAGAAAAGCCCCACGGAGGCGGAATTTTGGCAAGTGCCTGCCTTAGTCATGCGTGGAGACAAGAAGCTTTGTTGGTGTTAAGAAGGATCCTGTTATTTCTGTCTTTTGTGGGATCCGCTTCTGAATACAATGTCAATCATAGGGCCAAACTTCCTGATTTAGCATAGCCTGTCATATAAAGGGGTTTAAATAGAGGGAAACATGTAAGAAAATGACTTGTATGTGTCAGCCTGTGCAGGCAGGAGGTACAGATGTCTCACTAGGAGAAGGAATACACCAAACAAAACACAAGGCATAGATGCAAGAATGACAGTGACAGCAATAATATTTGTCATATTTGTCAGTTGTTTACTGAGCACAGTGGACAGAGTTGGTTGGAGCATATTTTTCTAGGAGTAAAAATCTTTCCATTTTGTTTTTAATAGAACTGCCTGGTTGAAATTGAGAATGTAATTGATGCTCATCTGCACTTAGTTGGAATTATTGGAATTGCAATTGCTGGCACCACAGTGAGTAAAGCCACATTCTCACTCTCAAATCTGTATTTGAGTCCCTTACTTGGAGCTTTGTGGAAGGTGTTTTGCAGCAACTGGCACGATTCCTCAAAGGTGCAGCTGTTCTTACACTTCCAGCGTGTGCTCTCACTGGGAACTGCCCAGGTTGACACAAACAGACTTGCGTGACTTTACCAGTTGGTCTCATGTTCTTAGACAAGGTCGCAAGTAGCTAACAGTAATCTTATTTTGTTGCAATAGCAGGGAACTGGAGTGCACATGAACCAAACTGAAAAGCAAAAGGCCGTAGCTGCATTTAATCTACTCCAAAACAACTGCAGACTGATGCTTTAGATTTCATAAGGAATAGGGAGCACCCTTTGTATAGAACCGGCTTTCCAGGAAAGCGCTGGCTGTAGCGTTGGTTCAATGGGAGGGCTGGTTTATGAACAGACTGTTGTGTTCCCAAGGCTGCTCCCTCTTGACAGAACTGTGACCAATAGATGTCACCCTGCGGCAGGAGCGGCCAGGCTGTCGCACAGGCTGTAACAGCATTTTCCAGCACGCGTGTGCTGTGACTTCTGCATGAGGAGCCAGAATATTGGTCAGCAAATACACCTTCAGCTGCTCCAAAGTGAAGGAGGTTCATGGGCTCGTGTGGACATGTAAAAGCCGATGAAGGGTTTGTGTACGTAACAGAAACCATGGTGTGGGTAAATGGGATTAAATATTCCTGTGATTTGTATAAAATGTGAAGGTGTACTCAAAAATACAGCAAAGCAACGTGCGTGGGACAGAGTTCCAATAACCTCAGTGCTCAACAAGGATTCACTAGAAATACGAACATCCCTTCTATGGCTTCCCACACCAAATACAGCAGGTTATGAAATTATAACCTCTTTAGCCGCAGAAGCCTGTCTGTACATTTTCTCTGCTTGTTTCTAGCAACAGGGATGTAGATGGAAGCAGCCACTTGCTACTCTGCCCTAAGAACCTTCAGACTGTTCTGATGTGCAAACTACTCTATAACTGTTTTGTAAGTCCCTCCCTAAATTGCATCCCTTCTCTTCTAGATCTTTGGCATGATATT
This sequence comes from Patagioenas fasciata, assembly GCF_037038585.1. NCBI lineage: Eukaryota > Metazoa > Chordata > Aves > Columbiformes > Columbidae > Patagioenas > Patagioenas fasciata. Next base: position 2,305,642 of record NC_092540.1, read on the forward strand.
CAGCATGGTTCTGTGCTGTGCGATCCGTAACACCAGAGACATGATCTAAAACGTTCACTGTACAACTATGTCCCAGGAGTTCCAGACTAAGCTTTACAAGAAGTGCTCTTCTACACAATTTAATAATTGTAATGCATTTTAATGAGTGTTTTAACATACTGAGAGGAAAATATCCCATTAGGTGAGCAGGTGAATTGTATTAGTTACAGTAAAACCGAAGTGAACAAAAAAGGGTTTTAAAATGTCCTTTTTAATGAAAAAGCGAAAGTGTATCTAAGACTAATTTGATTTTTAATGTTTGTATATGTGCAATTAAGAGTTTACACATCTCTAGGCATTGTGTAAGCACATGCATATCTCTCCTTACAAATACATTTGTACATGAGCAGGTACCTGTATATGCACTACCTTGTTTAGGTGAGGCCGTGCAAATGGACCACGCTGTGTGTGCACGTGTGCATGTTGTCGAGTCTCACTGTGCAGGAGTGCACACACACACAGAGGGACGAGTGCTCGAAACCCTTCCATATTGAACTCTGTTTGCCATTGAACAAGTGCCATTTTTAAATTTAAGACCTGTGATCCATTTTGTAAGTGTTCTTTCCAAAGCCCAAACAGAGTAGAATTAATAACACTGGACTTCATGAAAAAAAACTTAATGCCTAAGGGCCTGCTCCAGCAAAATAATTCGTGTGAGTAGACCCATTGACTTCACTGTCATGCAGAGACTGGATTTTTTTTTTAGGACTGGACCCTTCATGCAAATGCAGAAAGCTCTGGGGAGGAAACATGTCCAAGGAGATCCAGGCTAAAGGAGGAGAGGGAAAGAGGTGGGAAGCTGGCAGGATAACGCAGTCATTTGGGAGCAATTGCAGTGCCAAGTGTGCTTGAGACACACCAGAATAAACCAACTCAATGAGTTAAAGGGGCCACTAAAATCTGTATTCAGAAGCCTCTTTACCCTGCAAGACTCTGTCCGGTGTATAAGCTGGTGCAGGAGTGGAGCCTGTATACAGAAAAGCAGGAGCTTTGTCAGATACTCTGTAGGTGCCAACTGAAGAGTGAAAATGGTCAGGGAAAGACACACAGCACTTTAATACCCTCTGTTTCTGCTTCTGTGACTATCACAGCTTCCAAGGGGCTCTTACCTCAACCTCTCACCCTTTCTTGCAGGTGTAAGGCAGGAAAGAAAGATGGGACATTTTTACAGAGCCATAAAGTAAATTATTTTACTGACACCTTTAGATTGCATGTCAGGTATAAAAAATTATACTGTGTGCTTGAAATACCTCAGGGCTTGCGTTTACATAGTTTGTTTCTATATTTTTATTTTTCTATTTGTCATATTTATTCGTAAGAGAATGTTCCTTTTAAAACAACCTAGAAGGGAGAAGGGTTGTCCCCAAAAGGGGAAGATAAATTACATCAAAGGCTCAGAATCTCTTAATTTTTGGCTTACTCAAGATAATTCACCATTTCAGAGAACAGCTTTTTGCTAACAATACCCACATAGTAGCTCTGTCTCTCTGATGATCACTGGTTTAGATTTCTGATGCAGTTGTTCAATACACGATGGGCAAAAGTTCAGCTAAACTACACATCATTGAAATGGTCCATGATGTCTAACAGGACTTGGCATTTACAAGTCAGGGAGTCTTTATTCCACTGAAACAGGACAGAAAGAAATTGGATTTCAGAAATTATGTGCATTTTAGTGAGTGTGTTTGTGTGGAATGTATGCCCCTGATTAGCTATGGATGCCATGTAAATGTAGGGCCTGGGACCAACTGTTACAGCCAAAGCAGTTTCCTGGATCTCAGGGACACTCGAGGCTGTCCCTGCAACAGGTTCTGCTCTAAACAGATAACGGGATGGGACACGGTAACACTGGCAGCAGGAAGAAACCTGTGTATAGTGTCATTTTTCCCATTCAGAGCAGGACAGCTTTCCAGGAATACCAGTAAAATTCCCACCATAGGGAAGCCAGTGGTTCAGATTCCAAGATTATTGCCCTACAGGGACAGAAATGTTTTGCAAGTAAAGCTATTTGCATCTATTACACTCCCCCTCCTAATGATAGTATTTTATTTAAACACAGCTACATATAATTGGTTTTAATTCCTCAAATCTATAGCACCAGAATGTAATGAAAGGATCAGAGTTTACGTCTGTATTTGTTTACTGTCTCTCGAGTAAGTTGGCAGACGCCCACTCCTGCTTTTGAGATGCACTGAATAAAAGAGCAGCTTGCAGAAACTTGGGTTGCTTCCCCAGCCCCCCCAGATGTACCAAAACATCCAAGTGCCTTATGAACCCAGGGAAGAGTGGTAGAAAGAAACATTCTATAAGCTCAGACTTGAATAACTGAATTTTCTGCTGAAGTGTTTTGGGTTTGTGGGGTTTTTCTTCCTCTGTACAGTACATTTGTTGTTTATTTTCTGAGCATAATTACTGCTTATACTCCAGGGTTTACTGCTATTTAGTTCTAGGGGATACTTGCACTGCATATCAGGAACAGAATAATACCAGTTTCTGGTTTAGTTCTCTAAGTTATTGGTATAATTTAAGCTGGAAAGCAGCATTATGCACCTACTAGTGCCTTACTGGAATCCAGAGTCGCAGCCTCTTTTGTTGCATCTACTGCTGTGAGGTGCACAGTGTATTTGCAGGTTTCTCTGCATCTTAGTAACTGAAAGTCTTTTTTAGCTCATTACTGGCCAGAAAACACAGCTGTTCTTTCCCTGTCAAAGCTGTAGGAACTCTTTCCTGTTGCTTTTAGATCCTAGCTCGTTAACACCTCCAATTTCCATTGACTAGCTGGAGCAGCCCTTTCGAAAGCTCCGCTGGCCCAGGCCGTGTTCTGGCTATTGAAACCGGATCAGTAGTGCCCTCAGTTTGTTGCGCTGCTGCTCTTTCATTCACCTCTCCAAAGTGCAAAATCTTTGATATTTGTCAGCAGTACAAGATCATTTCCAAGCAACTACACTGTATGTCTTCAGTAAGAAAGCTTTTCAAAGGTAACTAAATCCAAACCAGTATCTAAAATTCCTCAAATACAGTTAATGCTCCAGAGTTGCGTGCCAGGGTTTTCATTAACAAACTCCAATGCTTGTATGCACCAGATACATAGTAACTGCCATTTAAGTCAACAGAAGTACCTATTTATTCATCTCCCTCGCACCCCTTTCGGAGGAAAGAGGCAAAAGATCAAATCTCTCCAGCTGATAATTCTGAAAACACATCGCACACATTTTCGTCTGTCAGTTTGTTCTAAAGCATAAATATGCAAATTGTTGATGCTTTTATTGTATCTCTAAACACCGTTATTCACAATTCCCTTGTCTAATTTTTCTAAGTAACTGACTTCAGTGGGAGCTTCATTTGCTACAGGAAAACCTCAGCCAGTTTTGATGTCTTGCAGAGATGACACAGGAGCTGATGAAGCACAGCCCTGTAATATCCCTACAGTGAAGGTTCATATTTCACTTTGCTTCATACTGAAAGTCATCGTTTTATAGCAAAATGTATTTCATGTGTATTGAAAAAGAAATGGAGTCATCTTAAGCTTTTAAATGCTGTATTTTACAGCCTTTGGAGGCTACTGATTAACAGCAACAGATGCTGTTCATAGAAAATGTACATAAATAAAGGTTTTCAATCTTCTTCCTCTCTATTGGTGCTCCAGCCACAAACACAAACCACTTCCCATGTCACTTATTTGTTTCTATAGCACAAATTCTGATTTTGGGCAGAACTGGCGCATTGGTTTATGTTGCAAAGTCTCTCTTTGAGAGAAAAAAGAAAAAACAAACAACAAACCTTATTCTGTTGCTGAAATCAGCTTTCACTTCCCTAACGTGTTCTGAAGTGGCATTTTATTACCTTTTCTGCCTTGAATTTGAACCAACTTTCTAATAAAAATAACCTGAAATAAACAACTACTGGAGAGAATGTGTCTCTGTGCCCTGTCAGACCAGCTCCCACAAACCGCCCAGGAGGTTCCATGGCGAAGCCTCTCCTGGGAGTGCGGCAGCTGGGCGGCCAGAGGGTGCGGAGCTCTGACTGCGACCCCAGCAGGGCCCGGACTCCGGCACCTGCTGCATCCTGGACCCCCCTCACCTGCTGCACCTGGCCCGCACCTCAGCCCGCACAGAACCACAGAATCCCAGAATGTCAGGGGTTGAAGGGACCTGGAAAGCTCATCCAGTGCAATCCCCCCATGGAGCAGGAACACCCAGCTGAGGGTCCACAGGAAGGGGTCCAGGCGGGTTTGAATGTCTGCAGAGAAGGAGACTCCACAGCCTCCCTGGGCAGCCTGGGCCAGACTCTGCCACCCTCACCAGGAAGAAGTTTCTTCTCAGATTTAAGTGGAACCTCTTGTGTTCCAGTTTGAACCCATTACCCCTTGTCCTGTCACTGGTTGTCACCCAGCAGAGCCTGGCTCCATCCTCCTGACACTGCCCCTTTCCATATTGATCCCCATGAATGAGTCACCCCTCAGTCTCCTCTTGTCCAGCTCCAGAGCCCCAGCTCCCTCAGCCTTTCCTCACACGGGAGATGCTCCACTCCCTTCAGCATCTTGGTGGCTGCGCTGGACTCTCTCCAGCAGTTCCCTGTCCTTCTGGAACTGAGGGGCCCAGAACTGGACACAATATTCCCCTCACCTGCTGCATCCTGGCCCTCGTCACGCGCCGGCTCCGGGCACCCGCTGAGGCGACGGCACCAACGCCGCGCGACGCGCCCGCCCGCCGTCTCCTCAGGCCGGGACGCGAGCGCAAGCTGCGGGGCGGCTCTTCCCGGAGCTCGCCCGGTACTCTCGGCGGTGCGATCGCACCGGCGCCGGGCCACGGGTGAGCTCCAGGTAACGGAACAGGACTCGGGCAGCGCGACAAGAGCCGAACCGGCGGCCACCGCTTCACCGGCCCCGCTCTCCTCAGAGACTCGCGCGGCGCCCCGGCCCCGCCCACCAGGGAGGGGAAGTGGGCGGGGCTCGCTCCCCATTGGCTCTCCGCGCAGCGGGCAATGTGCGTAGAGCGGAGCTTCGTCCGCGCTGCGGGTGCGGGAGGCGGCGCAGCGGCCGGTCTGTGCGATCGCGGCGGAAAGGCCGAGGCAGCCGGCGCGCCCTGAGGTGTACCGGGGGCAGCGTTCCGGTTCGGCGGGGCCGGGTGAGAGGTGGTGGTTCAGTGTGCATGGTGGGCCTGGCGTCTGTCCCGTCGCCTCAGGCTTCTCCCGGCGCCGGGGCGCTCTGGGCGGGGCTGCGTGGCGGCGCCCCCTGGCGCGTGGGCGGGGCAGCTGCGTCCCGCCGGGGCGCGTTTTTCGCGATCAACCGGAGCGGCTGCGGTCCCCATTCCCCAGACGCGTTAATTCGGTTGGGATTGCGATGCCCCAAATCTACCGCAGGGAACCGGTTCCGCGCCCCTGCTGCGGGTGGTCGCAGGAGGCCCGAGTGCTTGGCTGGAGCTGGGCAGCAGCAGAGCAGCTGCAGTCAGAGGATGACCCGATTTGCAAGCCGCTCCCAGGTAAGACAGGGCTAACGAATGCGACAATGACATCAGTGATGAAGAGGAGGCCGATGACGTTTAAGGGACAAATTTGCTTCTGCGTGGATTCTGATTGACCAACCCCCCTACAAGCCTAATTTGAATTCTCTGCTCCTGTGCTTTTCTATTACTTCCTCACCAGAATTAAGATGTTGAGAAGAGGATGTTGGGATTGTCCGCAAATCCATTCCTTAGTTACGTGAAAAGGCATCTTAAGATAAATTAAATGCAAACCAACCCCTGACCCTAAGGAGCCATCACCTCAATAGAATGCTGTTGCTGTATTTGAGGGTCTTAAAGCTGGACACAAATTCTGCTGAAAGGACAAAGGGACACAGTGCTCTGAGGCCATGTCAATGTGTATTTAAATAGAATAAAACTCTGCACACCGATTTGCAAACCTATTGTGAAATACGCTTTTATTTACGTGTAGCTGTGAGCAGAGAGGTACATGTCGACCACGTTCTGTTGGAAGCTTACATGTTACAGAGCTTCTGTGGTTTAGTGCAATAGTTTGTCCTCACCTTCTCGTGAACACAGTCACTGTAATCCGTGTTACATTTGCCACACTTGCAGCTCACGGCCACAGGGTAGGAGTAATACGGGACGGTGTGACGAGGGCAGCCCGGAATCAGCACCGTTTGATACATCATCTCTTTGTACGTGCACACGTTCTGGGACAGAGCGCTTTTGAGTAGCAGCTTCTTGCCGTTGCTGTCCTACAAAGAAAAAACAAGCGCGTTGTTTCACCAAAGCATACACGAGTGCCATTAGACCTCCTTTGATGTTTTCTCAAACACGCAGGCAGCAAACCTCTTCACACTTAGACTGGCTCTGATATTTTCAGAATACTTCTGTTCAGATGGGCAGTTTTGCCTCTGCATGTGACTGGGGCTCCCTACCCCTGTACATACGTTCACTTTGCTTTTATGGTTTTAACTAATGTGCTCGGCTCACAGTGCTTTGTCATCCGTATTGGCTGCCTGCTGACCACGCCAGAACTTGCTATGTTGAACAGTGAAGCTCAAGCATCGTGTTTGGCACATCTACACACTAGCTGGCATAACGGTAGTGGGAGCAGGAGTTACCCAAGTCCTTTACATTAAATAGGAGTGACTGAATATCATCTGCTTCTCACCTGTTCCATCCTGACCCCACAAACTGACTAAGGAGGCCCTGCAGTGACAGCAGCTCTGAAGTCTCTGCTGTGCCACTGGAGGCCTGGCATTTCTCATCATACCTTGGCAAAAAGCTAACTTGAAAACATGATGATAGTGTGATTTTTTTTGCCTGTGACAAATTGGATCATTGACACACAATTTTTCCAGGGAGAACAGGGACTTGTTTTGCGGTCACGGCCATTATAGCAACAACTGCCTAGAACAGAGTAACGCCTTGTACCCGAGTCATGCAAAATCCAGCGCAGATGGTGGTGTTGATGGCCAAGCAGAAGGCACATTCCCTTTTCTCCACATGGATTATATACTCAGAAGGAGCACAAAGTGATGCTGTTTGACCAAAAGTCAGGCCATAGAGGAGAGACATCACAAAGAAGGGACTCATGCTAGACAGGGGAAAAACAAACAAACAAAGCAAACCCTAATTAAAATCAGATATACCTTCCAGCCCTTTTCTCAGAGCTTGACAAGAACAGTTACGATAGTCTCAGACTAGAAGTAATCTTAACTTCTTTAGCTACAGCCTGACAAATTCTTTCCAATCCCAGACCTTCAGTTGAAATAGTACTAACCACTAAACAGAAAAGAAAGGTAAACAGGCCATTAATGATATATAACAAATTCACATATTACATAGAACTTTTCAATAATGAGTGATAAAATGCTGACACAGATAAATAACAGGAGCTAAAGGATTTGAAAATGTGACCTATGTGAGAGAACCTGAGCTCTAGAATTAACCAGAGATGCTAAAATAATCTCGTTGGTTTAAAAGTAATTTTCTAAAGAAAGTATCTTATGAATGTTCAAGAGAGAAAAAGAAACAGCTGTGCATATCAGACACACCACTGTATTTTTTACTTCCCAGTTGGCTCAGAGGCATGATGAAATGGGAACACTGCCAATAATTAAATAATAGATTCAAGCAAATTACAATAAAGAACATCAGCAAAGAGTTAATGAATCCCCACTTTATCTGCCTGTTGTGCTGACCTAATTTCTCAGACCTGCTGGGGGATCCTGAGAACAAAGCTTTGATTAACTCCAAGACAATTCCAGGGACTACTCAACAGCTTCTAAAGTACAAACTTTAAATGACAGTGTCTACAACATACGGACATCACCCTCCAGTCTCTCCCAGCTGCCAGTTTCCCGTAGCAAAAGCCGCTCATTACACAGTCTGGTTTACCCTGTAGCTGCAACAATGCAAGTCTGGAAAGACCAACCTCTTGTCAGCTGAATTCTCCCCTATTACAGGAACCTGATTCTGCCTTGAGCTGGGAGAGGCAGTGAGCCAGCACGAGCTCCGGGTGTGCTTTATACTCTCCAGGCTAATTCCAGGCTGATCTTACTGTTTATATAATTGCATCTGAATTGCTGCTTTCTTATCGTAAAGTCATCTAATGAAAATTCATGCTGAACCACAAAGCAAATGTGATAGGAACAAATGTGTCCATAATATCCTAACCTGGAAACTGGAGCTGGAAATCTAATTATTTTAAGAGTCATTCTCTTCTCAGGCTTTTAAACTAACTACTGCTTTGAAATAAGTTATTATTGATGAATTTAATCGCTACATAGGACAGCAACATCATGGCAGGAAGGCTAGCATGGAAATGGCGTCATTTTGAATCACATATGACATTCTACACCTTTGTTTTGTGGCAGTTTAATGAAGCCTGGTTCACGCAGTTTGCTCATTACCAGGCAGGCACAACTGAGATGCAGTGTTCTACACGTACACTAACACACCTCACAGCAGTCGCTCTACAGCGGGGTTAGGTACAACCTGACTTACTACTGGAACTAAACACTGAGAAATTATCTGGCCGTGAACCTACTGAGCAAATATCCAAGTAACAAGCAATTCACTCTGAAATACTAATTGACTGGGGAAAAACTTGGAAGAAACCACTCCTTGTAGCACAACGAGAAGCAAAATACTGCATCACCACCACCAAGATGTCTACAGTCAAGAGAAAAGCCCGCATGGTTAGGGCTTTGTGACCATCTGGCAGGAGTGGAAGTAAAGAGTTGAGTCAGCGTGCACGTCCTGCACCGGTTCAGCACAAAGCCCCCGTCCTCACCGTGCCAGCCCTGTCACCGTGCTCGTCGCTCAGCTCTGCTCACCCCTTCCCTTCCAGCTCATCACCTGGTGCCATCGGACTTGGGTCTGATGCATCTCATGCGGCTCAACCACACTCTCCATTTACCCAGCCCTAAGAAATGAGATAAAGTTGAGCGTGAACTGGTAAACATGGTCACTTTGGGCTATCTGAGGAGCGATCCAGTCAGTCCGATCCGTGTGCAGCTAATTCCTCAATAACATTATCTCCTTCTCCTGTGGTTTTGGACTGCTGCATGCAGCTCTGTGTCCTGGACTAATTCTCCAACATGATATAGCTCTCGTTCTATTAAGACTAGCTGAAATTTTTCCAATTTCATGTAGTCTTTAATTATGGGTTAATTTCTACCATGTAGCTTCTCAGGAATTAAATATAATTTACTGGATTAAGGACATGAGCAGAGCATATTTGCAAGAAAAATTATTAAATAACTTGTATAAGGAATAAATATTTTTAAATCAATGTCATTAGCTAGCTAATGCTAATTTCAACCAGTCTTGGAATACTGAGGAAATCTCAAAACATTAAGAAAAGTGCTAATATTAGGCCAATATTTAAAGAGAGGATGTTGACCCAGGTAACTCTCAACCAGCTAGTCTGACATCTATCCCTGATAAATCAGGTAAAATAACAGAAAGTTGATACAGGATTTGAGCAATAAAGAATTAACAGATGAGAACATAATTAATGCCCGTCAAGATGGTGTTCCATAAAATAGGTCATGCCACACAAACCTGATTTCATTCTTTGAGGCGATTACAAATTTGGTTGTTAAGGTAACTACACAGATACTAAGTCCGTAGTTCCATCTGTCCAGAGCCCCACGGTCATGAGGGTTTAGAGCTATGAGACAGAGTCCTATGTGGCATATGCTAAATGTCGGGAATTATTAATCACTGGAGCAGGCAGTGTAATTTCAGCAGTGCCTTTCTTCACTGCAACTTTTTCACCCAGCCTCTGAATGCACTGCAGTGCGTTACAGAAATATCTGACCAAGTATTACGAATGAAAATCCATTTATCTGGAAGCACAGTAAATAAGTCTGAGTGGACCTTGAGACTAACGTGACTACTGCTGCTCATACTCAGGCTGGCTCCACACTGACATGGACACAGAAGCTCTTTGCTGGTGTCGCACTAACCTGCCCGTCTGTCAGATGCACTAAACGTCACCAGAGTGATACAGATACGTCCCTTTAGTAATTCACACAAACTATTAAGCTGGTAGAAAAACTTTTCCCTGACAAAAAACTGTGGCAGGACAACAAAGTCCAGTGTGGCTATCTCTGAGTGCCCAAGGCTTCTTTCATACAGTTTCCTAAAATCCATAGTTAAAAGTCTGATGCCTATGGATGTACTTGTTTGGTTGCCCCCCTGCTGACCTGCAGACTGTTCAGTGATAGAAATTTTTAATGTGTTTTTACAGCCATCAGCTTTGTAGCCCTGGAACAGCCAGTTACACTGTTAATTATTTATCTTTAACCTTTCTTTTAACTAAACCAATCCGTTCACTGACATCAGTTATTTTACACTTTCATTAAGTGAAAGACAGTATGCTGATGTTCTACAAGAAGTGTTTTAAGTGATGTCTGGAAACAGAATTTAGCAATCATAAAATTCTCGGGTTCATTACCCAGGAATCCCTGTAATGGGCTGGAGAAATTCAGTGCATACCAGAAGCTTATAGGTGAAAGTAATTTAATAGGATTCTCTGTCACTGACCGATACTTAAGGTAGAAGGAGGAACAGTGAGGACAAGTTATCACACATGATTCCTACTCACTCTTTCCCTGTTAGTGTAACGCAATGAAAACTTTGTGATCTTACAAGCAGGTTAACTTCTAGAGTTAATTTCTACCTCTTGTTTCCAGTGCAGATAGCACTGTGCAGATTAAAATAAAAACATGCCCAGGCTTGCAAGCAACAGAGAATTAGAAGCAATGCTGACGAAAAAAACAGGCAAAGCCAATCAGATTTCTAAAAGATCAGTATTCTGGTAGAGGAATTATTTCCGACCTCATCCTGTTGCAGATCGCCACTGATAAAAGGAAATAAGATCCTGATATGCTGCCATAGAAACAAGTGGTTTTGCCAGGTTTTGCATTTAAACAGACTGTGGCTGCTGAATTTCCAAAGCTAATCTGTCTGCTGCAAGTCCCTGTGTAATAGCGTGAAACATAGCTCTCATCTCCTACATTTATAGATTCACAGATGGTCACTCTTTCCTTTCTTTCCTAGGATTAGCTGCAGCATTTCCTATCAACCACAGATTAAACAGCAGTTCTCTTTGTTGCATATCATCTGCCAAGGATCTCCATTTATGGTCCGAAAATACTTCCTAATCCTGTTTGCTGATTGGCTCATACGATAGACCTTCATACTTGGTCTCATTTCTTTGGAAAGTGCTGGAGATTTCTGTTATTCTGAGATACACACTGGCTACACAGGCCAACATTTTAAAAAACCCAAACAAAACCATGAGAAGCCAGAAGCTTTCTGCAATATTATCAAGGATGAATATATACCCACCCAATATCGTGACAACACTAAGGGATAAAAGCCAGAGACACTTTTCAGTCCCTGAGGATTGGCAGCGTTCTCCTGATCTGATAAGCAGTCAGTAGGTAACCAGACAAGATCTTCCCCGATGAAGATCTGGTATGGAGACTTGACACTATGCATATACAATTGACATTTTTAGATCAGAATTTCAGCCGATTAAATACACTCGGTATGAACACTGGGGTATGTTTCTGTTTCTCCCCTTAGGCTTTGGGCATGCAGTCCTGTCAGATGCTGCTCTTACCCAACAGTGGCCATCCCAGCAGCTCTGACTCCAGATGACACAAGCCAGGCCCCAGGCAGGCATCACGACATAGCACAGCAACATTTCCTTGCAGTGCCGGGCCAGACCTGTTTGGGGTGAGCTGCAGCGCAGACGAAGAGCTGCATCGAGAACTTGATGACGATGTGGAAGTTTGAAGCTCTAGGACACACCGGGGCGGGCTGAAGAGGTGAGAGCAGAAAGTGACGGCATCTGCCTTAGAAAAAAAAGACGAAATATTTAAAGGACTACAGAAAAATCCAATTGCACACATGGTAAATAAGGATAAAGGTAAATATGTATGTTTTGCTACCTGTGTCAGATGAATCCAGGATTTTGATCTTCTGTAATATTTTCAGACGTACCTGTACTTTTCTTGTTATCTCTAGGCTCTGAAGCAGGTTTTTGTCATTGTTGTGACACCAAGACTGATCAAGGATTAATGCAGAAATATGTGTTATTCTAAACTACTCTTACAGGTGCATGGCAGGAACTGTTAGTCATTGGGAAGGTCGCCTGATGACCCATATCTGTGTTCTAATACATAAAGCAACAACATTTGGTCCCACACTTTATGGGTCAGATAAACAATTTAATAACAACATTATTTTTGCAATTTTAAAACGTGTGTATATTTTATTCCTTGAGAAGCTGAAATATTTTTAAACCAACGTAATGATATTGAAAATCTGATTTTTAAAGTTTCAAAACTGTTTTAACAAGCTGAAATAGCAGCTACTGAAAACACGACTCTAAAAAGACAGTTCTGACAACATTTAAAATGAACAAAAAAGCAAGACAACTTCAGCTACAAGAGCATGCATTTTAACAACTTCAGTACTTCTTCCACTAAATAATATCCTGTTGTGACTTATGTATCAAGAAACTACATTTAAGAGTCAATTTAAAAGAACAAAACTGAATTTCTTTAAAACCAGTATGTCTAATGCCAGACTTTTTTTTTCTTTTTGAAACAGCTTTCTATGTAGTTACACTATGGAGTAGGACATAAAAATGCAACAATGTCCTAACTCTGAAACAACAAAAATCCTGTGGTCGTACTAATTCAATAATGCTAGAGCACTAGTCATTTTTTTCATTTTAAGTAAAGAGCTTTTCAGCTTCTTTCATTTTCCTTTTCCTGTCCATTTTGGACACTGTGGCCCAGCCAGCCTCTCGCATTTTCCTCATGGTCGTAAGTTTCAGTACAGAGCCTGGAGTTTTCAAGTCTGAAGTAGCTGGTTTCTAAGAAAAACAAAGCCAACCATTAGTTTTTATAATCAACTTGATTAACTGTTGGTTTTGATCAGAAGAAAAGCTAAACTACCTTTTTTGGTGTCATGGCGTATAATTGTGAAGCTTGAGGATAATCTTTGTACAATTTTTTAAACATTTCTTCCTCTGAGACCATGCTCTTCAATTAAAAATAATGAAGTTAGTTAATCGCACTACATGAAAAATGTAATTTCTTTATCCCTCGAAAGGTCATCCAGTGCAATCCCCCCGCCAGGGCAGGAACACCCAGCTGAGGTTACACAGGAAGGAGTGTCGGGATGCTCTGATCTTGTGCCCGGTAGAAACAGTCCCTGAACACTCACCAACTGTCTCGGGTCCCTTTACCTTCAAGCAGCCTTGCCCATGGGATTTCCCCCAGCAATTGCCTGAAGAGGCCAAAGTTTGCCCTGCTGAAATCCAGGGTTGCAATTCTGCTTGTTATCCTGCTCCTGGCACAGGAGATCCTGAACTCCACCATCTCATGGTCGCTGCAACCAAGGCAGCCCTCAACCTTTACCGCTTCAACCAGACCTTCCTTGTCAGTGAGGATGAGGTCCAGCAGTGCACCTCTTCTAGTCAGCTCCTCCACCCTTTGCATCAGAAAGTTATCATCAAGGCACTGGAGGAACCTCCTAGACTGTGGCTGGCCGGCCGAGTTGATATACATATCAATATTGTGTTGGATACAGCACCTCCCCACTTTATCTACATTCTTGGGTACGGCAGTGTGCACAAAGAGCTGTTAAATACACCAGTTGTTCTCCGGTTTTTACCAGGAGGTCGCTGTGTTCCGAGCTGTCTGAATGAGCATCCAGCTGTAGAAGCACCTTTTGCTTCTTCCTCATGCACTGGTCCGAATACAGATTTGTGCTTTCACTTTGCAGTTTAGATATTGGAGGAGTCTTTATACTATATGTCTGGGAAAAGATAGCATTTAAAATTACATTTTCAGTGGTAATTATAGAATCTAAAACTCATAACCCAGTTTACAGACTTGAGTATCCTCTAGGACAGGAATTGTTACTGATCAATGATAACAGACAAATGAAGTATCTGTGCAAGAAAAACAGCACAGTGAGAGCCCTTATATAAACTGCTTTCTAATATCACCGTGAACACATTTTTTGTGGCTATCTACCCTGTAAATCCCCACTTACCACAACAAAAAACAAAGCAGCATCTACAGAGAAGAAATACAATCAGAAAAATAAAACACTCCCTGTTAGGAGTTACAAACCTTTAACAATGGACTACGCAAGGGACTTTTTGTGGATACTGAAGGAGGCATTTTTTTCTTTTCTATCATGCTGACTTTTGTAGGAATATCATATGGAGACTTTTTTGGTTTTACATTAATGGATACACACTCCAGATCCAAAGGAGCCTTAGGAGTCTCAGAAAAATCAGTTTGTATTTTCTAAAATTAAAAAAAAAAGGTTTAAATTAAAAACATATCAATGTCTTGTCAAATGTACAAAATTTATCATGGAACTTCAATTAGATTCAGTTTCCCAGGGATGGAGGTGAGGCTGACCGGTCCGTAGTTACCCGGGTCCTCCTTCCTGCCCTTTTTGAAGACTGGAGTGATTGCCTACATATACATATCACCGAATTCTAAAATTAATTAATGATAATGTCAAAGCTACCTTGTTCTTCTTTTCATTTTCAGGAAGCGTATTTTGGGGGCGTTCTTTTGCAAGATTCTCCTAAAAAGAGGTATGTGATAGGAAGTAAATATTTTAGTAGAATTCAGCGGTCGAGTATGTTCTTGATGTAATTACAGAACACAGTTCACAATCATACCCCGTTACAAAGTTCACACAAATACATGACCCAACTGCAGCATTCAAAAGACATTGCTTTTCTAGTCACAGTTTCATTTCTTACACAACTTCCTCCATCTCTGCTAAGTTACCTACATACCAGCCCTTTTTCATGAGAAAATCAGATACAATTTTTATTACAGCTGCATTTAAGAAAGAAAGAGCTCTATTTTCTAGTTATTATTTCATGCAAGAAACTGGAAGCATTCTTGTTTATTAAAGTAAATGCTCCTTCACTGTCTTTTTATTCTATTTCGCAATCCTTTTGCCAGCTGAATACTATATAGCAATCACAAAATCGCAGAATGGTTCAGGTTGGAACGGGCCTCTGGAAATCTCTGGTCTAACACTCCTGTCCACAGCGGAGCGACGCAGAGTAGGTTGATCAGGACTGTGTCCAACAGGGTTTTGAACGTCTCCAAGCACTGAGACCCCACGACCTCTTTGGGCAACCTGCTCCTGTGTTTTATCGTCCTTGGTGTTTAAATTTTATTTCTTATGCTTAATGACTTCAGAGAGCATCAAGCTCTTGAAATTAGACAGCGAGTGAGAACAAGACCTAGAATCCAAAGTGCACTTCACAGCTGTCACTATTATAGTGTAGAAAACCAGGTCGAGCACGTCACCCATACTGCTACATTTAATTTAAAAGAAAATACCTTCTCTTCAATTTCTGCTTTAAGTTGTTCCTTAAGGGTTGACAGTTCACTTTTCAAAGATGAGAGCTCACTTTCCTGAAACAATTAGATAAAGGATAGGGTTAACTATGCTTAAGCTGGGAAAAAAACAAACAGTCCAAACAATACAGTAACCAATAGGGATATTCATTATATACAACAAAAAAAATCCATTTGTTCAGCAGGGCTAACTTATCCACAAAGTTCGCATTCTGAGGGGTATCTACTAGTCATTTTCAGAATGATTCAACCACCAGAAACACCGATCGAAGAAGCAGTTGCCAAATTAAAAACCAAAACCAAACAACAGCTACTATTTATTTTTAGAAACATCTGTTTTTGTTTAATGCACATAATAAAATCTGTAAGAAGTAACAGTAAACAGATATTAGTGGGTTGATCTTTACTGTTCAGTCCCACTAAAGCAGACACTTAACCCCCCCAAGTGTTAAACAGGAAGAAGTCTAATAAGATATTTAAAATTATATTACACTTTAAGGACAGCAGCCCCTCCATTTCATTACTTAGTGCTGAAGAGTAGACCTTACCAATGATTGTTTGGATGACAACTGCTCTTGCTCTTTTACTTTATAAAGTTTCAACTCTGTATCTTTTTCTTCAACCATTTTATCATATTCATGCTGCGTTCAAAACAAAACAACAAGCTCAAAACATTTGACTGAAGGGTACAGATCTACCTAATCTTAAAACGCTACTCATTTTTTAAAATACAACTCTTTTGAAGATTCAGAAAGTACTAGGAACAAACATTGATGCTTCGTCAGAAACTGTAGAGGAGAAAATGCACAAGCAGTAGTATTTTGTGTGCTGACAGAGAATGCTTTATCTTTAGGCAGCGGTACATGTTGCACGTAAAAGCTAGCCATATTTTTATTAATGGTATCTGCTAAATATACTTCAAAGCAGAATAATAAGAAATGTAAATTTAAATATGTTGTATTAAACTGCTGAATACAAATCTGAATATTAGAAATTACAAATCACAGAAATCAGTAAAATCTCTTACCTTGTGTTTTTCCATAAGCGCCACCATTTCAGTTATCTTGTGCCGACACTGGATATCGGTTTCTCTTTGTGCTACTGTTGCTTTGTCAGCAAGTGACCTCATCTTTTCTACCTGTTAGTAACAAGTTTCATTTAATTCATAAACAATTATACCACTCAGAGAGGCTCCAGGGGGATACCCCCCAAAAGGTGATGGACCCCCTGCCCTGTCGACAGAAGGGGAAGACCTGAGACAGCCCCTGCCCTGTCACTGTCGGGCAGAGGGAGGGGACAGAAAAGATGACGAGGGTTGGAAGCTGGTTCCAGTTCAGCACCATGGGCAACCCTTGGGACAGGTGGTAAGAGTCTGGGGCTCAAGTGATTTTCTCTTCCTTCCTTCCAGTTTTGGGCGATGACATGGGATGGAATAGAAAAATTTAGTCCCTAAACAATTGGCTACAAGACTGGTGCTACAGGCAGGGGTTTGGGTTCTTTGATAACGGCTGGTCTTACAAGACACCAGTCCAAACAGTGATACGTAGGAAAGGTTTATCTTGCATGGGCAAAAGGATGCTGGGACAGGAATTAGCAGGGCTCATTTGGAGAGCTTTAAACTAGACTCGAAGGGGGATGGGGCGGTAGCTGGGCTTGCGTCAGTAGGGCAGCATTCTAGAGTTGATGAAGGCTGGGAGGCCTCCCATACCCCTGGGGTGAAATCGGGGTGCTCAGCTCACTCTCTGAAATGCCTGCACACCAATGCGTGCAGCATGGGGAATAAGCAGGAGGAGTTAGAAATCTGTGTTAGGGCAGGAGACTATGATCTAGTGGCAATTCCGGAGACATGGTGGGACAGCACACATGGCTGGAATGTGGGCATGGATGGCTGTGTCCTTTTCAGGAAAGACAGGCCAGCCAGGCGTGGTGGTGGAGTTGCTCTTTATGTGAGAGAACAACTCCAATGTATTGAGTATTGTCCAGGCATGGATGAGGAGCGAGTTGAGAGCCTATGGGTGAGAATTAAGGGGCGGGCTGGCAGGGGTGATACTGTTGTGGGTGTCTATTCTAGGCCACCAGATCAGGGTGAGGAAGTTGATGAGGCCTCTACACACAGCTGAGAGCAGCCTCACAATCACAGCCCTGGTTGTGGTGCGGGATTTTAACTTCCCTGATGTTTGTTGGAAGGACAACTCGGCCGGCCAGCCACAGTCTAGGAGGTTCCTCCAGTGCTTTGACGAGAACTTTTTGATGCAAAGGGTGGAGGAGCCGACTAGGAGAGGTGCACTGCTGGACCTCATCCTCACTGACACGGAGGGTCTGGTTGAAGCGGTAAAGGTCAAGGGCTGCTTTGGTTGCAGCGACCATGAGATGGTGGAGTTCAGGACCTCATGTGGCAGGAGATGACACCAAGCTGGGAGGAGTGGCTGACACACCAGAAGTTCCACTTACGTTGATAAGACGACTATGGAAGAGCAAGGGCACTGGCCAGTACAGCTTCACAAACCATCATACATCAAAAAATAATTAAAAGTTGCAGAAAAAATAACAACTCTCACCTCTTCAAGAAGTTTGTTTTCATTTACTTTCTTTGTTTCAATGTCTTTTTGATAGATATCAACTGTTTCCTTATGTTGCTTGTTCATATTTTCCATCTCTAACTGTAATTTATTCACCTTCGGAGAATGGAGAATTATTGCTGTTATTTGTTCAGGAATAAATTTGCCAATGATTCTTTTTTTATCTTTGACTATATTATGTTTACAATTAAATATATTTTTTCAATTAAGAAGTGAAGAGTTTATCTAGAAATAGTTTATTTACAGAATTTTATTTAGTTCTAAAAGATTAAACCTACCTTCCCTTCGTAAACACTTGTTTTCTTGCTTTCTGCAGTAATCTTCTTTTTCAGCACCTTATTCTGTCAGAATAAAACAACCACTATACTTTAATAAGTTAACAGAATCATGTAATGAGTAAGTAGGTTGGAATTTTCAAAATTCCAGCTTTCAGCAAGCAAATAACTCTCCTTTTGTAGTGCAGTTCAGGTTCCAGATCGATTCTCCAAACAAAAGAGGGCTCAACTGCTTTCATAACACTCTTACTTCAGGACCTTATGAAAGACTCCTCATGGGTGACAACAGAGAATAACGAAAAGAGGGTGCAGGGTGGGAAGAAAAACTAAGGAAGTGTGGAGATGGCATGACAGAAACCACGAGTTATATATTTTCACAGTACAGTTATTAGCAATAATTCACAATTCTTTTGTAACTGAGATCATTATTTTAAGTATATCAATTATACCATGTACTAAATGAAAACAGTAGAAGTTATTAAGGATATTATTTCCATAATTGCATTTTTCACTCCTTAATTTGCTGAGAGTTAGGATAAGAAAGAAAATGTTACAAATTACATGGGTATATCTGAACATATTACATCAGGCAAAAACTGTCAAAAAGTAACGGCTACCACAAAATACTATGTTTTCTGTATTTGTGACTTTTAAAAACCATACATACCTCCTGTTGCAACTCTTCAATGCATTTGTTTTTATTTTCCACCTGTTTCTTTACATTATTCAACTAAAAGAGATATTTCAAACATTAATTAATAAAGTAAAAAATGATTCACTGCGTTACAGAATCACAGAATGTCAGGGATTGGGAATTTTCATACCTTATTTTCTAGAATCTTCAACTGCTTTTCCTTTCTTGACATTTCATTTTCAATACTCTTAGCCTGGAATTATAATTGTGAATCTTTGACTTTTACAAAAAAAAATTATATCTATTATAACATTAAAAAAACCAGGTGTGCTTTGAAACTACAGTAAGAAAGTAAAAATATTTGAACACATCTAAACTAAAATTATACTACATATTGAAAGCTAACCCGTACCCCACCCACCACTAAGTAGGTATATGGAAATTAAAAAGCTAATTCTGTTTGCTTGAAATCTAACAAATCTGGACTTTTAAGCCTCCATGTAAAGAATAAACATCCCAGCAAAGGCCCTTGTCTTTTCAAATAAAACGTGTACATTTGTTGGCTCGGTAGCTGCACTGAAAGAACGGCTCTGTAAGAGATTAAATCCCGACATAGGGCTTTGCAGAGAACAAAACATTTAGATTTTGTCCTACAGGGTATGTTATGTATTTTCATGGTAAAGCATGATATGGCATACATTTTCTTCTCTTTCATCCAGTTGACTTTGAATTTCTTCACCTTTCTTCACCATCTTCTCCTTCAAAGACTCCAGTTCATTTCTAAACACCAAAAGAACAAGCATTAGTAAATATTTACTTAATGACTTTAAGTTCTTTTTGCTACTGCTAAATAAAGCCATACTTTATTTATAGTTTGTTTAGCTATATCACCTAAAAAAAGTATTAATCTAAAAATCACAGAAAGCAGCATATGAACACAATATTTAGACTGACTCTGAAGGGATCAAGTCTTCTTCCTCTAATAATATTGCACATTAATATTTGGCTTTACTTGCCTCAGCTGGTCATTTGCTTCTTCCAGGTTTTCAACTAGCTGCTTGGTATTTTCTTCTTTTTTTCTACTATCCTAAATAAAAACCCACATAAGTAAAATGAATAAAATTCAAAGTGACATCTTAAAAAATTCAAAGACATCGTAAGCAATATGTTGACTGGACTTATTCCCAAGTGTAACTGCACTTCTTTTGTATCTTAAACACAAAACTAGCTCAGATACTCCACAGAACCATGTCGTGTTGCAGTTTTCCATATGATTTGTATTGTAAATTGAATGTTGTCTTTTAAACAAGTTGAAAGTTCACAACTTGCCTCACTACTTTCTTGCAGTTTCTTGAGTTCTGTAGCCATACCACTTTTCTCTTGTTCTATTTGTTCTTTTTCTAATAAAAGCTTATTGATAGACACCGTTAGTTGTTCATTCCTTAGCCTAATTTAAAACAAATGGTCAAGAGGATTAAGAACATCTATTTGGAAATTTCCTTTTAAGTTAAATTTATCCATTACAAAATGTTACTTCATGCTGAAGAAAGTCCAGGCCTGTATCTACAAATTTAAGCTTTGCAGCAAACTTACAGTGATGCAAAAAGGTGCATAAGGAGGAAAAAAAACCCAAGAGTCAGCTTTTATATAAAAATAATGGTTGTTAAATACAATGTAATTTGATATCCAGCTCAAAGCAGGGTTAACAATGAACTCAGAAACTTTCCTTTCATGTTAACCCAACTAAGTCACAGAGATATGGAACAATTGCATATATATAAATACAGGAAATGCAATTTATGACTAGAAGTATATAACAGATGTCACGCTGTGTGCATAGATTCATAGATAATTGTATATTGAAGTAACTTCTATATAACACACACAAAAATTAAACTAATACTATATTTTCAAAAATGATCATACGTCTCTTGTTCAAGATCTGTATTCAGTGTCGTAAGCCGATTTAAATAATTCTGTTCCTTTTCAGCTGTACTAGTCAGCTGTACTTTCAATTCATGGATTTCTTTCTGCCGAAGAAAAAGAAAGCGTTTTGAGTATACACATGTAAACTACAAGACATGAAAACTCACAGAACTGAACCGACAACCAAAGTTTTAAGACGAAACAAAACTACATGCCATAAATATAAGATGAAACAAAAATCCATGCCACAAATCAGCCAGAGTGTGTCTTTACCTCTGTTGTTAGTTTTATCTGCCACGTATTTGAAAAAGCTCTTCCTGTTGTCCTTGCCCCCTCTCGCCAGGTTTAATTCTAAGGAGGCCTCAGCTTTCCGAGTTGCCTCCCTACACCCTCTGACAACAGCCTGATGTTCTCCCCAAGTGGCCAGCCCCTCCTTCCATGATCTATAAACTCTCCTCTTCCACTTGAAGTTGTGTGAGATACTGAACTCCTATATGAATGTGAAACGTGTCCCCTATTCTAACTACCTAGTCTGCAAAATTACTGACAAAATTAGCTTTCCTTTGATATTATTTTAAATAAAACATTTGCTTCAGACACCATAAGCTTTTGCATTCACCTAAATAAATTAAAAATTAAAAAAACAGCGAATTACAGTACTATGTAATAAAATAAGCACATATTTTAGATGCATCCCAAACCACAAAGCAAAACTACTTTTAAAAACATGCTACTGTCACCCTTTATTCAGACCTCTCTGATTTGGAGAACACTTTTAGTTTCTTTTTCTCTCTGCTGCAAATTTTCTACAGTAGCCTCAAGACCTTTCTTCTTCTCTAGAAGACCTTCAGCTTTTTCCTGTTTAGGAACAATGGTGAAACTCAGTTTAGAAAATTCAGTGTACAGTATATAAGGAAATACTAGGCCTAACTAAAAATGGGAAATCTTTATGTCCAGAGGAAGTGGCATTTGAATAGGTGTGAATAAAGAAACGACCAGAAATGTTGACAAGGAAAATGAAAACAAAAGAACAAAACAAGAAAACCAGTGGAAAGAATCAAGTCCTTCAAAGAAAACACTGAAATGGTCTAAAAGACAGTTAAGAAAGTTTAGTAGCAACATTAAGACAGTGTTTATATAAAGCATTTAAGGTACTTAAACAGCATGAGAGCTTTCATATGAAAAGTAAATTCCATGAGACTAATAAAATGAACATTTACCAGTGTTTCTGACAGCTCTTCAAGTTGTATTTCTTTGTCACATTTCAGTTTAGTCATCTCTTCTACAACACATGTAATGTAAAATTAATTGAACAGAAATCATTTTACGTAATTAACAGGCAGTAAAAAGCATTTAGCCCTTGGCAGTACCCAGTTTCCCAAACTTGTGGGATTAAGTTCTGAAAAAGTAAAACTAAATTACAACCTAAATTCTGACTTAATCTAAATGTAGAGTTGAAAAAATAATTCAGAAAGACATTAGCAAATATAGATCTGAAGAGAAGCTAATCATTCGTCTTAAATAAAATTCAGAGCCTGTTATGTTTTCTGCAATAATGCCTTCAAATAAGCCACAGAATGTTTACAAAGGAGTAATCTGCAAGTATTGATGCATCTGCATTTTTCCAGAAAAAAAAATCTGGACTGCCTAAGATATTCACATGGATATATTGAGAAAGGAAACCACTTCTTAGTAACTTCAAAATGCTTCCTAGGTGCACACTCACATTGCTGTTTTTTGCAAGTTCTGGATACCAAGCTTACCCAGTTCAGCAGACTTATTTCTGAGCTCCAGGGTAAGCAGCTTGGACTCATCCTCGTATTTCTCCGATCTAAGAAAAAGTAATTTAAAAAATTGTATAGTACAAAGCATTGCACTGGAATCTTAAACGACAATATGGCAAAGTCTTAGCACAAGCATTTTAAGAGCATTTGCCTTTCAACAGGTGGATCATATATCTGCCTGCAACATGTATCGAATTTCACTTTTACAACTTGAGAACAGCAGACCTAACAGTAAACAAGTACATACATACATAACCCTGTATTTCTTAAAAATAGAATTATGCTCTCTTAGTTAAGAGCTGCCATCTTCGAGTGCTAATAATTCACATAATCAGACAGGTGAAGGACTTCAAAAAAAGTTATTAGTGAATAATTAGTTTTTATTCCTAGCAGTTTGGTAATCTAGTATTTTACCTGCAAGATCATTCTTTGATTTCAACTGTTGCATTTACCTGTTTTGCTCTTTTTGCAGCAAGTTTTTCAAATTGGAAACGGAAGTCTCAAATTCCTCTCGCAGGCATGCATGCAAAGCCTTAGTTTTTTCACATTCTTCCATCTGTGCTTCTTTTTCTGCAGTGACCTGAGCTAATGCCTTCACTGCAGTCTGCAAGTCAGATTCTAAGCTCTTTTGAGAAATCTACAAAAAAAAAAAAAAGCAATTGCTAGGGGAAATCCCATGGGCAAGGCTGCCTGAAGGTAAAGGGGCCCAAGATAGCTGGGAGGAGTGGCTGACACTGGAAGCTGTGCTGCCATCCGGAGACCTGGACAGGCTCGAGAGCTGGGCGGGGAAAAATTTAATGAAATATAACATGGGCAAGTGTAGAGTCTTGAATCTGGGCAGGAACAACCCCAGGTTCCAGTATAAGTTGGGGAATGACCTATTAGAGAGCAGTGTAGGGGAAAGGGACCTGGGGGTCCTGGGGACAGGAGGGTGACCATGAGCCAGCACTGGGCCCTTGTGGCCAGGAAGGCCAATGGTACCTGGGGTGGGTTAGAAGGGGGTGGTCAGTAGGTCAGAGAGGTTCTCCTGCCCCTCTGCTCTGCCCTGGGGAGACCACACCCTGAATATTGTGTCCAGTTGCGGCCCCTCAGTTCCAGAAGGACAGGGAACTGCTGGAGAGAGTCCAGCGCAGCCACCAAGATGCTGAAGGGAGTGGAGCATCTCCCGTGTGAGGAAAGGCTGAGGGAGCTGGGGCTCTGGAGCTGGAGAAGAGGAGACTGAGGGGGGACTCATTCCTGGGGATCAATATGGAAAGGGGGAGTGTCAGGAGGATGGAGCCAGGCTCTTCTCGGTGGCAAACTATGATAGGACAAGGGGTAATGGGTTCAAACTGGAACACAGGAGGTTCCACTTAAATTTGAGAAGCAAATTCTTCCTGGTGAGGGTGGCAGAGCCTGGCCCAGGCTGCCCAGGGAGGTTGTGGAGTCTCCTTCTCTGCAGACATTCAAACCTGCCTGGACACCTTCCTGTGGAACCTCAGCTGGGTGTTCCTGCTCCATGGGGGGATTGCACTGGATGAGCTTTCCAGGTCCCTTCAACCCCTGACATTCTGTGATTCCGTGAAACAAAGGGAAATAATTGTTTCATATCTAAATTATCAATGATTATTTATGTGATTATGTGTCGAATCTGTTTACACTGGAAAATTATAAGCAAGCTCTACCTCTGCTTTTTGCAAGAAAACATTGGCCTCTTCCAATTCAGCCCTCAAATGTTCTAGCTTGATCTGGGATTCCTTTAACTTTTCCTCTTCGTGTCCTGAGCAAAGATAAATGCTTACATTTAAGAACAATGGGATATTTACTAAAAAACACTTGCATTTCTGTTTAACAGATAAATACATTTATACACATCCAGATTATGCTACTAGTCCTGATCCTACATCAGCAGCTTTTGTTCCAAATGAAAAATTGCCTACAGGTTCCCAATATTCTGCTGCTGACTACTAACAGGGTCAAATTATCACGATTCTGTTTCCTTTACTTCTATAACCAATTACATTTTAACATAGCAGAAAGAACTCTTACTTTTGGCTTCTACTAAGTCCGCAATCTTATTTTTGGATTCCTGCAGCTGAGTCTTGATCTCTCTTATTAGATCATCTTTTTCATCACTCTGTATTGTAAGAACTGAAATCTAACAAAATTAAAATAATATCATAAAGAAGTCTAGAAAAAAGGACAGACTGTCATCTTCATTTGTGCACCGTGTATGATTAGCATCCATGCTGCTGTCATTCAAGTTAAAATAAGGTGGTTGGTTTTTAGCCAAATATTGATCAAGTCATATTACTCCAGATGAAAAAGCTCTTAAGTTCAAAATCAAAATGTGAATTCCAACAGACCCAGTACACTGGAACATCACTAAACTTAGAATCTGACATAAATGTGGCTCCAGTTGTTATTTTTGTCTTTTACTGATGCCTTCATCTTAATCAGTCTTCCATCATGGCTACTTCAAAACCACTACAAAAAACCTACTCTAATCTCAAATTCCTAAACTCTCTTACCAGCCTGGGGTCCGATATACAATATAACCCTTCTTCTCACCTTCCTTCTTACCAGAAATGAACAATATCTTCCCTAACTATAAGGAGTGATGACTGCTTTGCTTGTGCTCCTGCACAAGCCACTTTTCTAGAGGCGAGTGTATGTATAGAGAACAGAAAGAGTATTCAGTGTTTACATGGTGCTTTTAAATCCTGTCGCTAATGTCCCTTGTTACGATACAGCAGCCTAATTGATATTTTATTCCAAATAAGTAACACAGAAGGAACACACCATCAAAAAGTCATTTGCAATATTCATTTCCATCGTTTCAAAATACTAATATTTTACAAACATCAAGGTGCTTTTATTGTTTTAATTTGATATATCAGTAAGTGACAAAAGCAAAACAGAGTTCAACTATTTAAGAAACTGCAAGATTTGTTTCATATGTAAAGCTGTACATACTAAATCTAGTATGTAAAACTGAGCAAACCTGTTTTTCCTTCATACTGACTTCCAGTTTGCATTCTTTTTCAAACTTGTCCGCTCTGTCTGCTTCTTCTTTTACTTTTGGGACATAGTAATATCCATAGTTAATACATTAGCTAAAATATACTCCAAGTTCAATACAGTTTCCAGTTTAAGACTGCTTATAATTGTGCAGCTGTACAATTTATTTCCTAATTGTTGAGGTCACATTTGAAACTATTTTCTAATCAGACAAATTAATTGTTGCAGCAGCTTCCCACAGAATTATTCCATTATTCCATGTATTACTTAATAGTTCGTTATAAGAAACAAACAAAATTGCACATGTACAAATGAAACAGGCACATAGGAGCGCAAATGAAAGAAGCATTTAATTAACATTTCTGTAGCTATACACTAGCGCATTATCATTTAAATAAACCAACCACATAAAATAAATAGTCATCTCTAGACTGTACTTCACAGACAAAACTTAAACTTCGAGTGACTCTTTGAAAAATAAAGTTCCAAAACGGATCCAGTAGAAAAACAATAAGAGGGCCCAGGCATTTAACAGCAGGCGGCAGGAATAAAATAGCGTCCAGCCTGTCCCAGTGCTGCCAGTTCACCGTTCCAGCACTTGCCGTCTTTCTGGCCTCAAACTGGGTGTAATAAAATCTATGCACTAAAATCTATGAAGTAAAAAAATGCTAAGCCTGCAGTATAAACATAACAAACAGACTCCTCACATTTGAAACACATTTCCAATCTGGTGTTCTCTGCTTGCACACGAAGCTCGTCAAATGCCGTTATCATTTTCTAAAAATAAAATTCAATAGGTCATTGCTGGCCAGGCTCTTCTCGGTGACAACCAATGATAGGACAAGGGGTAATGAGTTCAAACTGGAACACAAGAGGTTCCACTTCTATTTGAGAAGAAACTTATTCTCAGTGAGGGTAACAGAACAGTGGAACAGGCTATTACAACAACCTACAATTAATATTTAACCTTTATATATATATATAACCCAGATCGTATTTGAGCTTTTGAACAAGCTACATCACTTACTTCAACGTTGTTATTAAGTTCCACGTATAGTTGTCTTGTTTCATCTCTCTCGTGTTCATCTGTCAAAGTAAGAATGTACCATAAAGTACTCTGATGCAGAGCCACACACAATTTATCTCAATCAGAGAAGTATTTGGAACAGAATTATAGTTCTTTTCTTTCATGAATTTACAGAAAGGTAGAAGTACTTTTACTTTCATAAATCAAAATTTAAAGAGCATTTACATTTGCTGGACTTCTCTGTGAAGTGAGTACAGGTTTCCTTGAGCAGATTACACAGATGCCTTGAAGCGCTGTTTCTAAGAGGGAAAAAAATACTGTAATATATTGTCACAGGAATGCCCTGCACTTTGCATACCTATGTAGTAACAATGTAAATGCCCTGATGATCTTTGCAATTTAACAGCTCTATGTAACTTCCCTTACTAATACAGTTCTCAGCACAAAACCTGATTATTTTCACAAAACTATATTTGAGTGCATTACTTACTCTTTCAAGAGATCTTTATTTTCACATATCTCATCTTCCAGTTTTAAACTTAGTTTTTCGTTTTCAAACTGATTTCATAGGGAACAAAAATAAGACCACATTGTTACAGAAAAATATACCTTCACTCACATCTGAGCCACCTTTTGTTATAGTTGGCATGAACGACATACTAATAAACAATAATTTACCAGCAACTGGAACACTTACAGGTATGTTAGTGATATACACCTGTATGTGCTCAATACAGAAATATGCATAAGCATACTTTACACATACTAGGAAGATTAAAGCTTATTCAGTCTTGAACAGGTTTCTGCATACTCACAGCATGATGTGCATGTAAATAATACAAAGATGGAATGCACATCGTTAAAAAGAGGAAAACCATTTTTAAAAAACAAAATGTTGCTTTTTCCTTTAGTAACAGTAGAGCCATAGGTCACTGGTATCCAGCCAAATGGCTTCTTTGAAGTCATCACATTAACAGTTCAAAACTTATTCTGCCTCTGCAACACTCTTTAATATTTAATTGTATGAATAATACATTCATACTAAATCAGGAAGAACTTTGTCTTTACATATTCAGTGTATATTGTACAATACTGGCCTGCAATTCTTGAATGGCTTTACGCTGTGCTTCAATGATCTTTCTGTTCTCTTGCAGTTTTCTTTCCTTCTGCTTTAGTTCTGATTCTACAGTTAATTTCCACCGCTTGATCTTCTCAGCCTCTTTGTAGAGTTTTGAATACAACTCATTCATTGTTTCTATATTCTATTAAAACAGGTTCCACAATTTAATCTCAAATGCTATTTAATTAATAAAGTTTCAGATACATATTTATCTTGGAAATATCATAATTTTTTTTTTCCATAGATGGTGACACAAGCTTATATACAATCAGGAATCAAAGTTTATATTTTTGTGCATCCACTGTGTATGTACCAACAGACATTACAGAACAAACAGGAGACATAAACACAAGTGAAAAATACCCCAGTGCCTTCCAATTTAGTGACATTGCTAAATAGATCGCCTTAAAGATATGGATAACCGTGATTCAGCTTTAAATAGGAGACAGAAAATTATTATTCCCCTTTGAGTCCTTCCTTTGGCCCTAACATATATACTGAAGAGTAGGGACTATTTGGGGAACAAATTAAGAGGCTCTAAGAAATTAGAGATACGGAGTTTATACTTAGCTGACCTCTTCATCTACCTCAGAGCAAAGTTTTACTTGCTGTGAAATCACATCTGAAAAATTAAGATATTTTGATCAATGTATTTCTAAAAAAATAACAGTGGAACTGTATTTAACAGTGTTACCGCTATGATATTGTTAAAGTACTCATGAAAAATGTTGACAATAGCAAACAATTTCAAAAGAATGTGCAAGGTAAATGCTTATTTTAGTCTTACCTGAATCAGAGATTTCACCACAGTTCGGTGTACTTGTTAAAAACGGCATATTAAAGTCATCATCTGGACATTTGTTAAAACCCTGCACAAATTTAAAAATTAGCTTCTTATGGGCAGATTTGCAAAGATTATAAAACCCAGAAAAAAAGTACAGCTAACGTGAAAACAGAATTTTCCATTAATAAATCAACTACCTACAGTTTTCAAAGCCCAAGGTATTGGTAATGGCTTTGGAACTCTCCTGCTTGCTTCTTCACAGTGGCTTTGCGAACTGTTGGTCTTTCTAGTTCGCTTTATGGACCACACTGTGGCCAGTGGAAGATTTTGATGACAAGAACCTCTGAGCTATTGCACGGCCGTGCACAGCTGCACAGTAAAGGACTCATTAACCAAAATGACTTTTCTGAAGTCCAGTATTTGATACTTATTTTTTGCTTTATTCCCAAGAGTACTTCTAAAACACATCTGATCATGTTTTAGCATGAAAATTTCATTTTATAAGCTGTTTTTAAATCCACATAAATTCGTCTTGTAAATAGTGTAGCTCATCTCTGCTCAGATTATCACATTTGAACCTAGTATTTCATAATGAGCCTCAACATGAAAAATTATCTTGTTGAATTCAGAGAGCATAGCGACAAAACGTTTTCACTGCACACTTGATCTGGTGGGACCAATAAATCAAATCCAGTAAGGGCATCAGGGTGGTGTATTTCCCACTCACTGTTCTGAATCACCCACATCAAACGTGTTTATCATTGCAGGTGTACAGTTAAAAGACATAGCAGATGCTCGAGAAGATGATTGTCTTTGGTTTTGACAGAAAAAAGTCCTAAGTCTTTGAAATTAAAATTTAAGGTGGTCCCCCCCGCAGCAGCAATCTTAAGTTTGCAGAAAAACAAGTTCAGCGCACACACTTTTACACATATATATGCATGTGCTTTCCAGGGCGGAGGTTCAGGACTTCGTGTGGGGACAAGCAGCCGGGAGGACCCGTGGAACGGCCCCTTCGCCTCCCGCTCCCGCTCCCGCCCCCCCGGCCGCCCCTCAGCCGCCGCCTGCAGAGCCGCGCACCGGGCCGGTTACCTGACACAGCCCCGTTGCCCGAGCGTTCGCTTGTGGTTTCACCGCAGACACCTGCCCACCGCTCAGGCGCGGCGGCACGAACAATTTAAACGGTTTTTCTTTATCCATGGCTTCGGAGGTCTCAGAGCCGCCACCTCATAACAGGCGCACTAACGCCCCGGGCTCGCCGGCCGCGCTGAGGGGTGGGCAACAAAAGGCGGGAAGCGGGAACGCGCGACCGGGGCGCGAGGGGAGGCGGCGCGCGCCGGGCTGCGCTCGCTCCGCAGCGCTCGCTCCTGAGCGCGGCTCCGTGAGGCGCCGCCTGGCTCAGTGCAGGTCCCAGATCTCGCAGAGCAGCGAGGTGAGCCGAGGGTCCTTCGTTCGCCATGTCACCAGCACCTCCGCGTGGGTGTGGTTGAGGGTGCGCAGTTCCGTCAGGCGCCCGATGAGGCGGGCGAAGTGCTGGGGGTCCTCGGGGTGGTGGATTTTGGAGTATTTGTAGAGGATGCCCAGGAGCGGCTCCTGCAGCTCTTCGACGTGGCGCTTGTTCCTCAGGAGCGGGCGGTCTGCGGAGCGGGGCGGGAGAGCGCGGTTAGCGGGCGGGGGGCGGGAACGCGGGGCGGCCGCACCGGGAGGGGACAGGGGGCAGCGCCCGGGGAAGGGAACGCTCGTCGTGACACCCTGACAGGGATCAGCCTCCCACTTTACCTGAAAAAAACACAGTTGTTGCCACAAGCAGGGCATATTCGGTCTCAGTGACTTTCAGTTCGCCCATGCTTCTGTAGAAGTAAAAGAGCGCGGTGATAAACTCCTCGGTTATACCTTAAAAGTGAAATAGAATAATTAGAATGTTATTTCGTAGAATCATTTTGGTTGGAAGAGACCCTCAAGATCATCAAATCCAACTGTTCCCCCAGCCCTGGCAGTGCCCCATGTCCTGAGAACCTCATGTCCGTCTGTCCACCCCTCCAGGGATGGTGACTCCAGCACTGCCCTGGGCAGCCTGTTCCAATGCCCCACAGCCCTTTGGGGAAGAAATTGTTCCTAAATCCAACCTCAACCTCCCCTGGTGCAACTTGAGGCCGTTTCCTCTGCTCCTGGCGCTTGTTCCTGGGAAGCAGAACCCGACCTCCCCTGGCTCCAAGCTCCTTTCAGGCAGTTGTAAAGCAAAAGTAAAAGATTCCCAAGTGTTTTGATTCTGAGGCCTCCATTACCTGTGGTGGTAGTGGAAGTTGGACTCTCTTCATTGTGGGACATTTCCATGGAATAAATGTTGTTTTTATCAAGGTTTTGAATGTGATGACATGTCCCATGATCGGAAAGTCTTATATGACCTGGAACAAGAGAGATGACAGTTCACAGCTAAGCTTAATACGGCTGAATATTTATCTGCATCTGCTTTGGAGACAGACACCTGGAAATGTGTTAATTTTTCCCAAAGGGAAAAGGGTGGAGGAGCCGACTAAAAGAAGTGCACTGCTGGACCTCATCCTCACTAGCAAGGAGGGTCTGGTTGAAGCGGTTGAAGCTGCCTTGGTTGCAGCGACTGTGAGATGGTGGAGTTCAGGATCTCCTGTGGCAGGAGCAGGATAGCAAGCAGAATTGCAACCCTGGATTTCACCTTCCTGTGTAACCTCATCTGGGTGTTCCTGCTCCGGCAGGGGGATTGCACTGGATGAGCTTTTGAGGTCCCTTCCAATCCCTAACTTTCTGTGATTCTGTGAAAAATACATGGAAGGTATGTGGGCATTACCTTTACTATTGTAAGTGCCACTATGCTTGAATAGGAAATTATTTTAAATCAAGTGAATGAAAATCAGTGGAAGTTGTTTCAAAATGACAAAACCTCCCAGTGGTGTTAATAGAAAGCATGTTAGTCAAACTTACTTCCACTTGTTGATGGTTGGCATTCACTAATTCTTTGGTTATATATTTGGGCTGAACGCAAAAACATTGCCTCAACTGTTGACCCTTTTAGCAGCGCAATCTGGTCTTCACTAGCTAAACTTTCAAATCCTGCAGAGAAAGATACATGTTAAGAACCAAAGAAGGCATAAAATAGTAAGTCACTCAAGATGGTATTTTAAAGCCCATGTACTTTCAGAAAATGTCTCTGTTCTATGTAAAAAATAGAGAGGAAATCTAATCATAGCAAGCTTTTGAAGTGAATGCTTCTGACTTGTCCTCATGACAAGTAGATGGTAACCCTGATTGTTGGAGCTGGAAGACAAAATAGTCAGTTGAATGAGAGTTTTCTTGGATTTATGCCATCGGTATGGTTTCTGCCTCTTTAAAAAGTCACACTATTCTGTAACATTTCCCAAAGGAAGGAACTTACCTGGAAGTCTTTTTGTGAAATCCACTAACACTTGCACATGGACAACTGCTGTCTCAGAGAGCCAGAGAAAGCTTTCCTCAGGACTTGCAGTTTCTTGTAGCTGCATGAAAGAGCATTTAGACACCTGGTATAACCAAGATACAGAGCTTAGGGTAATAATAACTTATCAATGCAGGCGGATTGTTCTGGATACTTACAAACTTCTTGGCTTCCTCAAGGGGAATTGTGTATTTTTGGTGTGCTGCTACAATGTGGTCAAGAAGCTGGTGTTCCCCTGGAGTCAGTTCCATCTTCTCTGGGATCTTTTGAAAAAATAAACCAATCAAGTGGCAGTGACTTGGGGCAAAAATAAATTATAAAAAGAGGTATTTTAAACAGAAAAATATCTCACTTTTCCAGATCTTGTTGTAGACGATACACGCTTACTATTTAGTCCTTCATCTTCCAGTTTTATGTTGCAAAGAAAACTGCTCTTCTGTTTGAAATTCTTCCTGAGTCGCTTTGACTTGCACTGTACTTCGGTCAGCAAACCTGCAAGGCATGGAAGTGTGAATCAATACGCATGAGAATTTTGCATGAAAAACTACTGTGCAATTTTTTTTTCCAGGGACTGACTTTGGAAAAGGTTTTATCTACATTGATGAGTAAAGTAGGCAGCACGAAAGGAGCACTTACATTCTGCCAGCATTCCCACAGCTTTGCACTTCTTCAGGCGACATTCCTGACACTTCCTTCGCATGTACATGTCCATTTCACAGTGACCACCGTTCTTGCATCGATATACTGCATTTTTGGTTATGCTACGTCGAAAGAAGCCTATGGACAAGGATGAGTTTATGACTGAAGGAATCTAAGGAGATTCATCTCATAATGATGTAAAGAATTAAAGTGTCTTTTGGTTTTGTTTCTTTGATTTTTTTTTCCATTATCTTGATTTTAAATTTGTTTTTTAACAACATAGTTATGTCTTGTTCTTTCAGATTAATATTAACCACTGTTTTCCTCACCTGATCAAGACAGCTCTTATATAGCGAGTTAAAATATAAGTAGCAAGTAATTATTACTTGTTTTTATTTTAATAAGTATAATAAATGGTCATGAGAAAATCAGCACCTGCTTAAACAGACACTATTCCAGTGAATAACAATGCAAACATCAGTTGTGTGAAATGCTCTTATTAAACACAGGCTGTGAAAGCGTTTCTTCAAAAAATATAAAAAATGTGAATGTTCCTGAGATCAGCTGATCAGAGGCAGCTCGGTGGGTCCCGATTAAGCAAAATCTTCGAGGTACGGAAAAGCCTTGTTTTGGGTTTTTTTTTTCTCTCAATTGGGCACTTTTGTTCTTGAGAGACCTGGAAGCTCCCGGCAGCCCTTGCGAGAGCAGCTGATGTGGAGTGGGCATTACCGTGGCAAGGGCGATCACACCCCCACTCCTCGTCTTGAAAAAGCCTCCAGGATGCATCACTGCCCACCAGGTGCTGGAAGGGGCAATCGGCTTGTGATGCGGGTGAGTAGCACCCACGCTGTGCTGCAGCAGCGGGTGCGGTAACACGTGCACTGGGGTGTAGAGGCTGTTACCTTTTGCTAGTTAGACTCTCTCACTTATTGCCACTGTCTCATACTGTTGCTGACCATGGTCTCGACCAGAAAGAGAGCTTGTCTGAAGAAGACTGTAGCAACTCAGACAGACTGTCTGCCCCGACCCGTGGCTGTTCAGGTTTCCGGCTGCAGGGAGTGCCAGAGCCTGCTGCTGCTGGATGACGATGGCCAGCATTCCACTGTGTGAGGTGTGAGCAGGTGCAAGATCTGCTCTACATGGTTGCAAAGCTTAAGGAGGAGATTGACAGAGGGTGACGGAACACTGGACCAGGCTGCCCAGGGAGGCTGTGAAGTCTCCTGCTCTGGAGGCATTCAAACCCGCCTGGACACCTTCCTGTGGAACCTCAGCTGGGTGTTCCTGCTCCGGTGGGGGAATTGCACTGGATGAGCTTTCCAGGTCCCTTCCAATCCCTAATATTCTGTGATTCTGTGGAGTAAGTGTGTTAGATAAAACATTCCTTAGATAAATTACAGTCCTTTGTAGAAATATCAACATAGAAAACAATGATTCTGTTTGCTTAAATCACAGATGTGGAAGGTTATGATGAGCACCGTGGGGCCGTGGTCCTGAGTAGGATACGCATCAGCCTGTTCCTACCTTTGCAGCCTTCGCAGGTGAGCGCGTTGTAGTGGTAGCCGGATGCCTTGTCACCGCACACCACACACAGCTCCTCCTGTCCCTTCAGCCGCAGGGAAGAGTGGTGGAATCTTGGCCGTTTCAGTCCTTGGTATCCACCATCATCGACATGGGGAGCCATGAACGGGGGTTTGGTTAACTCACAGCTGCTGCCAATGCACTGGCTGTCGCTGTACGGGGAGTCCAGCCCGTATGGGCTGTACTGGGACTGAGGAGGCGGTGACTGTAGCACTGGAGGAGGAATTGGAACTGTTGAGTATTGGCAGTAAGGCGCAGTCTGGAAATCGGTGTCTTGCAGGTGGTAGTTGATGTGCTCTGGTATGACATCTAGATACAGAAGAAATTGGAAATTATATAACCTGAAGAATATCTCAACATCAGCTACTTGAAAGCTTTAAAATGTTTTATAGATTAAATATTTAATCATAAATATTAGAGGAACACATTTTCAGAAGAGCAGTCTGACACATTCTTTTTAAAGAATGTATAAGCACATGGTAGTATATGTCAGTACACTTTCACTAGGGGCTTGATGGTCAAATGTGTAGCTTCTAAGAGCTTGTAAAGATAAACTAAAGTGAAGAAAATTATTTCCACAGATGTTCATTTTACTATACTGCTTTTTCATAGTGTACAGATTTTGTTTTACTCACCATAATACTGTATGGGCTCGGGCAGACAGTACCCGTCAGGTACAGTGACAAATGTGTTTGCCATATTCTGCTCCCAGCTGCACTGTTTCATTCACTTTGCTGTGTGATGGACTTTTAAGAAGGCAACCTAGAGAAATGGGAAAGGAAAGGGAACATCATGTGAGAAGGAGTTGCTGGGTAGGTTTACGTACAGAGCTAAAACCAGAAAACTCCAGAATGTGGAACAGTTTGAAGATCATAAGAGAAGCACAAGTGTGTACCAAGTCACATCATACTTTCAATGTATGTGACGTATCTTTGGAAAAGAACGCTTTCTCTGTGTGTTGTCAGCAGAAGGTGAAAAGATGCAGTGAGGCTGGAATGCTGATTTTTTTGTTATCTCAACTAGTAAATATTTGTTTGAAAGCGAAATGACTCACTGAATCATGAGGTCCTCCTTATCAGTTAGATCAATTTGGCCTGGGCAAAGTCTACATTTTTCCCCAAAAATGTCTATTTGCTGAAGAAATGCGTTCCTGGATTCCAGGAGTTTCTTGAAATAAAAATAATAAAAGAACAGAACCTAAAATAAAATGACACTGATGTAGTCTGATAAAAATATTATATTGGGAACATGAAGTACATATTACTAAATGCAAGGTGGTCAGCCCCAGCTCCCTCAGCCTTTCCTCACACGGGAGATGCTCCACTCCCTTCAGCATCTTGGTGGCTGCGCTGGACTCCCTCCAGCAGTTCCCTGTCCTTCTGGAACTGAGGGGCCACAACTGGACACAATATTCCAGGTGTGGTCTCCCCAGGGCAGAGCAGAGGGGCAGGAGAACCTCTCTAACCTACTGACCACCCCCTTCTAACCCACCCCAGGTACCATTGGCCTTCCTGGCCACAAGGGCCCAGTGCTGGCTCATGGTCACCCTGCTGTCCCCAGGACCCCCAGGTCCCTTTTCCCTACGCTGCTCTCTAATAGGTCATTCCCCAACTTATACTGGAACCTGGGGTCTAAAAAGCACTGAGCTTTTTAAAACAAATAAAAACAACAGAGTAAGATATGTATGGAAGGAACTTAATTTTCTAGGACAGGAAGGTTTGGATTATTTATAAGATTGACTGTCATAGTCACATGTTATGACCTTTGCCTCACCCTTTATATGTGAGTCAGTCAGCAATGGAGCAGCCGCCTCCAGACTTGAGGAGTTGCTGAAATTTTGTGATGCGCTATATGCTGCTC
Source organism: Patagioenas fasciata (assembly GCF_037038585.1). Taxonomy (NCBI): domain Eukaryota; kingdom Metazoa; phylum Chordata; class Aves; order Columbiformes; family Columbidae; genus Patagioenas; species Patagioenas fasciata. Next base: position 2,341,735 of record NC_092540.1, read on the forward strand.
TCTGAAAGGTTCAGTAGCCACCCAAGCTGCTGGCACTGAGCTGTGCCCCGGAGCCCACACAGACACTCAGGAACCTTTTGCCGAGCAGACAAGTACATCCTGCGTGCCCACAAAGCTCCGCTCTGCGCTGGGACGCTGTGGGATCCTTCACAGAATGCCGCATACGGGCCCAATTGTAATTTTCAAAACATAATAACTTGGATAAAATTGCAATAAGGTTGGAGTAAGAGCTTTGGGTGTTTGGGGCAGTTATAGTCATATATATACATTCCTAAGGATGATGCATAAAGGTCAATCAGCCTAAAAAAGTAGCAGTAACTGAAAACAAAATAAGATGAATGTTTTAAGACCTTGTTTCATAGAATCACAAGCAGTAACACAGTTAGGATTAAAGCGTTCAGTCCTTAGTTGGACATACTGACCTGCAAGAACATGTTGGCTGCATAAAGGCACATGGTGCTTCCTGCTTTCCCTTCTTCTCAGTTACTTTTGAGGTGCTATTTCTGCTGGTCATTTTCATATGTGACATCACAATCGTGGGGGTTGTTTATTTGTTTGGTTTTAATTTTAAAAGCCTCTACAAGCAAGGTAATTTTTTGCAAAAGACGTGCCCTAGGCTCTGGGCTGCTTCAGCACATTTGAAAATGTTGCGCTTTCACAGGCTTAGTTTGGACAGTAATCAGTCTTCCGAATGAATAGCGTTCAATATAAATTGGAATATATGTTGATTCAAGCAGCTGCTTATCCATCTAATACAGTAATTCAGTGGCATTAAGGTATTAGTCCTAACTGAAAGACTTCAATTTATCAAAGATGGAAGCCATTAAAGAAAGAAAAAGCCATTAATTTATAAAAGGAAAGAAGAATCACAAACCAGCCACTTAACAGAATGTACATGTTCAGACTAGAATATGTACTGTACATCTGCTTCTTGTTATTTATGGTGAAAGATGTCGTTTTTATCATTTTTATTGCTATAAAATATTGTATCATAAAGTAACATATCATCAACTTATATCGTTAAATTTATTAAGATGCAAAACATACTTCTTGTAGAAGAGGCTCCAGGGAGCTCTCTCAGTATTGACAGTACTTTAACTGCTATCGTAAATATTTTGACAGTTGAGTCACAGGGAAATTTCTTGTTTACAGGGAATTTTAGGACTCAAGCTGAAGGTCTTCAACATTTATTTAACACACCTTGTGGCACGTTAATGATCATGTAGTGGAACCAGACAGCACATTGCAATCTTGATGTTAACCACGGTACTTTTTTTGCTTCTGGGGAACTTAGCTTAATTTTTCAATTTGTGACATTTATAACAAAACTGAAAACAAATTTAATGGAGCATAATTGGTGGCAACTCTGTGCAATGCCAGGTGATGTAGCCGCTTCACTCAGGCAATTCAGTAATCACTGGTTACTATAATTAAGGAATGATTTTGCAGGAGAAGTTGTAGGATCACCTGATTGATCCTATATGCAGCTTACATGCATTAGTAAGGATTTATCTGTTTCTCCCAGTTTTAATACGCCAGGAAGCTCCCAAAGCTGCTGTTCAAAGAAATCCGCTTCTCATTAAACATGTTCCTTCCTTGTCATATAATAACCATGATAGGAATTGGCTCTGTATGTCAAATGTAGTTAATGATGGAACAAACTGTTGGGAGCAGGATACCAAATTTAAAAGCGCATGTTGTCTGTTTTCATTTAGTCAGTCATTGAAAAAGAAAGAACAAAAAAGGAAAAAAAGAAGAAAAAACCCCAATGCCTGAAATATTTTCACATGGCAAATTGTTTATGGCTACAGCAACAATTTATAATCCCACAGCATTCGAAGAAGTAAGTGAAATACTTACAGTAGTCGCAGAGAGTTTCTTGCCTGCAGAGCGGAGCTGGGCTGTCGCGCTGATCCCGGCTCTGAGTCCAGCTGGAGCAAACGGGGCCTTTTCCCTATTTATCAGTTTCTGTGCACACACGGGGCTCCAGACACTCCGCAGAGCAACGCGCCGGCTCGGAGACACAAACTTCCCACACAGCCTCTGCTGGGGTCGGAGCAAGGGCAGCTGCGAGTCCACATAAATCAAATAATAACTGGGTCATCAGGGACAGAGGCCAGAGGGACCCTCACGTCACTGTTTCCCAGAGTTCTCCCTGCCCAATTACTAAATATTCTGCTTTCTTGATAGAATTTAAAATTCTCCCATTTTGATTGCTTAACATTGACATATCTGAGTGCTGATGGATAACATTTCCTGGACAGAGAAAGTATTGCAATCGGATTATTTGTAGATATATACATGACATTATAATTGAATTTGGAAACACACAGCTAGGCCAGTATCTCCAAATACAACACACCTTGTTCTCCCTATTCTGTGACAAGGGGTAATGGGTTCAAACTGGAACACAGGAGGTTCCACTTAAATATGAGAAGAAACTTCTTCCTGGTGAGGGTGGCAGAGCCTGGCCCAGGCTGCCCAGGGAGGTTGTGGAGTCTCCTTCTCTGCAGACATTCAAACCCGCCTGGACACCTTCCTGTGGAACCTCAGCTGGGTGTTCCTGCTCCATGGGGGGATTGCACTGGATGAGCTTTCCAGGGCCCTTCCAACCCCTGACATTCTGGGATTCTGTGATTCTGTGAAGTTGTCTGTACAATCTTCATCACTGGATGTTTTGAAGATCGGTTTGGGCTACCTGGTAAAACTTATGAATTGTTCTCTCTGAGTTATTTTGGTCTGTAAAGGAAGAGAAAGGACTTTTTGAGATCTCTTCCAGCTCTCTTTTCTGTTATTTTCCTTACATACATCAATTTTGTAAAACACTGATAAAGTCTCCGATCAGTAACATGCCTAGTGCCATTTAAACGGGCAAAGGAAATAATGCTATACCTCAAGCATGCTTTACTAGAGGTGAGTAAACAAAGTGTTACTCATGGATACAGCCTGAAGATATTAGATGACCAAGTCCATGTCATGAGCCAAAATCTACAAGTGCCACTGAAGTGGAGAATAAGGGACACACATGTTTTCCATGGAAAATAATCAGATCTGGTGACATTGGTCTGACCTGAACACCGTGCATTGCGCCGCTTTTGTGGCCTCTTTCCATCGTTAGTGTAAACCGTGAGCTTCTGTGGAGTCTCATTACACACAATGTCTGTCTTTGTGCAGTGAGGTCTAAGAATTTGGTGGGTGCTGAAACTGCAGATCAAGAAAGAGCTTCCCTGCGCTGATACCTGCTGGGAGAATTCAGTTTCAAGCTAAGCAGAACTCTTTGTTCATCAGAACTAGAGATTCCAGAGCTCTGTAACTTGTTTGGTATCCGAATGGTTAAAGGAAACCATATCTACTCCAGCTGGATCTTCTCTACATAACTGACCCGTTCGGCTTGATCTGGTAATGGATTGTTTACGTAACTTCAGTAATTAACCACTATCAGCCTCATTAATGAAACATAAACCACCTCTTCTGCTCATTTATAAAGTATTTGTCAAACAAAACTTAAACAAGGGGCAGGATCTCAGCAAAGTAACAGTCTTTCGAAAGCTACTGAGACTGACTGAAAGTCATGATGGTCACTTTGTTGTTGTTTTTCAGTAAAAATGAACCAGAAGCGATGGCATTGTCTATTGCTTTTGGCTAACTTCGCACAGAAACATCTGAGATCTGTCACATGAGGTCAATGATGGCTGGACAACTATTTTGGCCACTTCAGTACAAAATACTGATGTTCCAGCTCATTACTGTAAATCATTAAATGATGAAAGCAAGAGTCAAATACTAAACAATTGGCAGCCTTTGGAAAACTAATTTCTAATTACAGTAATTGTCGTTATGTGTGAGTTAAAGGTTATATTGAAGTATAGATGCATTAGTGTTCAGCAAGGGACAATGTGGAAGTAAAGATACAAACTCAAGCTTGATTACAATCTGCTGCAATGATTTCAGAATCAATAATGCATAGAGAATACTTCTAAATGTAACTTTGAGCATTGAGGTTCTTAAATGACCGTACTTCTTTGTAGGTACAGCAAAGAGAAGCCAAGTCCTGGAACCAGTTTCCATAAAGCAGAACATCTTGACACCATATTAAGCATTACAGAATAATTATATTGGAATCCCTTGGTCAGCATTTTATTGGCAGTGGCGTCTTGCTGCTGAGAGGCCAAAATAGCTGGATATTTCCATTTATCAGTGAGAATGTTTTCCTTTTTTCTAGCCTGGATTCCATCTTAAGGACATTAGTTTTAATAGCAAAAAAAATAATATTAGACTCATAAATGTAAATGCTGTGGTGGAATTGGTGACTGTAGATTCATCAAAGCAGGATAATTAAGATGAACAATAAGACTGAGTTTCCTGGCACTAACTATTGTCACAGAATGACCCTTTTATGCAACAGTGATCCACCTGGAAGTATAAGCTAGAAGTGCAAGACGAGGATTCACGTGGCCTCCTGGTTTGTGAGTCTCTGTGCTACAGGTTTTGTTGAGGACAATAGTAGTGAAATTGTGGCCGTAGCTGATGACTGTGTTAACACTGTCACTTAGTCTGAAAAGCAAGCAGTCAGGAAGTGTTGGCGTTTGCAGTGTGACAGAGAAGTCTGGTTTGCTTTTTAACTGAGCTGGAGTTGCTGAAATGCTTGGCTGTCAGACACCGAAGGAGGGACTTGTAGGGGCAATTCAGTTTTTGAAAAGCTAAAGGCTGCTGCATTGCTATGTGAGACTTGCACCTTCAGAGACTCACCAAAATTTTTCAAACAGTGCAGACGACACTTACAGTTAACACGATTTTAATGGAAGCCCAAGAATTATCCTAGAAATTTGCCCTTTATTCTTTTACCTACTTCCAGATGTTGCCATTTTCTACCAGTCAGTTCCTCTTTGCAGCATTATCCATCATTTACTCCACTGCCGGTGCCTGGATAAGCTACGGGCGTTACCTCTTGCACATTGTTTTAACATCCTCAACACCGATGCCTGAGCTCAGCCCAGGTTTGCAGATACCATGTTGTGCTCAGGATTCTGCGCTGTGCCTGTTACCAATCTCTTTATTTTTTCTGTGCTTTTGGTCTGTCTAGATTTCTTTCCCTTTTGATTTCCCTGCTGTGAGCAAGAACCTCCTCAGCTGTACTCAGAAATGCTGTGTATTTATTCCATTGCAGAAATACTGTTTATGATTTTGCAAAGATGGCCTAGAAGTGGTCTTGGTTCTGCAGCGGCTTGGCTGGTTTGGAGAGCCCCAATATGCTTCTATCTACTTCTGCTAGAACATGTTCTGTTTGACAAAATACAGCCATGTGGTTAAGAGTTATTAAAAGCATTAAAGCATTAACCTCTTGTAACCTCATTTTTCACTTTGTACACATACATAAGTGTTTAATCGAATTGAAGTTAAACACTAAAAAGTTTGAGAGGCCAAATTTATACATTCTCTTCAGTTTATACAGAAGTGATGCGATAAGCCAAAGGAATTATAAGACACCACTACTCAGAAAATGCTCCACTGATTTGTTTAAGCTCTGTTGCCACATCCTAGAAGTTTTGGTGACGAGCATTCCCAGCATTTAAACCAAGGAGCTTTGTCCTACTGGGATCCAATCTGCGTCCTGGCGCCACACTAGCTTGTTCTTCTGTCCTTTGGAAGTTGAACAAATGATTCTGTGTCAAAAGATCTGTGGAGAGGGGGTGAGGAGACGAGACTCAGCGCTGGGTGGCGGTGGGATCGGTGTCTCCTGTCTTCTCATTCTGCATTCTTATTTCCAGCAGCCAGAATCCCACCGAGGGACTGCACCGATGGCCCTCGTCCCCCTCGCTTGTCTCTGCTTGGCACAAAAGGCCAGGATGTCATCTCTGAAGCCAGGGAAAAGTGAGTATTACATCCTAAGTATAAAGACAAGGAATAGAACAGGCCAGAGATTCAGCCACACAACCCAGGTGCGGTGTCTGCTGAGGTGTAACGAAGGACCAGAGGGTAAAACTTGCTATAAAGCATGGGCTGGACCTTGAGTTCCACACAACTTACTATAAAGCAGCCTTACATTTCCCAAATTTGAAAAATATCTCTCATACTGTACTACTTAATCTGATTCTGATTAAATACTCCAGATGCTTGCTCTATTATCTTCTGGATTGTATGAATGCTTTGAGATTGTTGCTGATATAAAATTATCTTATTCAGCACTTCTGCAGTGTGCTTGATTATCTCTGGGATCATAAAGATACTTTTATCTGATAAAGCATCCTCTATTTTTCTTATGTGCCTGTCTGAACGGGGATTTAAACTTGAAAGATGACCCATGTCAAAGGGAGTCCTGTTAAAACATTGTTGTTGAAAACATTATTAATAAGGTTCTTAATACTAAATAAAAAAGCTTTGTGGCACAAAGTTAACAAAGCATCAAGGACATCACAGATCACCAACAGTAGCTTTAGTTAGCAAATAAATATCAAAGCAGCAAGTCAGCATTACAAAGCTTGTTATTTTAACTTGAGTGGAGGATGTTTACTGTTAAAAGGGACAAACAAGAATGTCAGATAAGATGACAGCTCAACAGATCTCAACCCAGAATTTATCACACACTGTTTAAGGGAGTATTTAAAAAGATTACCCGGACCCCCTGGGGTCAAGGCCAGATGCCCTTCTGCAAATAGCCTGCCCCACACAGAGCAGCGTCTGTTTGAACCAGAGCCTTTCCACACGGGTTTCCTCTCACAGAGAAGTGTTATGATGCTTCTGAGTCACCGCGTCTGAGAACACCAATCTCTGTGGGTGTAAGAGTTTCTGTCATGGAGACAACGTGCAGTGTTGGGCTGGTATAAATAGAAGTGCGTTATGATGGTGAAGGCATTAACCTGGTGCAGATCACTTTGCGGTGCTGTTTTCCTAGGGAGATCGGTGTCTGCTCCCCCCAAAAGCCAGAACCACAGAATCATTGTGGTGGGAAGAGACCCTCAAGATCATGGAGTCCAACCATAACCCACCCCCAGCACTGCCCCATGTCCTGAGAACCTCATGTCCGTCTGTCCAACCCTCCAGGGATGGTGACTCCAGCACTGCCCTGGGCAGCCTGTTCCAATGCCCCACAGCCCTTTGGGGAAGAAATTGTTCCTAAATCCAACCTCAACCTCCCCTGGTGCAACTTGAGGCCGTTTCCTCTGCTCCTGGCGCTTGTTCCTGGGGAGCAGAGCCCGACCCCCCCTGGCTCCAAGCTCCTTTCAGGCAGTTCAGAGATCAGAAGGTCTCCCCTCAGCTCTGTTCTCCAGCTGAACCCCGGGTCTCTCAGCCGCTCCATCACCCCGCTCTCCAGCGCACACCGACTGTCCCGGTTACCGAGGTCCCCGCAGCCCCGCCCCCTGGCGGCCGCTGCTCAGCCCGCGCGTCAATTCGAGCGGCGAGCGACTCCGTCCCGCGCATGCGCACATGCGGCGTGCGCGCAGCGGCCGGAAGCGGCGGCGGCCCCGGCCCGGGACTCGCCCGCGTCCGGCGGCGGCAGCGGGATCGTGGTTTCGCGCCGCCGGTGCGGAGCCGTGCGGCCGGGCATGGGGCCGCCGCGGGGCTGAGCAGCGCTGCCCTCCCCAGCGCCCGCCATGACCTGCACCATCGAGAAGATCCTCACGGACGCCAAGACGCTGCTGGAGCGGCTGAAGGAGCACGACACCGCCGCCGAGTCGCTCATCGACCAGTCCGCCGTCCTGCACCAGCGTGTGGCCGCCATGAGGGAGGCGGGCGCGGCGGGGACCGAGAAGGTGAGAGCGGGCGGCGGGCGGGTGTGCCGGCGGGCGGTGGGGCAGCCGGACCGACTGCTGTGTCTCCGCAGGGCCCGGGCGCCGCGGCGGAGCGGCCCGACCCGTCCCGGCTGCGGCCGCACCTGCTCCTGTCCCAGGAGAACACGCAGATCCGCGACCTGCAGCAGGAGAACCGGGGTGAGCGGGGGGGTGGCGGTGCGCTGGGGGGGGCTGTGCTGGGGGTGATGTGCAGGGGGACCCCCAGGGCCGCTGTTGTGGGAGGGGTCCGGGGGTTGCATCTGTTCCGCCTTCTCTCGGTGTGGAAGCGACCACCGGTGTCAGGGAGGCTGCTCGCCTTAACCCCTGGGGAGCACCTGGTGCCAGGTACCTCTGGGCACCTCCTGCTGTGCAAAGTTGCCTGCAGTTTGTGGCAGTGACACTCTGTGTTTTGCAGAGCTGTGGATTTCGCTGGAGGAGCACCAAGATGCGTTAGAGCTTATTATGAGCAAATACAGAAAGCAGATGTTACAGCTTTTGCAGGGGAGAAAAGGTGAAGATGCAGAACCGGTCTTGAAAGTTCATCAGGCTAATTCTTTGGTAAGATGGGATGGGAACAGAAGAGAGCTCAGACCCGCAGTTCCCTGTCTCTTGCTTGCTTTCATACAACCTTGTTTCCATTCATGGAACATCTCTGCTCCAAAATACATTTTCTGAAACTCTTGTCCCTCTTTGCTGGCTCTTTTTCTCTATACCTTTTACAGCACACAGTTGTAACAGTTATCACAGAGGACACTAAAAAGCATAATCCTTTCACAGCCCAGGTGAAGGCTTGTTTTTTATATACTAGGTGGTAATTCCCTGGGTTAAGCTTAATGGACTTGATTCTCTACTGTGAAATCAAATCATATTCACGTGAACCTGCATCTGTTGTCTCAGTCCTTGTCACACTTGAAATTATTTCTATCTGAGTAAGTCTGGGTGCCTTATCTTGCCCACTGATGTTCTATTCACTGTTTTCATTGGTGACTCATGACAATGGACAATAAGGTACATGTTTTCATCTTTAGGCAGGATACAAGTTAGAAACGATTGCAGGTCCTTGGGGGGAAAGTATTAAAATTCAAACCAGATAAATAATCCAAGACGAAGAAAATGAAAGTTACTGATTTAGAAGGGATAAATTATTATTGCTGCTTTTGCCTGAGCATATTGAATATATTACTTTTATGTCTTCCAGGAAATTGAAAGTCAAATAGACAGAATATGTGAGATGGGCGAGGTGATGAGAAAAGCTATTCAAGTGGATGATGATCAGTTCTTTAAAGTTCAGGAGAAACTAGCTCAGCTGGAGGTAAGAACAGATCAAATTGCTAAGTATAGACCGAGCTTCGGGAGTCTCCAGAGTTACTCTGGACTTCCTGTGTTTGTGTGCATCAAAGATTTATAACAACCAAAAATTTTGGGGCGGGAATGCAGAATGTGATCTGTTTATTTTCAAGTTTTGGATGTTTGTATTATATACATGAAGCCAGAAGCAAAATATAAGCTTTAAATGCTGTTCCCCTCTGGCTAGCACTGTATTCGTGCTTGTGTTACAGAACCATTGTTTTATTCAGCTGTGAAGGAGTGTGGGCTATTTAAAGATTATCGTCCTTTAATTGTGAATTAGTTCATTTCTGTTTCAGCGAAAATATTGATTTTGCAGCTTGAAAACAAAGAGCTGCGTGAACTCTTGTCAATCAGCAAAGAATCTTTTGAGGTGGGGAGAGAAGATCTGCCTGACTGTGAAGCGTAGGTCACAAAATAACCTTATCTCCAGAACCTGACTTCAGAGACTGTTATGAAACTACCCTACAAGGCTGGGTTTCCATTTGTTCTTTCAGGTGTTTCTTTGTATGTTTGCTTTATCTTTCAAACGTGTGGGCTGTTTTTTCTGCGTTTTTCTGAAATGACATACTCTTGATGGCAAAGGCTTGCGTTGCTGCTCCGTCGTAGTAATTGCAGCATACAGATGCTTAACAATGAAGTATTTATGATGTGTACTCCCTTGTGATAGTTTTTATTTTCCTGTTTTTGTTATTTTTGTGAGCTTTAGTTAATAATTCCAACTTAAACCCACCTGTTCAGTAGCTAGAGAACATAATACAGGTGATTATCTTATTTGATAGAAGGGATATTATTCAAAAACTCCATTGTAAATGGTGGGGGCACGTTTTGCTCTGCCTGCACAAAGCAGACACGCAGAGGTTTTGTTTTGCTCTGAAGAGCTGGCGCTCGGCGTTTGGCTGGGTTAACGTCGTTACTTGGACAGCCGCGCAGAAGCAGGTCAGGAGAACCGCACTTGAAGTAGTGACTACGTCAGGAGCAGACTTTACCTTGATTTACGGGTGAAAATCGGAGTGGTGACCCATTCTGACACTTGTGCGTTTTTGAAGGATGTTATTTAGCTATATTTTTTAGTTTTTATGGGTAGACCTGTCCCATCTTTCCCAGTGCTCCAAGGTGGGTGGTGCTGGCCGGCTCTGATCTGCGGGCAGCGCTCTCAAACCCGCACAGAACACGGCCCGTGGATCAAAGCTCTTCGGCCTCCCACCGCTTTGGACTTTGGGAAGGGCGAGCTGAGGTGTCCACCTCAAAACTAAACCAAAACCAACCACGTCAACATGTTTTTAATGTTGCATCACAGGTAAGTCTAGCGATAGATGTTACATAGTTATTGCAGAATCCTACATTGAGTGAAATTAAAGCTGCAGTCTTGTAGGAATTTCTCAATATTGTGATATTTTTAATGATGTTTTTATATAAAGATTTCTTTCTTACCTGTGATCGAAGAATAATCCTCCAAGAACAGGAAACGTCTCATTTCCAATATTAGTTTCAATTTTTATGCCACTTCCTCCCAAGTGAGAATTTTGGTAGGTGCGGAAGGTGATGTACATTCCTGTGCTTATTAAGAGACGTTTTCTTGCAACCATTTGGAATATCCAGCAAGATTGTTTGGCAGTTATAAGGGATTTCTGTACAGGAGTATTCTTGTATACAATCCTTTTCTATTAGAACTTGTGTAAGACGGAATAAAAACCCCGATGGGCAGTATTTTCTCAAGTGTATTCTGTTTTGTGAATCCTGGGGATAATTCTGTCTGTTGCACATGTACCCAAGCCTTTTGCACCCCCTCTAATTTTTACTTTGCCTGAATGAAATATTATAGTGACCAAAAATACTGCGTTTAATCTCTTTTAAATTAACATGATCTGAAATGCCTGTGATGATGCATTTTTTACCTTTATTATCCTGGTGTAGGTTAACATTCCACTAATGGGCTAGTTGCTGTGCAGCCTGAAAAAATGGAAACTAAATAGCAGTTGCTTTGACTAATGAGTTTATTATTCATTAGTAGAGGGCCATAATTAGCAGGGGAGGTGTAAATTCATTTCATTTGCCACTGGCCTGTTCTGGATCTGTAAGTGTGGAATCAGGGAGTGGAAAAGTCTGATTGTATACGGTTCTTATGGGTTGCCCGGCCTTTTCCGAGCTTCCTCAATGCACGTTAAAAACCAGATTGAAGCTTCAGGACTGAAAACGCTCCTTGAAATCCAGGCCCTGCCTTCCCCGTGATGACGAGCCAGCGCCTCCTGGAACCTGCAGAGCTGCCGTTACCTGTTCCCTTTGGGCCACTGAGGTGATCCAGGCTGGAGCAGCTCTGCTGTGGGACAGCCTGAGGGAGTTGGGGTGTTCAGCTGGAAAAGAGAAGATCTGGGGAGACCTTAGTGTGGCCTTTCTGGACTTAAAAGGGGCCCATAAGAAAAATGGGGACAGACTTTTGAGCAAGGGCTTGTTGCAATAGGACAAGGGGTGATGGGAGTGGAGCATCTCCCGTGTGAGGAAAGGCTGAGGGAGCTGGGGCTCTGGAGCTTGGAGAAGACTGAGGGGTGACCTCGTTAATGTTTATAAATGTATAAAGGGTGAGTGTCAGGAGGATGGAGCCAGGCTCTTCTGGGTGACAACCAGTGACAGGACAAGGGGCAATGGGTTCAAACTGGAACACAGGAGGTTCCACTTAAATATGAGAAGAAACTTCTTCATGGTGAGGGTGTCAGAGCCTGGCCCAGGCTGCCCAGGGAGGTTGTGGAGTCTCCTTCTCTGCAGACGTTCAAACCCACCTGGACCCCTTCCTGTGGAACCTCAGCTGGGTGTTCCTGCTCCATGGGGGGATTGCACTGGATGAGCTTTCCAGGTCCCTTCAACCCCTGACATTCTGTGAAATTCAGGCTGGACATGAGGAAGGAATTGTTGACCCTGAGGGTGGTGAGAGCCTGGCCCAGGTTGGCCAGAGAGGTGTTGGATGAACCATCCCTGGAGACATCCCAGGCCAGGCTGGTCGGGGCTCTGAGCAACCTGAGCTGGTGAAGATGTCCCTGCTCATGGCAGAGGTGGCACTGGGGGAGCCGGGAAGGTCCTTCCACCCCAAACCATCCTGTGGTTATGCCCTGCTCCCCCGAGCTCTCCCCGCAGCCGCCATGTTGCCCAGTCCCTCGCACCGCTGCCCGCTCAGTGCCGGCCGCGCGCGGGCCGGTTGCCAGCCGCGCATGCGCAGCATGAGGCCGCCGTGCTGGGGCGGGCGCATGCGCGGCTCCGCCCCGGCGCTCTCGCGAGAGGCCGGGATTTATTCCTACGTGCTGTGCCGTGCTGCTCATGGCGGCGCTGGAGCGGGGGCGCTGAGCTGTTGGGGTGAGTACGATCGGCCGCGGGCTCCAGCGGCTCCGGCCCAGCCCAGAAGGCGCCCGCGCCACTGAGGGGATCACTGGGGTCCCCGAGAGTCGGCGTAAGAGGTTGAGGGCGCCTCTGGGGCCGCTTCCCGTTTGTCTCTTGTCGCCGCGGGGTAAAGCCGCCTGGACCCCCGCGGAGAGCGGCGGCCGGGGAGGGGGGAGGGCGGGTGCCTGCCTACGAGGCCGCCGCTCCCGGGGATGGAGTTACCGGCGGCCGCGAGTCGCTGGGCCGTGGCGGCGTGAGCACTACGCGTCCCGGCGTCCCGCGGGCAGGCGCCCGGCCGCCGGGGCTCCTGGGGGCTGCAGTTCCGCCCCGTCGCGGAGGCGGGGCCGCGGCCGGGCTGGAACTCGCCTTCCCGCCGTGCTGCGCGGCCCAGCGGCCTGCGGGGCCTGCCGGGGCCGACAGGCCGGCGGGCGTCGGGCTGGCTGGGGGCGGCGCTGAGGGGACTACGGGTCCCGGCAGGCCCCGGGTGCGGTCCCGGCGCTGGGGCTCCTGGGGACGGGGCGTTCGCGGCCGCTGTGGGGGGGGCGGCGCGGACCGCGGCTCCCGGCGTGCCCTGCGCGCGGCCCCGCCCGGCGCGGAGCCCGGGCCCCCATCCCTTTGTGTGCGGGGGAGCGGCCGCCATCGCCCCCCTTTGTGTGCGGGGAGGGCGGCGGCGGGGCGGCCCCTCCCTCCGCCGGGTCTGCCCTTCCCCTCGGCCGGGCCGCGGCCCCTTCGCTGCCTTTGCGCTGTCACCGCGTAGGCCGCGCTCGGGCAGGCCCGGCCGGGCGCTGCTGGCGCCGCCCCCGGCTCCGCTCCGCACCGCCGCCTCCATCTTGCTGCAGCGCGGGGAGCGGCGGCCGCCGGAGGGGCCGCGCCGGAGGGTGGCGGGGCCGCCGGGCCCTCCCGAAGGGCCGCGCCGAGGCTCCATCGGGCTGGGGCCCATTTTCTGTTGTTTGTGTCAGTAACAAGCGCAGGGCTCTGCCCCGAGCGCCAGGCCTATTAAAGGAAAATAGACTTTTGTCTTCATCATTATTTAAAAAAATCATTCCATATGTATATATGCCTTTGCATATGTCCTTGGAAGTTCTTTAACTTGTTTTTTTTCCCCACTGATTCACTTTTTTAATGTAAAAGTAACCCAGTGACTGTTGGCAGCTGTTGTGGGTGGGTTGGGGTGCTCAGGGGCTGGTGTTCAGCGCTGCTTTCCAATACTTATCTAAAACATAAGAAATATCTTTATCTCTGAGTATCCAATAGCTATGTTATGCATACTGAACACACAAAGTTTTAATCTTTATTAAATTTGATGGACCTGTAAGAGATGGCTGTTTCTGGAAGGAGGTGTTCTAATCCGGTAAAACGTGTGTTCTTGCAATTACCTGTTTTTGTGAAGAAAACGGGAAACTAATCAGCAAACTAACCAGCGTTTGTAACCCGGCCTGTTCTGCTGTCAGGCTGTATAGGTGATTTCTACCTGTGTCTTCCTGGAAAAATCTGCACCTGAAAGGCCTCAAAACAGGTCTTGCCCAGCTCCTCCCTGTCTCTCATTAATCCTTTCAGCTGGAAATGTCCAAATGCAGAGCCCGGTGTGACCGGGGGGGCTGGGCAGCTGCTCAGGGTGTTTACCATTTGGAGGAGTATTTATAGTAGCTGAATTAAAAAGTAAAGAATTTGAGACTTGAGTTAAGCTTGCTTGACAACCCTATTTTTTTAGTAACTAGTTGTGAAATTGAACCAGCTTTTGAGGGAAAAGCTTATGGCTTACCTGACAAAATTCGCTTTAGTCATCTTTGGGCAGAAAAGGTGTTTTGATTATTCTATGAAAATGTCATATATTTGATGCCCAGAAAAATGAGAAATGCAGGATGATGGAAGCTAGAGTTCTGATAACATTTGTCTAATCGGTTGAGAGAGAAGTACATGAATAAGAAGACTCCAAGTGTCTCTGTGCAGTTCCTGTGATACAGAGTTTGCAGCTCCCACACATACAACCTTTTGCTGCTCTGAAGGTCTGTGCGAGCACCTATTAACTGAGTTATGAGACAGCACCTGTATGAAGTTATTGATAGTAGAATTAAGTCTTGCATTAAATGATACATCACAATGAAGTTGCTGGTTTAATTGTACACACTGGGACCTTTCCTGAAATGCATCTAGAGAGTTCAGAATGGGAAGTACTGTGAGATAGTGTGTTTGGAAAACAAAACTGAAAATGGGAATGTCAAATGCATCTCTAAAACAGCCTTTCCTAGCGCGGGTCAAACATGCGGTATTGACGCAGAAGGAATGCGCTTGTTTGTGGGAACACCTAGGACTGATATCTTTTGTTTTAAAATAATTGATAACTTAGTGTGTCTCTTCCCTTTCTCCAGTATGAAGTGGAACAGAACAGAATTTACCACCTGAAACTGCTGCTTCAAGTTCAGATCAGGAAAAGAATCTACCACATCGTAACAACAACTCAAGACCAAAGAAGAGGAAACCTACGCTGAAGATACAAGGCTTGATCTGAAACAAGAAGTTTGTGCCTACTCAACAGCTTCACAAGAGCACGTCCCGACGCTGCTAGTAGTCTTTGTTTTCTCCAGTGCTGTATTGAAACTGCCCAGGGCAGCAGCGCTTGAATTCTCTATTAGCTTGATAGATCACGTTCTCTTGCTCTCTTTTTCCTTTCTCTCTTTCTCTCTTTTTCTATTTCTTTTTTTTTAAATAATAGCAGTCTTCATCCTTAGAAACTTGTGCTGAAACAGAAGAATCGGCTAATACTACTGAAAGTGCAATATTTGAATATCACTGCGAGGTTGGTGCATGTGTTGTATATATTTCTAAACTTAATAGGAAATAAGTTGTCAACAGAAGGGTGTAATTTTAAGTCTTTTCTAGCAGTTCTTTGCTGTTGGTTTAGCAGTAGTACAATGAATTAATATTACCTGCAATGTGGTTCTGTTTAACAATCCCTATAACCCTGGAGGGCTGGTTATTGATGTTTTTGTCTTCTAGTAACGGTAGCATTGTGGTTCCAGTCCCTTTCTTGTCTTCAAATCTTATTGCACAGGGTTTTTCTTTACCTGAGGACTTTCACTGTTGGTGCTGGGCAGCACAGGGGTCGTGGTCCAGTATATAACTATGTTATAGTGGGTCCAAGCAAGTCTTGTTTGTACATTAATAGGTTGTAGGCTATTACTAGAAGTTTCTTATAGTTTTATGACAATACTCCCGGTGATACGTCTGAGTGGACGTTGTGTTTGAGTTTTGTTATGCTCTGTTATAACATTGTGTTTGAACAGGTGCGAGAATAGGATGAGCGTCTGGAAAGACGGCTGACGTTATCACGTATCTTTCTGCAGCGGATTTTAGTGCCACCCTCAGGAGTGTGTCTTGGCTTTAACTTCAGTTGTCAGTGTTCAGATGGTTGATGCTGAGTTCTTAGTGTTATAGTATTAATATTCCTTGAAACTTGAGCTGCTCAAATGTTGTCATGCAACGGTTGTCTTTGAGAAAAGGATTACAGCAGTGTGGTTTTTCTAATCCTAAAATAGCCCATTCTGAGCTTGCTTTTTAGGCAGATTTTTGCCATTTTCTGTATCCGATGTGCCTTTAGTAGTGTGTCAGTTAATGTCTCTGGCAGGGCTGTCTGTCTTGTGTTGTGATTTAACCCGAGCCAGCAACTAAGCACGGTGTGGCCATTCACTCCCCTGCAGTGAGACAGGAGGGAGAATGGAGGGAAGAAAAACCATGAAAACATCTGCATTAAGATAAAGACAGTCTAACACAACAAAGAAGGAAGAGAAAATAATGATGATAAAAGAATGTGCAAAACAAGTGACGCACCGTGCAGCTGGTTACCAGGCAGTGGTCAGTGCTCAGCCTGTCCCTGAGCAGTGGTTCCACTGGCCACGTTCCCCCAAAATCTCTAGTGAGTGTGATGGCACATGGTGTGGAATGTCCCTTTGGTTGATTTGGGTCAGCTGTCCTGGCTGCATCCCCTCCTGGCTCCGGTGCGTCTGGCACGGTGTGAGATGCTGGGAAAGTCCTTGACTACTTAGCAACAACTAAAACATCGGTGTGTTATCAGCATTATTCTCACCCGAACTCCAAAACACAGCACTGTCCCAGCTACTGGCAAGAAAATTAACTTGATCCCAGCCGAAACCGGGACACCTTGTGTCTGAGATGTGAAGTGGCCATTTTGTAAATGACTCACAAAACGTGTATTTTCAGTTTCTGATGTGAAATAGTGAATGTGGGAGAGTACTTTGAGGTACAATACTTATGAAGGTCAGAAGTTGGTTTTTATCTAAGCAAGCTTTATTTCAGTGTTGTATTTCTGTCTATTTATAAATATATTCTCTGTCTACATTTTAGGGATTATTGTTTTGCAAAAGCTTGGCTATTTTGGCGTTTCTCTATTTTAAAAATGGTTAGAATTTGCTTGTTACGATAACTTCCACAAGCTTTGTGTTTGTTATTCTGTTATGTCAGCATGGAGAAAAGAAACTTATTTTGAGTGTGTGGTTTTTAAACAGATGAGCTTTGATCCAAACCTGCTCCACAACAATGGACACAACGGGTACCCCAACGGTACTTCGGCAGCGCTGCGTGAGACGGGGGTTATAGAAAAACTGCTGACCTCGTATGGATTCATCCAGTGTTCAGAACGGCAAGCCAGACTGTTCTTCCACTGTTCCCAGTACAACGGCAACTTACAGGAGCTCAAAGTAGGAGGTAATTCCGCAACCCTTAGAGCCGCTTGGCTGCGTGAGGACCAGTGATATTGAAGAGGTGCCACCACCCAAAGCGAGCTCTGTGACACCTTTATTGTGTTTGATTGTCTTGTAGATGATGTTGAGTTTGAAGTGTCTTCTGATCGCCGAACTGGAAAACCCATTGCTATTAAATTGGTGAAGATAAAGCCGGAAATATTACCTGAAGAACGAATAAATGGACAAGTTAGTGCCTGTTTTCTATATATGTGTGATTCCCATCCTTTACTCCAGCACCGTGGCTAGGTTGATTAGCGTGCATATTAATTACATACAGTATTCAGTCACACTGGACTGTGTTGTTTTGGTAAAATGCAGAGGTTCAGTGTGAGCTCTTAGCCACAACCAGTTCTTAGCGTCGAGCGCTGCTGTTGAGTTCCACTAAAGTGCATCCCTCAGTGTACGGTAGAGGATACTGGGATTCGGTTTGTGTTCAACAATGCTGCTCCTGACTGACTAGCAATGGATTCTGTTTTTTTCTGACCGGTAGGTTGTGTGCGCTGTTCCTCACAATTTAGAGAGTAAATCTCCAGCTGCCCCGGGTCAGAGTCCAACAGGGAGTGTTTGCTACGAACGTAATGGGGTAAAGCTTCTGTATTTTACTTGAACTCTTCACTGATCCGTTGCTGTGATCTATGAGCAAAAAAAGACACATTTTAATGTAGACAGTTGCCACTACTAAGAACTGTAGTTCTTGGCAAAAAAAAGCATGCGTAGGTAATTATTACACAAACAGAAATGTTAATTTACCAGCTTGCTTGCTTACATTTATGAAGAATTTCATGTAGATCCAAGTAGTTGTTTTCCTCTTTTAAAACTTAATAAAGCTGGGTTACGTAATGTTCACATATCCTTATCTTGAACTTTTGAAGTTCAGCACTGGACATTTAGAGATGGTCAGGGACAAACCTTTCAATTTAAGTTGCTTATTACAGATGCATCCAAACAGCACAATGGAAAAAACAATGCGTTTGCATGCCATGTTTGAGTATCTTAAATTTTCCCACTAAATTAGTTAATAGCACCTAGTTATTGAACAAAACTGTTAGTCTGTCTTTGAAATAACCATTCTGCAAATTGGCTAATAGTAGTCAATGTTAATTTGCAGGAAGTATTTTACCTGACTTACACCCCAGAGGATGTTGAAGGAAATGTACAGCTGGAAACAGGGGACAAAATCAACTTCATAATTGATACAAATAAACAGTAAGTTGGTATTGCTTTTCTGACTGCACACTTTTAATAGTCAATCAGCAATTGATGGGGTTGTAGCTGGGCTTGCATCAGTAGGGCAGCACTCTAGAGTTGATGAAGGCTGGGAGGCCTCCCATACCCTGGGGTGAAATCGGGGTGCTCAGCTCGCTCTCTGAAATGCCTGCACACCAATGCGTGCAGCACGGGGAACAAGCAGGAGGGTGGCAGAGCCTGGCCCAGGCTGCCCAGGGAGGTTGTGGAGTCTCCTTCTCTACAGACATTCAAACCCGCCTGGACACCTTCCTGTGGAACCTCAGCTGGGTGTTCCTGCTCCGGGGGGGATTGCACTGGATGAGCTTTCCAGGTCCCGTCCAACCCCTGACATTCTGTGATTCTGATTCTGTAATTCATGCCTGTTCAAGAACTGAAATGACATTATGAAATGGGATCTGAACTTCTGCTCCACTTCTGAGTTGTTTCAGGTCTGCTCTGTTTTTTCCCCCTCCAGTACTGGTGCTGTAAGTGCTCGTAACATTATGCTATTAAAAAAGAAACAAGCCCGCTGTCAAGGAGTAGTCTGTGCCATGAAAGTAAGTGATGCTGTAGCCTCAATGTATCATTTGAAAACAAAATGCTGTTCTGAAAAGTGCTGTTACAAGTAATATATTTAGGGCATTAAGAGCTATTAGAGCAGTTTGGAGCTGTGGGTGTAAACTGGTTGAAATGATTTAAACATCTAATTTTCAATAGTGTTATTCTTCTTAACTAAGTCCCATTTATTTCTGTGTATATATTTCTTGTGGTAGTCTGTTAGCTGTGTGAACTCATATCTGCTATACTGGTGTGTCGTAGTACATTGTGTTTGATAGAACATGTACAATTTTGTTTCGGTATGTTAAGAGAATAGGCAATTTATTAAATGCTTTGTTCTGTTCTTAGGAAGCCTTTGGATTTATTGAGAGGGGTGATGTCGTGAAGGAGATATTCTTTCACTATAGTGAATTTAAAGGTGACCTAGAAGCCTTACAGCCTGGTGATGATGTGGAGTTTACAATCAAAGACAGAAATGTAAGATGAAATATGGTAAAAAAAGGAAGACAGATCCTAGAGCATAACGGGACAGCCGTCTGTGTGCTCAAATTCCCTCGTAAAAAGAAGGGGGGAGGAGGTTCATTGGGAAATGGCTGCTACGTTACCTCTCCTCTGCATATTTCACTGGTTTTTGTGCTTTTAGGGTAAAGAAGTTGCAACAGATGTTAGACTGCTGCCTCAAGGAACTGTCATTTTCGAAGATATCAGCATTGAACATTTTGAAGGAACTGTAACCAAAGTAATTCCAAAAGTACCCAGCAAAAACCAGGTGAATTTCAGTATTTATCGAAGTTTACATCAGAAGTTGTATTGAATTCTAGTCAAACAGTACAAATATTCCCCTTTCCCTGTAACAGTCTGCTGGGTAAGAATTGCACTGGCGGAGGGAATGAGCTCATGTGCACCTGTACTAGGCACTGACCACAATCATAGTGTTCAGTCTTCCTAGAGGTTGTAAAGAGTGAGGATTGGGGTGGTACTACATGTGTTTTCTTTAACATTTTGAATACTTCCGTTGAATTTTGTGAGTTTAGGGTGTATCTTTAAGGCAAAAGCATTGGGAGAAGGGGAGAAAATATTTGCTGGAATAAGCCTGGTCTAAGGATTCCTGTGGGCACGGACAGTTAATGAGGTTTTTGATAGAGGGGTAACCGGACCTTTAACGTTTGGCTTTGAGGAAGCGGGGGTGTGTGAGCATGTCCATGAAGATTTTAGGTGAGTCTCTGTTGTTTGGGTTGAACTGACTCCTGTTGGGTTTTCTGTCCGCTAGAGCGATCCGTTACCTGGCCGCATCAAAGTGGACTTTGTGATTCCTAAAGAACTTCCCTTTGGAGACAAAGATACGAAATCCAAGGTGACCCTGCTGGAAAGCGACCACGTTCGTTTCAATATTTCAACGGACAGACGTGACAAACTGGAACGAGCAACCAATATTGAGGTTCTCCCCAATACTTTCCAGTTTACCAATGAAACTAGGGAAATGGCAAGTATCTATTTTTTAAAGTTTTTAATTATTGAGGGGAAATGAAAGTAAAACGTGGGGCGTTTGTCTTAAGATTCAGAAGAGGCTTCTGTGTGCAGAGTCTGGATTTTGTGGGTTTTGGCCAGTCTTTGAGGGTCCAGCAGAAGGACAGGAAAGAGCTGCATTCTATCACATACAAAAACTCAGCGCTATAGATTGCAAGGTAGCACGTTGCATGAACCAAGAAGTATTGTTGTAGGATTCAGGCCTTATGTTCAGATTATTACGTACTCCATAGGCAGATACCGTGTACTAGTAGTAAAACTAACTGCCCTTTTGTCGACTCTCAGGGTGTGATTGCGGCGATGAGAGATGGCTTTGGCTTCATTAAATGTGTGGACCGGGATGCTCGCATGTTCTTTCACTTCAGTGAAATAATGGATGGAAATCAACTCCATATTTCTGATGAAGTAGAGTTCACTGTCGTTCCTGTGAGTGAGATTCATATCTTTATGAAATCGTAGTTTTTAAGGAAATTAGCGCAGTCGGGCTAAAATCTGGTTGATCTTGTTTTTCAGGATATGTTGTCTGCCCAAAGAAATCATGCTATAAGGATTAAAAAACTTCCAAAGGGCACGGTTTCTTTCCACACCCAGTCAGACCACCGTTTTGTGGGCACTATAGACAAAGAAGCCACTCCAGCCAAAGCCACTAGCCCAAATAAAGGCAAAGAGAAGGTAATTTTGCTCTTGTGAAGTAACCTGTTCTGTGTTCTTGGCTTTGGACGCTGACACCTCTTCCTTAAAATCCGTAATTCAGCTTTTTGAAGCACCGTTTGTCCTGCATCCATGTGAACCACATTGAACAGCTAATGACAGCGGCCAGTGAAAACTAACTTGAGAAACAAGGTTATAAAAGCATCGTTAATGATCATGTGGTTGAGGGTAATTTCTAATAACTTGATGGGAAGCTTCTTTCTGCCTCTTATTACACAAGTTGCAAAATTAAGTTCCTACAGCTAGAGGAGAACCGCTGGGATTTTTTATCATGCTGTTTTAAACGATGCCAGAATAACTACATTTCTGATGAATACTGAACTGGAGATGCTGGTGATACTTTCTTTAAAAATACTGTCCAATATAACTGAAAGCTTCTTACTCAGAGGTTGTTGCTTTGTGTTTTTCACCAGTTACTGAGTAGTGCTTGCATCCTATGTAGTAAACTTGTTTGCTTACAAATAAGGGTTGCTGAATTCTGTTGTTTTGTTTTTAGGAAGCTGAAGATGGAATAATTGTTTATGATGACTGTGGAGTTAAACTGACCATTCCTTACCAGGCCAAGGATGTGGAAGGATCTGCTAATCCCCAGATAGGAGATAAGGCAATATAACTAAGTATACCATTGGGAAATGCTTTGGGAGATGTGAGCTTCTTTTTGCCTTGTTACTGCATTTATTCTCCCTTCTCAGGGCTTTTTTTCCTGTTTTTTTTTTTGGTGGTGGTCACGCTCTCTTTGGGTTTTCTCTGTGTAGCATTGACGAACTCCTCTCCAACAGGTCGAGTTCAGTGTCTGTGAGGTGAAGAGAACTGGTCTGCAAACGGCTGTTTCTGTCAGGATGCTGGGACGCAATTACAGCTCTAAGAGGCTTTTGGGATACGTGGCAGCCCTGAAAGATAACTTTGGATTTATCGAAACAGCTAATCACGATAAGGAGATCTTTTTCCACTACAGGTGAATGGCAATTTTATTATTTGTTTGTTTGTTGTGGGCTGCTTGTTTGGGGGAAGTGGAATTTGGGTAGGGTTGGCTGTTAAACCCATTTGAACTCAGCAACCTTGGTGTCCCATGCCTCTGAATCCAGACCAAGAGATAGAGTTGTGTTGTATATCTGAAATGCTTCACTACCTTGAGTGATGATTTCTTGGAAATGCGAGGTGCTGAGCTGGTGAAGTCGTTTCTGATCGGCTGATGTAAATGTTGGATGCGCGTCACTGTTGTCATGCAACTAAAGGGAAATTGTACATCCTTCTGTCCCTGTAGCGAATACTGTGGTGATATTGATAGCCTGGAACTTGGAGACACTGTTGAATACAGCTTGTCAAAAGGCAAAGGAAACAAAGTTAGTGCAGAAAAGGTGAACAAAACACATGCAGGTAAGACTGCGTATTTTCTGCTTAGAGGCTCTTGGCGGGTGATAACAGATAAAGTTCATTAATAATCTACGTCCAGTTGGATCTTAGACTGTGAGGATGATGCTTAATGTGGTGGTCATTGGTTTCCTGAAAGCTGTTGCCTGTGTTTGCAGAGAACAGGCGACTGCAGCCGCACAGTCCTGGGGACAGCAGCACCATTCGCACCTTTACTGTGCTCTGTCCCCTTCAGCTGGGGGTTACAAAGAGAGACCAAGTAGCAGAACGAGCCCAATTAGTAACTGCACCAGTTGTGCTGTATCTCACAGAAGGAGAATTGCAGGAGGAATGCAGATGGTGTTATTAAGGGGCAAAAAATACTTAGTTAAATGTGACTGATGGAAGTGAGCAAGGAATGGGAATGCAGTGGAGGAGAAATAAAGCACTTTGATTTGCTTTTCAAGTTCCATGGCCTCTGGTTTAATGAAGAACTAATTTTTCTACTTCTGTGTTTAAACTGTCAGTGTAGCGTTGATTAGAAAAGCTGTAATTACTGATGTTAAAGCTGTTCCAGTTTTACTGGGTGACAGAGCTACCTGAGGTGCCTTGCAGTGCAAACTGTTCTCAATCCGAATCGATTATGAATTCTTTTTAACACAAAGTATGACCAGAGCATCCTGTTGGTGCACTGTCTGTTTCTCTCCAGTGAATGGTATCACCGAAGAAGCTGATCCAACCGTTTACTCTGGTAAAGTAATTCGTCCTTTACGGAGTGTAGATCCCACACAGACTGAATACCAGGGCATGATTGAAGTCATGGAGGATGGTAAGATTTGTTGCTTTTAAATTGTACGTGTTCCTCTTGCAAATCCACGAGAAGTGTAAAAGTTTAATAAACTGTCCTTTTCTTGTCGTTTTCCTCTAGGAGAGATGAAGGGAGAGGTGTATCCGTTTGGGATTGTCGGAATGGCAAACAAAGGCGACTGCCTGCAAAAGGGAGAGACGGTGAAGTTTCAGCTCTGTGTTCTTGGTCAGAACGGGCAGACGATGGCTGTGAACATCACGCCGTTCCGCAGGGCCACCGTGGAGTGCGTGAAGGATCAGGTGAGCGGCCTCTGCGGCAAAGACGAGACGCATTTTCATTGGCAATAACTTGGTGCAGAGCAGACGAGAACCCACTGCAGCACTTGAATCCGAAGCTTGTTGTGCACGAATGGATTCACGCTTGGTTTGTGTAACCCAGGCGCCGGTTTGTGCAGCCTGTGCGATGGGACGAGAACTCAGTACTTGGGTTGGTGCTGAGACACCTGTACAACTGGGCAGCGGTTCCAGCTGTGATTGATTCTGCAGAGCTGTTTTTGAGATGGCCTACAAAGAGCTCCAGCAAGTTTCTGCTGAATGGGGCATTAAGAAATGTGTTTAAAACAAAGAAACAAAACTGCACGTACTCCGAAGCTTCCCAGCCTTAGGCAGTCAGGGATCACAGCCCACCTGAAATGGGGAGGCTGAGCAGTGCCCTGGTGAGTTGCATCTCAGAATGGTTAGAAAATCAGGTGCTGTGAATGCTTTCTGGTTTTATAGCCATTCTGCTGCACTAAGCTCTAGTTATTTATGGAGAAGTTAGCTGAGTTTTGCTCTTTTATACATGAGTGAAGCAGTAAGTGGAAGTAACTGATCTTTTATACCAGTGACAGACCAAAAACCAGTTTCTACTCTTTCTGTTGAACTGCAGTAACGAGTAAGTCATTGCATCTGTTTGGATGACAAGGAAGGAAATAACCTTGCGATGTGTTGGTTTTCAGTTTGGTTTCATTAACTATGAAGTGGGCGACAGCAAAAAGCTCTTCTTCCATGTCAAAGAAGTTCAGGACGGTGTGGAGCTCCAGGCTGGGGATGAAGTGGAGTTCTCGGTGATCCTGAACCAGCGCACAGGAAAATGCAGTGCCTGTAACGTGTGGCGTGTCTGGTGAGGATTCACAGTTCAAGTGATTTGATTGGGCAGTGTTGGCCACAGTGCAGCTTAATGGGGAAAGTGGCTGGTAATTAGGTAGTCGACAACAGTCTCTTGGAAGTCACGGTGTTCTGTGTTTGACTCGGTTACAGCGAAGGCGCCAAGGCTGTTGCTGCTCCGCGTCCCGATAGACTTGTTAATCGTTTAAAGAGCATTAATCTGGATGATGCCAACGCTCCTCGTCTAACAGTTCTTCGTCAGCCCAGGGGACCGGATAACTCAAAGGTATGTAAGATAAGAGGACGATTTGCGGAATAGCTGCAGTTTGTTTTAATGTGGGTCACATAATGTTGCTTCCTCTGTTGGAAGCCGGAGCTGTTTGAAATGTGGTGTCTGCTTTCATTCCATCACCGGCTGTGAGAGGTAAGATTATTACTGTGGTTTCAGAAGAGCACACAGTATATAAGCAATGAATTGCTTGCTGTGTTCTAGCCCACAATGGCTTCTCCTGGTTTGTTTGTTCTTTTATAAACCTCCTGCTCCCCTCAGTGACAGTCAGTGAAATCCCTTTATGTGAGCTTGGCTTTCACAGGAGGTTCTGCCACCACTTGGTGAGCAGGAGAAGTAAAAGTGGTGTCTGGGACTACAAAGAGCAACTCCCAGAACCTGTTTTGTTACAGTCGCTGTTTCTGAAGCCAGCTGTGTTGAACTAGAAACGTGCTGCTGCCATACCTGCTGGGAACACAATGGGTTTCCTTTAAAGCCGCGATGCTGGAGCTAAAAGGTTTTGTTTTCCTTGCAGGGATTTGGTGCAGAGAGAAAGATCCGTCAGGCCGGTGTTATAGACTGATCCCCAACCCAAGCCGGCGAGCGGAGCGGTGGGGCTGGTGAAGGGTACCGAATAGCTCCCGATTCATCCCTTCCTCCAAATTCTACGAAGCTATTACACCGGTTTTAACATCTTCTCATGTTATGTTTAAAATAAATTTATGAAACCATTTTAAAAATTATGCACAGTTGCATTCTGGAGAACTTAAGGTGGCGCCTTATAGTATCACATTTTAGAAGCTTGTTTTGAATGGTGCATTTAACGCAACCGGTAACTGCAAAACCTACATTGCCTACGTGAGTAAACGTTCTAGACAGCTCTGCGCTGGCAGACCTTACGGAATTCTGCACTCCGGTACCTTTGCTTTGTCTCTGTTCCTTTGGCCGGGTGTTACTTTGCCTTAGCGCTCAGTCGCGTTGTGTCCTTCCCCATGGACGCGGAGGCTCCTCCCGCTTAGCCCCTGAGGATGGAACAACTCCAACCTTGTAGAAAATGCGGATTGAACGTTGCGATAACTTTAAGTTGGTGGCCAAACGTTACGCCGTTCTCAGATTTCATTTGCCTCGAGTCCTTTAGCCAGCGGAGTCCAGAGCTCAATGAAAGTCTCTTTCCGGGGTAAACTTAATTTTTGTAGCGTTGGAACCAGGCGCAGTGCAGAATTTCCTAAGGCTGAGGTGTGCCATCCGTGTGGTAACTTAAATATATTTAAAACAATGCACAAACCTGCTGCTTCGAACACTGCAGCTTCTCAACCCCCTTTCTTTTACTGATTTAAATTTAAAACGAAACAAGTTGTGCCTGAAGTGAATCCTTTTTGTTTCTCTTTTTTGCAGCCGGCACCCCGTGTACTGTAAGAGAATAAACACTTAGGCTTCCATAGCTGTATCGAGACTTCCATCGAGGTGAAATAGTTGATGTCTGTGTGCTCTATTTTATTTTGTTCCCCTTTCCCCAGTCACACTTTATCAAGCGAGAAAACGGAATGATTGGTCGAAGTATTACTTTAACCAAAACGATCAGGAGTTCTTTCTCGAATAGAGGGCAGTTCTGTGGCTTTTGGGTTTGGTTTATTTTTATTTTGGTTGGATTTTTTTTTTTGGTTTCCATGTTACCTCTATTCTCAATTTAGGGTTTTCTTCTCTGGGAGATGCGTTATCTTTGTAAAACAAACATTGCTTTCTCCAGTTTTTTTTTTCTGTTAATGGCAAAGAATGGAAATAGAATAAAGTTTTACTGATTTTGAAAATAATAATAATTAAATCCTCCGTGCGGGCGCGTCTCTTGCTTCGCGCCGGCGTCACGTGTCCGGAAGCGGCGGCGCGTGGTGACGTCACGCCGGAAGCCGGAAGCGCGGGCAGGGTGTTCCGCGTTGGGCGGGCGGGCCCGGGGCGGCCATGACCGAGTACAAGCTGGTGGTGGTGGGAGCCGGCGGCGTCGGGAAGAGCGCGCTCACCATCCAGCTCATCCAGAACCACTTCGTGGACGAGTACGACCCCACCATCGAGGTGAGCGGGGCGGCCCCGGCCCCCGGGGCGGCGGGTGGAGCCGCCGGTGCGGGGCGGGGGTCGAACCGGTGCGGGGGTCGAACCGGTGCGGGGTCCGAGCGCGGCGGGGGGGGTTCGGGGAAGGCTCTTGCGGATGAGCAGCGGCGGCTCCGCGGGGTGCGGATCCAGTCATGGCGCTGCTCGTCATGCGTTGTTTCTATTCCCTATTAAATGAATTTTTAATAAAGAACAGGGTTTATTTTGTGTGTGAGAAAAGTTGAGGAGGCTCAGCCCAATGTTATAAGTGCTGTTATTTCTATATACTGGTGTTTTCTCATTGGGGAGGGGGCCAGGAAAAGCGCCTCTGAACCACACTCCTCTGTTTCATTATCGCTTTGATTTTTCCTTAATAATCCCTGATGTGAAAAGAAGTGGCACAATTGACCTCATTCATGGGGATCAATATCTAAAGGGGCAGTGTCAGGAGGATGGAGCCAGGCTCTTCTGGGTGACACCAGTGACAGGACAAGGGGCAATGGGTTCAAACTGGAACACAGGAGGTTCCACTTAAAGATGAGAAGAAACTTGTTCCTGGTGAGGGTGGCAGAGCCTGGCCCAGGCTGCCCAGGGAGGTTGTGGAGTCTCCTTCTCTGCAGACATTCAAACCCGCCTGGACACCTTCCTGTGGAACCTCAGCTGGGTGTTCCTGCTCCATGGGGGGATTGCACTGGATGAGCTTTCAAGGGCCCTTCCAACCCCTGACATTCTGTGAAATTCAGGCTGGACATGAGGAAGGAATTGTTGGCCCTGAGGGTGGTGAGAGCCTGGCCCAGGTTCCCAGAGAGGTGGTGGATGAACCATCCCTGGAGACATCCCAGGCCAGGCTGGACGGGGCTCTGAGCAACCTGAGCTGGTGAAGATGTCCCTGCTCATGGCAGGGGTGGCACTGGGGAGCCGGGAAGGTCCCTCCACCCCAAACCATCCTGTGGTTATGCCCTGCTCCCCCGAGCTCCCCCCGCAGCTGCCATGTTGCCCGGTCCCTTCTACCCCTGACAGTCTGTGATTCTGTGGAACTCACCTTTCTTTAATAACGCCCGATGTGAAAGGGAGCGCTGCGCTGCTTTTCTCCGCTCTGACCCTCACCTGTGTGCCACGCAGGACTCGTACAGGAAGCAGGTTGTGATCGATGGGGAGACGTGTCTGCTGGACATCCTGGACACGGCGGGGCAGGAGGAGTACAGTGCCATGCGCGACCAGTACATGAGGACCGGCGAGGGGTTCCTCTGCGTCTTCGCCATTAACAACAGCAAATCGTTCGCCGATATCAACCTTTACAGGTACGCCCTGGGTCTGTACCAGTGAAAAAAGCACCAGAGCTATTTGCTATTATACCTGGCGAAGCCTAAATAATAGACAAATATTAAGTCTCCACTTATTTCAGAAAGTTTTTCAAGCTGCCCTCTGGATATGTTGTCGGTCAGTTGAGAATGGGATAGTTACCTGGGTTTTGTGTTAATCTAACGATATTTAGAGCATACAGAACACGATCTCTGAGAAAATGGGTAAGAAGGCAAACACACACCAGAGTGAAGTTAAACATGAACTAGAAGATGGAGCGTACAAAACTATCAGACACGCTGCTGCAGGTTAGAACCCCAGAGGTCCTGCCCAGTTTTAATACACGTTTTTGTAGCACGAGGCTGTTGGAACACTCAGCTAAACCAGCTTTTACATTTAGAAGATAGCTCCTGAGTTTCTTTTTTCTTTGTCTTTTTAAAGAGAACAGATCAAGAGAGTGAAAGACTCAGATGACGTGCCCATGGTGCTGGTTGGGAATAAGTGCGATTTGCCCACGAGAACAGTAGACACAAAACAGGCTCAAGAATTAGCAAAAAGCTACGGAATCCCCTTCATAGAGACGTCTGCTAAAACCAGACAGGTAAGACGCTCCCAGTCCTGGCCTGACCTCTGTGTAAATGCAGAACACTCTCACGTTTTCCTGGGTAGTTCTTATTTACAGGAGCAAGTGTTATTTAATCCTTTTGCAGCCTTTAGCCTTTGATTTCCCAGCTCTTAGCTTGAGTTCTGGTTTTATCGCTGCACTGGGCCAGTACACGAATTGCTTCAGATTGTATCGATTTTCCTTCAAGTGTTCGTAAGAAGGAAAGAGCTTCATCTGCTCTGGCGGAGCAGGTCGGGCTGTGCGCTCCGTCATCCCACGCCTGCTCGGTTTTCTGGGCGTTGTAAAGACAGCCAATTATAAGGTTATATCTAGATCGGACTAACGGACTTTTCCTGAGCTGCGTTGGCTATGTGGCTCTGTCCCATCAGCCCGTGTTCTACCTGCGTTGCTGTGGAATGAAGCAGAAAAGGTGCAATTTTTTAAGCAGTAGGCAGAAAATTGTCAGAATTCTAAACCAGGGGCGATGAGTCAAGCAGTAGCTTGTTTCTCTTTTCTTTGTCTTGCCTTGTTTCTTTTACCGACTGCGACCCTGGGTGTGTGTTTGCCTTGGGGAGAGTTAAGAGCGTACGTGGAGAGTTTTGGCCATAAGTGCTGGTTTCTTCCCCCTATGAACTGTGGTGTAAGTCAGCTGCTGCTCTTTCTGTACAAGTGTGTCTTTCAAGTCTGCTGAGGGATTCCACGATGGGAAGAACAGTGATCATAAAAGCTTCAGGAAATAAAATACTTTGCTTTTCTTTTGCGTTCAGGGCGTGGAAGATGCTTTTTACACACTGGTGAGAGAGATCCGGCAGTACCGGATGAAAAAGCTCAACAGCAACGAAGACGGGAATCAAGGCTGCATGGGGCTGTCTTGCGTTGTGATGTGATGAGGTGAGCTGGAGTTTACATTTTTCGTTGGCTTCTTGTCTGTGTGTCCTTCAGTTCTTGATAAGCGTGGTTTGGAAATACTGGCAGCTGCAGGTGGGTTTTTGCCCTATTGTACAAGCCACTGATACCCAGAGGTAGATCCTACAATGAATTACTTTTCCAAATGTTTTATTTTTTCTCTAAGTAGATAGCAAGGCAAATTTTCTTTGCAGCAACCTTTGGCTGCAGCCGCTGACCCAGTAACGCTGTGGGTATCATCCTGGCAGTTTCTCCTGCCTTTGGGCCCCCATTCTGACTGTTTGGAGAGCGTGTAATTTCTGTCTCGTACACGAGGAACACTTGAACTAGAAAAGGAGCGCGTACAATTCTGCAGTCGCTGTTTGCTGGCGATCAGTCAATCACTGGAGATGCTTTTCTGTTCCAGATGCCAAGAACGCGCGGTTCAGATGTAGCTGCTGGACGAGTCTCGGTGCTGCCGTGTTGCGTCTCGCGCTCATGCCCAGCAGCGCTCTGGTGCCAGCGACCAGAATCTTGGTACCAGTTCATTAGCACAAGGTCGTTTGCTGTGCTCCATCTGAAGAGAACATCTATGGCATCTACCTCCTTGCTCAGCTGACAGAGCAGCCGCGTCCGTGACGTACTGAGATTCTTCTCTCACTGTGTTATCTGGGTTTGCCCAAGGAGAAAACCAGTCACAAGAAAAGTGAACTATAGAGACTAAATGCTGTGAAAAAGATGACACTTGACCTCTAAAGTAAAAGCTAGAAGTGCTGTTTGTCCCCTTCCTGTTGGATTCTGGTTTGCGGTGCTGGCAGAGGAGTGACATTAATCGTTGCTTGGCAGGTAACGTCACAGATGGTTTTGCCACCACGAACGCTCCTGTCACGTGGCAGATCGGTCTCTGCTCCCTGTGCGCTCGCACAGAACATTTGCAACGTCCCCTTTGTGCCAGGAGCGCCGCTTAATTGATCCTTTTCTGTAATAAAACAGAGATATCCTTCCTAACTTAAGTGCCTGTTTGCTGAGAAGATTGGAAGTCGCCCTCTGTCCCCTGTAGTGAGGAAAACCCCCCAGGACTGGAATTTCTCGGGAGCTCGTTGTTGTGTGTGGGGGATCCCTCTGCCCAGGGGGACACTGACCCGGGGCTCTGGGGGCTGGAGGATCCAGCAGGCGCTCGAAGACTTCACCGAGGGAGGGGACGTACGGCCTCTGCTTTTTACTTTCTTTGTAGGTGGAACTGTTTATATTCTATATTGTTTTTCTGCAGCATTCAGATCTCTTTGGGATTGGACCAAATTAGTCAGCTGTTCATTTTTAACATTAACTGCCAACATTTCCAGGCAGCTTCTCGCTAGTTAATCTGGTAACTGGAGGTTAGTTAGTTGGGACAGCCGTTACTCAGCTCTGCCTGTAACTTGCAGATTATTTTATTCTGAATTATTTTTTTACCACCAGTCTTTTTAAACATCTCTCTGTAGAATGTGCTTCAAGAGTCTCCTTGTTGGGGGGCGTGCGGGATTCCGGGTTCGCTCTATTCGGTGCGGTGGTTGTCACGACTCGGCGCGTCCAGCCCAAGGGGCGAAGGCAACGAGCTGGAACAGAAAACTGTTCTGATTGCGGAATCCTTGCAAAACGAGGGAGGGAGCGAGCGCAGCGATGACTGTGCAGGTGTTTGTGCCGATGGGAATTCCGGGCTTGTTCTAACAGCCTCAAAGCACGAGAGAAATATTGCACAAGCTGCGCGAGTCCTTCCTAGAACAAAACGTCACCTCGTGTAATTGGGACGTAAAAGCGCGGTCGCTGTTGCGAAACCTCCCGGTGTTCCTTGGAATGCCGAACCCTTCCCTGGTTCTGGTGCTGCTGCTCCTGGTTCTGCTCCAGGTGCTGGGCCCGTGTGTCCCGCAGCAAAACCCGGTTCCCGGTTCCCATATGGTGGAAGAGGAACAAGCGAGTTCAGTCAGCGCCGGCAGAGAAATCGCAATTCAGTTTGATGGCGTCAGGTTCACACGTCTTCATTTGGAGCGCTCCATCTCAAATGGAAATTAGAAATCAGTGAATACCAAGAGAAATTGTTCCTTTTAGTATTTCATCTTAATTCTCTTCTTGGAATGAAGAGGATCAACCTGCATCACGTTTTCTTTATCCCTGATAATCCTTCTAAGTACTTTTTGCGGTTTGTTTTACCCTTGACTGATGTGACACCGATAAAAATGAAAAATACAGTATTTTTACATAAAACATGATGTTCCAGCAACAAACGCGGTGGCGGGCAGCGTTTGCAGAGCACTCGAGAACGTTTGAAGATGATCTGACAGTTACCATCAGTGCGAGTGTCACGTCTGGAATCAGCGGACAGTGTTTTATTGGTGCAAGAAGAGAAGTTATTTGTACTGCGTTCTGTGGCACGAGGTGACTCTGCTTGTAGAGACGAGTGACGCTGTTGTCCGCTTGATAAAACTACAGGCAGAAAACAGCTTTTGGGACACAGGTCTGATCACACGGGCTCAGCGTTTGGGAAAAACAACAACGTGGAGTTGGTGACATTGTGTGAACGGTGAGGCCTCATCCTCCAGGATTGCGGAGTTGGGAGCAGACGGGAAGCCTGTGCCGTTCCACGTTTGAAGGCTGTGTGGTCAGGTATGGAAGATTATTTTGGATGGAAGTTCATCATCATCACTCTACGGTGCACGGCGTGTTGTGGTTGTCATCAAAACGTATCGGCTGTAAGTCCAAGAGCTGTGAGTTCTCAGCATTATGCGGGCACTGACAGATACACCTGCTCTTCAGTGTTCCCTTTCTCTCGGAATATGTAAAACTTGGTAACTCAGAGGAGGCTGCATCAGCTCTGAGGATGCTGCAGAGCTGACTGCCCCAGTGGTGCTCCCATCTGTGTTATTTTAGGTTTAAATCTAGCGAGTGATACAAAATCAGGGTGTTGTGTTAGTCATGGGCATGAAGTAAGTGGTTGTACTTTGTTTCCGCTCTCTGTATAGTTACATCTAAATAAGAGAACCCTGATTTTGGTGGTGACTGAGAGTGGAGGGACAAAACCCAAGGCACTTTTGGGGGAATCGTTCAGAACGTAAGCACAGAAGTTTTTGCACAAGAGAGGTCCCTGGAAAAGGTGGTTTTGTAGATTTAACCCAAGTGTTGTTATTTAGAACTAACAGGACGCCGCCGTGTTAGTGTCAAGCTGACTTCACTATCCCGACTGGGAAGATGGAGCATGAGCAACATTGAGGTAAAACATTTAAAAAGATAACACTCTTGTTCACAAATTACAAGTGCCAATAACTGAAACATTCGTGTTATTACGGACTGAGAACAGCTGGTTAGAGATTGTATAACCCTGTGGCTCGTTGCGGTTGTTGTCCCCACTCCACGGTCTTGTTCAAACAACAGCGCTCAGGTTTTGTTCTCGTTGTCGTCAGTCGGAGTTTGGACGGTAACCATGACACTGAAACCATCGTCACTTTTTGAGCAGTTTAATGACTTAGAATTGAATATCCAGCAACTTTAGGCCTATGGGGGGGGACGGAGATTTGTGGAAGTCTGAATTACGTTCTCAGCCCATACGTGGTCCTGCTTTACTCCCCAAGCTTTCCTGTTTGTCTGTAACCTCCATGGTGGTAGGAACTGTTGGGATCCGGACATTTTATCCAAGGGCTAATTTGTTGTTACTTTGTATAATTATTTGCTTTCAATAACGCATCTCTCTTGGTTTGAATTGAAGTAAATTATTCTGCTTCTTAAATAACTTTTTTAAAGAATAAACTCTGAATTCTTTGGTTGTTTTGTGGTGGTGCTGTGGGCGCGGGATGCGCGGCCGGCTCGCGCAACGCTGGTGACCGCGCGGGATCTCCATCGCTCACATCGTCACTTGTGCAATGTGACACGAGTGGCTGTATCGTGGGTGTTCGCTGTAGCGTGAACAAGCTACAATGAACATACAGTGAACACCCCATGGGCTCGTTCCACAGTCCAGTGTTAATTGTTTCACCAGTCTGTGCCTGTCTCATGCATCTTGTGTTGATGTTGAATCTCTATTTGCAGTGGGGACCCTCATAGTATCTCTGCAGCCTTTGCCCTTGGGAAGGATGCTCCTAATGCAACGAAAGGGGGAGGAGAAGGTTCTTTACTCGGCATTCCCAGAGTGAAATCAGCTATGAATTATTCCTGTGTCCAAATCACGCTCTGTTAGGCTTTCAAGTTGCTTAATTCAGTCTTGTGAAATCCCTCCCGGTTGGCTTTGCTCCTGCAATAATTGTGTTGGACTGCACAGCGTGTTTTACACGTGTTTCTCGAAGATGTTGTGACAGGAACCCATGGTCCAACCTGGTTTCTGTGCAAGGAACATAAGAACAGGCTCCTGGTAACGGGTATAAACCTCCTTGCCCTGTGTAGCTGCAGCAGCTGGGAGAAGAGACTCAGAATATGAGCAAACTGGAGGAAGATGCTGCTAAATACCCGAAGCTGCTGAATTCCTGGCATGTTTTGCCAGCTGAGAGTGGGAAGATGGCTTGTTTGTATTCGGTTCTGCAGTTTGAAGAGCTGCGGGTCTAACTTTAGCACAGCATACCCAGGCTTTACTCATATTTCTATCGTGAACCTAACTAAGTTGATCCTGCGATTTAGAAAGCTGGAGGATCAAGAGGCTTCTCGAGGAAGATGACCTCTGCACCCTAAAGGTTATTTTTGGTTTCAGATGTGAATCCCAAGATTATGTTGATATATCCAGAAAGGTTAAGGGCAGATATAGGCCCTGTGGGAGAGCAAACAAGCAGGAACCAGTTTTTATTGATCTTAAATGAAATAGTTAAATAATAATGCAATGTGGGGAATGAGTAAGGACAAGATGTGTTCCCAGAGTGTGCTCAGTGTGAGAGAGGAGACCAAACATTGGCTGCATCTCTGCGTGGTGTTGGGGGAAATCAATTCATAATGTGTTCCTGGGGAATATCTGGGAAGTGGGGCTAAAAGTCCCTGAATTGTGGAGAATTTCTGAGTTGTCACCCGTTCTGGAGCTGGGCACATCACACACTAAACCCTCAGAGAAAGGCTCTGGGTGCTCTGGGAATTATCGCGGCTGGAGATGCTGCCCCAGGTCTCAGCTCATCCAACCCGACCACGTTGTGCCACAGCTTCCCATGCACCCAGGGACAAAACTGATTGTTGTTTCTAACTTCTGTATCTTATGCAAGTAAGTATTTCACTTATTCCAGCCGCCTTTTGGGACGAGGCCTTTTTGCAGCTGGAAAGATGCAAGGACAACTGTACAACTGTTGCTAAAACCTCTGAAGAGCACGCAGGTTGGTGAGAGCACACATTTGTACCTGTCCACAGCTCCTGTTCTGATGAAAACATCAGCCCTGGGCCTTCGGGATTTCCTTTAAACCTTTGGCTCAGCACAGAAGGCATCAGTTTTAGTCGCTCTTAAGCCTGACTTCCACAGTCCACTTCAGAAAGTGCGACTGTCCCGCTAAGTAGCAATCTGCCCAGACAACAGGTGAAGCTCTACTCAATGTAAAACGAAAACCTAACTAAAAAAAAAATAATTAAAAAGTTAAATTCGAGCCCTGCTTTCACCTGTTTCAGTGCAAGCGCTTGCGGTTGCACTTTAAATAGTTTTATAGTTGATCTCCGTTCTCCTTTTAGAGCGGGAGAGTCTGGTTACAGGGAAGGGAAAGCAGCAGGCTCGCTGTCAGGCTGTTGCGCCGTCAGTCGCTCCCTGTGCGCGCGTCCCGCAGGTGTCACCTGAGGCTCTGCTGCAACGATGTCGCGGGTGAAAATGCCAGGTAGGTCCGAGAGCAGGTATGGGACGAGGAGCCCAGGGCAGGCCGGTTGGGTGGTCGGTATCTTTGCCATCCAGGACACATTACTGGGGGCTTTGAGCATTCTTCTTCCGGCTTGAAGATGTTTTTGGACAGCGCAGCAAAGGAATAGCATTATTGTTTAAATCTTGCTCTGCTAGCGTTGAAGAAAAGTATTGTCCCTTCTGCAGCGTAATGTACCATGTAAGTGTATCCTGTAATGAGACCCTGGAAGGGGTCGGAGGGATTTGGGGAGTCTCTGTGACCCCAGCTGAGTTGGGGAGGTGCGGGTGCTGTGGTCCCGAGGGACGAGGACACGAGCTGGGCAGCAGGAACAGGGCCAGCCAGGCTTTGCAGAGCAGCCCGGAGCGATGTTACTGCTGCTGCAGGGCCCTGGAGAACATTGGCACCAAACAGTCCCAATTAGAGGCGTTTAGAATCGCAGTGCAATAGACGCTGTCCTAGTATGCGAGGCTGGTTTTAAAGCCTGGCCTTGCAAATCGGGGTGGGGGGGGGAGTTTGACTTTGATGAGTGTAATTTCCATCCATGAAAGAGATGAAAGGTCAGGCTGGGCATGTCTGGGGTGCTTCATTTGCAAATGAATCCGCAGGGTTCACATGCCAGGCCAGTATGTTCTGCAGGCCGGACTCAGGGAGTCAGCAGGTGGTGACTTGTGAGGCCGCAGCTCCAGGCTGAGGTTTTCGGGTCAGATGGAAAGGGCGTGAGTTGCACCCCCAAAACGTTGCTGCCACGCTGTGTGACCCGGAGTGAAGATCCGTGGGACCGCAGTGTCTGATCTGGTGGTGAATAACTGGGGATGTGACCATAGGCGGCAGGAGGATGAAACTTGGCGTCTTTGAAATGACCGTCCGTGCCGATCTTCACCAACAATGACAAGTCACAGACAAAATCTAGCAAAGCAGCCCTGGTGCTCCGAGTCACTCAAATATTTGCTTTCTCATTCAGGACTCATTCTGCCCTCTTAAGTTGGTCCTTTTCTGCGTCCCTGCGCCTGGACAGGGGTAGGGTCAGACCTTCCGAGGCAGCTCAGTCTCATTAGATGACAGTGAAACGTTTTGGCTAAACTTGTACTTTACTGAGGTTTTGAAGGGCTGATCACATCTGTTCATATTTTGTTTCTGTTTTATCTCAAACAGCAAAAGGAAAACGTGAGTATTGCGAGGCTTCCATATGCTCTGCTCTGTCACTGCCCAGACATGATCATTGGAAACAAACAGCGGTTACATGATCATGGTACCTCCCAGCACCTTGAGGAGATGCTGTTTCTCAGCAGCGCCAGCTGTGCCTCCCGCTGTTTCATTAAATGGTTCCAGCCTTTTATTCACTTGATATGTGAAGCTGCTATTTGTTAAATATTGTCCTAGCACCCCTGAGCTCCTGCTTAGGAGATAAACTTATTTTAGTGGAGTTCTTTGTGTCAGAAAGTGAAACATTTTACAAGTTCACTTGGATCTACCCACTCCTCTGTTGGTTTCTTTTTTTTCCCTGTTTTACTTTTATTTTATATATTTTAACAGAGATTCATCCCAAAGCGGCTTCTTTGAATGCATCCTGCTCCTAGTGGATTTGATCCACGATGGGACAGATCCAATGCTTCATCTCCTTTATTCAGGTTGAAGTCTGCAGGATGGGGCCCTTGCCCTCTTCTTCCGCCTTTGCTGAGGGCTCTTATGTGCCAGCAGAAAACATTTCTTGCTGAGACACCAGTCACCCCAGAGCCCCCAACAATGGGCAGCAATGGGATAGTGTAAAATAACGCATATTGTCTTCTGAGCAGCATGTTGGAGCCCATTGATGACACAGCGAGGAATTTTGTGACTGACATCCTGGTTTTGTGACATTGCGCTGCTGAGAAACAGACCCAGTGCCAGAATTTTCCCCTGTGTTTGTAGCTCAGCACAAACCCTTTT
Organism: Patagioenas fasciata; assembly: GCF_037038585.1. Lineage (NCBI taxonomy): Eukaryota > Metazoa > Chordata > Aves > Columbiformes > Columbidae > Patagioenas > Patagioenas fasciata. The sequence continues at coordinate 2,379,192 of NC_092540.1, forward strand.
GTCTTCCCGCAAAACAGCAGGGAAAGGAAGCCCCTGTGTTATGTCCCCCATGACCCGCAGCTGGGACCTCGCAACTGCAAATCCAGGGCTACAGGGATAAACTGTTTTGATCCCTGTGGAAACAACAACAACAAAAAGAGCTACGTTCATTCCTGAAAATCCCTTGCAGGTCTGGCACATTTCTGCCATGCATGCCAGTCTGGTTTGGTCCTCACCAGCTGACCGTGTCCTGTCTGACACGTCAATGGTGTCGTCCAACTTGCAGCGTCGATCCTCGCTTCAAGCTGAGCTGCCAACTGCTGGCAAAACCCGCTCAATTAGCGTCCATATGCCGCTATGCAAATGTGAGCTTCTGGGAGATGTTGCCAGAAGAGCCTTTTGGTTCTTGTTTTACAATATTTCATTGGCAGTGGAAGGGCTTTTAACCTCCTTTCTCCCACTTCGTAAAGCTCCGGCCAACCTGGTGTCAATGGTGGCTTCTGTAGGGCCGTGTCAGCCGGGATCTTTGCAGCATGATGCACATGATGGGCCGAGATGGGTCCCCACACGATGGTTCCCCACCTGGGAGCTCTTTGCTCTGTGATGGTGGGAACTAAGTGCTTGGGCTGCCAGCTCTGTCCATCTCCGTCTGTACCTCTGTCTTCTCGTCCTCGTGGTGCAAGTGGGTCTTGGGCTTCCTAGAGCTGCGTGGGCTCTGCCCATCTTCCCCTCTTGCCCCCACTGCATGTTCTCATAAGTGCCCTTTCCAAAGATTTGCTCCTTTCTGGGCCTTTTTGCACTCCTCTTGGGCTGTGGGTTGTATATACCTTTATTTTTTAGTGTGCTGGGGGTGTGTAGGTATGTCTGCAGCCCACTATGTGTGCCCCAGGTTCTGTGAGCTTCGTTCCAAGTTTCAGAGGTTGCTCAGAGTATTCCGGGCAGCATGGAGGTGTCACAAGGGAATGACAGCTGAGCACTGAGCTGCCTGCAAGGGCGGCTGGGAGCCCAACAGCGGTGTGACCCTGCTCCTTCTCCTCGCAGAGGTGGACGAGGCGATGCGCTCCTTCGCTGAGAAGGTCTTTGCCTCGGAGGTGAAGGATGAGGAGACCCGGCAAGAGATCTCTCCTTTCGACGTGGAAGACATCTGCCCCATCTCACGCCATGAGATGAGGGAGCACATGATGCTTCAGGAGACCTCTGCCGAGACAGAGAAGCGGTGAGCAAAAACGGGGCATTGGGGAAAGGAGAGGAGAGGATTGTCTGCGTAGCCCCAGCCAGGGCTGGAAGAAGGCAGGGGGATTGTAAATCAAGGCCTGTGAAAACAGTTCACCACACCCAGGGGATAAATCCTTGGTAATCCCAAGGCATCTGTCAGGTACTTCAGGGTTTCCTCTCCAAAGACACCCTTGGCCTGTTCCCTGGGTGTCAGCACGGCCGTGGCCACAGAGCTGCTGGAGAGGGACACTTGGAGACCTTTCTCTGGAAAGGTGCACCTTCCAAACACCACACTTAAAAGTCTGTGGCTACTTTGCGGCCTCTGTTCTTGGCAGCATCTGTTGAAGGTGCTCAGAAAGCACCAGAGAAATGATTCATGTTGTGGTAAGTGCCCCTGACCCCACACCTGCCCGTGGAGCTGGAGCTGTTTGCCTGAGGTTTTCCTCCCCGGCAGGAGGAAGCGCCTGTTCCGCCTGAAGACGATTGCGCTGGCGCTCCCTGTGGCTCAGAAATCTGCAACCAAACTGTCCACCATCGACGAGGTCATCTCCACCTCCCCCCTGTACCAGACCGTGCCCGACTTCCAGCGGGTGCAGATCACGGGGGATTACGCCTCTGGGGTAGGTACTTGCATGGCTACACCCTTCCCCGTGCTCACTGCCACCTGTCCAGTCCCTGCCTGTCCCTCAGCGTCACAGGACTCAGCACCGGGTGCAGTGAGAACAATCTGTGTCTCACGAGCATCTGATGGTGCCCTGGAGAATCCCAAACTGAATTCCTCAGCAGGAGTCCATGGGGTGCTGCGTGCTTCCCAGGGGATTCTCCAGGCTCCTCCTTACTCACAGATCTATACATTTGTCTGCAATCCATGTACACCATGGAACCCAGAATGGTTGAGCTTGGCAGGGACCCTCGGGGGGTCACCTGGTCCAACCCCTCTGCTCAGGCAGGGTCACCCAGAGCCCGTTGACCAGGACTGCTCTCAAATCCCGTGCTAATCCTCCTCCTCCTCCTCCTCCACAGCCTCCTGCTACATTTGTGCTGCTTCTGAGATGCAGCTGGCAGGTTGCTCAGCTTGGGGTTTCATGGCAGAGAGGAGCAATGAGGGGAAGCTGAGAGTCCTTCCATGCACAAGCACACTCCTCCTGCCATGACGGCAGCTGGCAGCGGGTGCTGCATGACGTCCTCCCCTGCTGCTCCAGTCTGACCTCTCCTGACTGCCCAAAACACTTGTCTGTGCAGTAAATCAAATAATCTTGACATGCTGGGCCAGTGTGTGCTGTTGGTCCCGCTTCAGTTTCAGCCTGGGCTCCAAAAATAGCTTGTAGTGTTTTGCCCAGGCCTGGCTTCCATTTCAGCATCAACTAATTTGCAGTGGGGAAAGTGAGATGGGATGACAGCTGAAAATCATTGGTTCTAGCATGAGGAACTTCCATTCGCCATGTCCAGGACTTTGCCCGTCGTGCCTCCTTTGCCCTGTTCGGGCAGAGCAGTGGGAGGGAGGGGGCGATGAGGTGTGGATCTTGCTGTGAACAACATTTCCCTCTTATTGGTGCAGCAGCGCACCTCAGGCAGCCAGATCCCAATTGTTGGTCTGTGTTCAGTGACAGCCCTCTTGCAGGTGACAGTTGAAGATTTTGAAGTTGTTTGCAAAGGCCTGTACCGTGCCCTGTGCATCCGCGAGAAGAACATGCAGCAGTCGCTGCAGAGGTTCCCCCGCACCCCGTCCCAGTACCTGCGCAGCATCGAGGGCGATGTCTGGAGTGCCAGTGACACCGGCCCAGGTACATCCAGACACCTAGAGGGTTGTCCCTGCCCTCTGCCCAGGCTGGATGAGCATGTGGGGGTTTGCTCATGGTATAACCTCATGGCATCCTCCTTTTGGTCCAGTGTTCACCCCGCCAGTGAAGGATGGACAGGATCCCTTTGAAACTGGGAGTCTTCCGGAGGACCTGGGGTACCACATCCAGATGAAGGATGGAGTAGTTTACATCTATGGAGACAAGGCAGCGGCTGCCAGAAATGAGCCCAAGGACCTGCCCTACCCCAGCCTTGAGCAATTCGTTGACGACATGAACTTCCTCTTGGCCCTGATTGCGCAGGGGCCCACGTAAGCACGGAACCCGGTGGCGCTGGGTGCAGCGGGGCAGGCAGAGGGAGGTCAGGGCAGAGCCAGGGTTGTCCCCATCCCTTCCTGGGAGGAGGGAGAGACCCTCTGGTGACATACCTGCTGGCTACCAAAGTGTCCTTGGCCCTCGTCAGCCGTCTGGGTTGGGGTCTAAGGAAAGTCGTCACTTGGGGACTGGAGCAGGGCAGCGTGGGTTCCTCCAGCTCAAGTGGAAACTGCATCCCTGTTTGTCCGGCCATGTCCCTGTGTTGGGGGGTAAGGAGACCAGTCAGGGTTCTGCCTTTTGCTTTCTCTAGTAAGACCTACACTCATCGGCGCCTGAAGTTCCTCTCATCCAAGTTCCAAGTGCACGAAATGCTAAATGAGATGGATGAGATTAAAGAGCTGAAGAACAACCCCCACCGGGACTTCTACAACTGCCGGAAGGTAAATGGCAAGGCTTACAGCCCTAGGGACCCTGCAGACGAGCTGTCTTGGTGCCTTCCCTCCCTGAACGCGATATTAGAGTCATGGTCTGTGGCACCTACACCGTTCTTACTAATGGGATGGTGTTGACTGGGCTGCTCTTGGCGTAGGTTGATCTGGGCTGAGCCGTGCTCCCCACACAATTAGGCTCGCCTAAAGGGGTTTGTGAGCCTCCCTGTGATGGTACCTGAGCATCCCAGCTTGCAGCTAGCTAGCTGTCCCTCTGGTTCCTCAGGTGGACACACACATCCATGCCGCAGCCTGCATGAACCAGAAGCACCTTCTGCGTTTCATCAAGAAATCCTACTGTGTGGACGCTGACCGTGTCGTTTATGATGCCAAGGGCAAACAGCTCACCCTGAAACAGCTTTTCGAGCAGCTCCATCTGCACCCCTATGACCTGACAGTGGATTCCCTGGACGTCCATGCAGTAAGTGGTAGGGCATTTACAGGACACTCTCATCCACCCTGTAGTTACAGCTTTTCCCCTCCCTATGTACCCAGGACATGTTGTGTGTGTGTTAGTGGCAGCAGCTCCTGGCTTTCCCATTTTGGGTTGTTTAGATCAGTCCCTGCTCAGCTGGTACACTCGTGCCCAGTGTGTGTGTCTGTAGTATTTGCCTCTGCTCCTCCCCACTCCAGGGACGGCAGACATTTCAGCGCTTCGATAAATTCAATGCCAAATACAACCCTGTGGGTGCGAGTGAGCTGCGTGACCTCTACCTGAAGACGGAGAACGCGATCGGTGGCGAGTACTTTGCGACCATCATCAAGGTGAGAACGCAGGGGAGGAGAAGAGCAGCTCAGCCGTGCCCAGGGGCTGGAGGGTCCCTGTGCAACCGTTTGTCCTGCTCTGCAGGAGGTTGGCTCTGACCTGGAGGATGCCAAGTACCAGCACGCGGAGCCTCGTCTCTCCATCTACGGGCGATCGGCGGATGAGTGGCCCAAGCTGGCCAGTTGGTTCTACAGGCACCGCGTCTATTCTCCCAACATGAAGTGGATGATCCAAGTACCCAGGATTTAGTATGTGCTGTTGGTCTGGGAGCTCTGTGCCCAAGAGTGCGCTACGCTTCATTTTTTATCCCGAAGGGATTACGGGGACAGCGGGCCATGTTGTTGCTGTGCTTAGCAGCTCATCCCCGTCTCTGTCCACAGTGATGTGTTCAGGTCTAAGAATTTCCTTCCACACTTTGGGAAGATGTTGGAAAATATCTTTGTTCCTGTGTTTGAGGCAACTGTCAATCCCCAAGCCAACAAAGAGCTGAGTGTCTTTCTACGCCACGTGAGTGTCACCTGATGATGCTGTCAGAGTGCCGTGAGCCCTCAGGTTCCTGTTTGTGCATATGAATTGGGGCATTGGCCCTGACGTGAAAAATGTCACCAGGGAGCTTGTGGCCCTACCGCCACATTCTGGGGAAGGGGGTGTGTGTCCAGAACCGCTGGGAGGGGACAGACCCCCTGAGCTGGCTGCTGTGATACATGCTGCCCGCTCACCTCCTAGAGAAGGTGGTTTGGTGTGAGCTTTATTTCTAGCCCTTGATGGGGCTTGGGGGTTTGTGAGGAGCAAGATCTGCAGCCGTGGCTCTGACTCTGCTCCTGTGCGGGGCAGGGTGAGCCAGCCTACCTGGGCACGATGAGGCGGGCAGCTTGGAGATGCAGCTTTCTTGTTACCTTGCCAAGCAGATCACTGGCTTCGACAGCGTCGATGATGAATCCAAGCACAGTGGACACATGTTCTCCACTAAGAGCCCAAAGCCAGATCAGTGGACTGCCGAGAAGAACCCATCCTACACCTACTACATATACTATATGTATGCCAACATCTTGGTGCTTAACAACCTGCGCAGGTGAGGCCCGGGATGTGCGATGGGCTGGCAGAAGGGGGACTGCCCCATAAGTTGTCTCAGGTCTTTTATTGTTGGGGTGGAAGAAGCGGGGCCCTCCTTGCTCTGCCACCAGCATAGTTCAGGGCTTTGTGTCCTGGAGCAACTCAAATGCTCCTTGGCAGGAAGTGCAATGGACTAGGATGAAAGCTGGGATTGCAGAGTTGCATCTGCTGTGTGCACAGAGAAAAGAGAACAAGCAATGTGCTGCAGGTCACGCTGCATTCTTGGGGATCCACTGGTAGGGGCAGAGCTGGGACTGCAGTCAGGGAATCTCGCATTGCGTGCCAACTAACCCTGCTCTGAGTCCTCCTTCCGTGTGCCAGGCAGCGCGGCATGAACACGTTCCTCTTCCGTCCACACTGCGGGGAAGCCGGGGCCATCACGCATCTGCTCGCAGCCTTCATGACAGCAGACAACATCTCCCACGGCCTCAACCTCAAGAAGGTGAGTGGAGCAGGCAGCCAAGGCACGGCCGAGGAGGAAGACACATTCAGTCTTTGCTGCAGCTGAGAGTTGATTGTGCCTCTGCTTTACACTGACACAGACAGCCTGGCTGCAGGCAGATGCTGCACGATTCTCTGGGTATCTCCAGGCGTGTTTGGGGATGTAGCTGAGAAATGTATTCAGATTTCAGGGGTTCAGCCTCACAGACCTGTCACTGGAGCCGTCTGAGTTCTGAAATCAGACAGATTTGAACTCAGCCCTTCATGGGGGTGGAGGGTTGCTGGCTTGCCTGTGTCCTTTCTTGCACACATGAGCTCTGTGCACCAGATTTCCCGGCTGAGGCAGCAGCTGATCTGAGGAGCAACCCTGGAGATGTGGAGAGCGCAGAGACTTCATCCCTAACCTGGCAACTCTGCTCATCTTTGCAGAGCCCGGTGCTGCAGTATCTGTACTTCCTTGCCCAAATTCCCATTGCTATGTCCCCACTCAGCAACAACAGTCTCTTCCTGGAGTATGCGAAGAATCCGTTGCCTGACTTCCACCAGAAGGGCCTCATGGTGTCCCTTTCTACAGATGACCCCATGCAGTTTCACTACACCAAGGTACAGTGTGAAGTGGTCACCTACTGCGAGCACTGGGGCCGGGACTGGGTGTGCCTTGTTTTTCACTGAAGCAGCAGCATTTGCAGAGTGACATAGAATCACAGAATAGTTTGTGTTGGAGGGGCCTTCCCGACTGCCCCAGTGCCACCCCTGCCATGACAGGGACATCTTCACCAGCTCAGGTTGCTCAGAGCCCCGTCCAGCCTGGCCTGGGATGTCTCCAGGGATGGTTCATCCACCACCTCTCTGGGCAACCTGGGCCAGGCTCTCACCACCCTCAGGGCCAACAATTCCTTCCTCATGTCCAGCCTGAATCTCCCTCCTTTCGTTTAGAACCATCACCCCTTGTCCTATCAAAACAGGCCCTGCTCACAAGTCTGTCCCCATCTTTATTTGCCTCTTTTAAGTACAGAAAGGCCGCAATAAGGTCTCCATGGAGCTTTTCTTCTCCAGGCAGAACACCCCAACTCTCTCAGCCTGTCCTCCCAGCAGAGCTGTTCCAGCCTCGGATCATTTCTGTAGCTCTCCTGCCTCTCTCCAACAGCTCTGTGTTTCTCCTGTACCGAGGGCTGTGAGCAGCACTGCCGGGGTGTCCTCGGGGCCAAGGGGACGGTGTCCAGCCAGCTGGGCCATCCCGGGCTGTGCTGGCAGCAGCCACCGGTGTGTGACGCAGCCTGTGCCCGCAGGAGCCCCTGATGGAGGAGTACGCCATCGCCGCCCAGGTCTTCAAGCTCAGCACCTGCGACATGTGTGAAATCGCCAGGAACAGTGTCCTGCAGTGCGGCCTGTCCCACGAGGTTGGTGTCCCCTGGGCGGTGAGGGGACCGGGACAGCAGCTCTGCCTGTGACCCGGCACCTGCCCGCGCTCCCTCGGGTGCCCCAGCTGCTCTGAGCCGCCGTCCTCTCTGGCAGGAGAAAGCCAAGTTCTTGGGTGAGAACTACCAGGAAGAGGGGCCGCAGGGCAACGACATCCGCAAGACCAACGTGGCTCAGATCCGCATGGCCTATCGCTACGAGACCTGGTGCTACGAGCTCAACCTCATCGTCGAGGGCCTGAAAACCGACTAGGAGCGCGGACGGGCGTCGGGACCCTGGGGGTGCTCGGACCGTGGGGCGGGGAACGCGGGCTCGGGGCGGCGGCGGCCGCGCAGTAAAACCGTCTGTCAGCGGCACTGCGCACCCTTCGGCGGGGGCGGGGCGTCGCCTGAGTGACGGCCGCGAGAGCCAATGGGTGTGGTTCCATGCGCGCCGGGAGCGTCCTGGGGGGAGCGGCACTGGGTGAGGCGGGGCGGAGGGGCGGGGCGTCACCTGAGTGACGGCCGCGCGAGCCAATAGGCGTAGTTTCTTACGCGCCGGGAGCGGCACCGGGTGGGGTGGAGGGGCGGGGCGCCGGCTGAGTGACGTGTGCGCCAGCCAATGGGCGTAGCTCGATGCACGCCGGGAGCGTCCTGCGGAGCGGGGCCGGGCACGGTGAGGCTCCCGCGGCGGGAAGCGGGGTCGGGCGGTGCGGGGGCAGGGGGCGCCTCGGCCGGGAGGAGCATTAGGCTTTCCCGCAGGGTCGCTGCCACACAGTCCCGGGTGCTGCTGGACTGGACACGACGGAAGCGGCCGGGCCCCGGTGTTGCCGGCAGCGGAGCCCGGGAGCCGGTAAGGAAGCGGCGGCGTCGTGTCCCGCCTGTCCTGCCGGCCGCGGAGCTCCGGGGGGGTCCCGGTGAGCCGGGTAGGGCGGGCGGGGGAGCGGCGGCCGGATCCTTCCCCCGTGGAGCGGAGGGAGCGAACGGGAGCTGACCCTGGGGGAGGGAGGCGCCCGCTCCAGCCCACCGGCTGCCGCCGTGAGTCACCGGCCTCGTGTTCCGCTGCACTCCCGGCCGGGGCGTCTGGAGAGGACTCGGGAGGTGTGGGGGTGCTGGGGGTTTTACCAATGTACACAAGTGCCCGAAGGAGGGTGTGAAGAGGACCTGGCACCTCATCCCAGTGGTGCCCTGTGATGGGACTGGCAGAAACCGGCACACGGGAGGTTCCCTCCGAACGTCAGGACACACTTTTTCATCCTGAGGGTGACCGAGCAGTGGCACAGGGTGCCCAGGGACGTTGTAGCATCTCCATCCTTGGAGATATTCAAGGCCATCTGGACACGGTCCTGGACAACCTGCTGTGGTGTCCCTGCTGGAGCTGGGGGTTGGACAAGGTGATGTCCAGAGGTCACTTCCAACCTCAACCACTCAGAATAAACGCATTGCTACAGAATAAACTCCATGCTACAGGGTCCTTTGGGGGCCTGTCCCTATGCTACTTCTGCTTTCGGTGTTTGGAGACCTGACAGGGAGGAAAGGTGCCTGGTCTGGAGCTGTACCGGCCAAGAGGAGCCTGTTCGCCCCTCTCCTGGCCTGGGTTTTCCCATCAGAGCCATGGTGTCTTTGCCTCAGGTTCTCAGGAGCAGACCCGAGTGCTGTTGCTGTAGACTCGCAATGGCAAAGGAAAGGGGAAAGTTGCTTTCCTGTCTGCTAATCAGAGCTGTGCAGACAGGGCTTGAGGAAGGATGGCTCTGCCGTAGCTCAGGATGTTTTGGAAACGATGCCTATTTATAGGAGAGGGCAGGGGCCCCTCGCTGCCAGGGCAGCCTGGCTGGGAGCTCAGCTGGAGCTTCACCACGCTGCTCTGGAGACGTGCTGGGCGGTCAGGGACGTGTGGCGGACAGGGCAGAATGCTGGTTAGGGACAGAGAGCTGGTGACGGAGTGAAAGCCCTTCAGGTGCTGGACCAAGTTGAGAGAAGGGAACGGAGCTGGTGAGGGGCTGGAGCACAAGTGTGATGGGAGCGGCTGAGGGACCTGGGGGGGTTCAGCTGGAGAACAGAGCTGAGGGGAGACCTTCTGATCTCTGAACTGCCTGAAAGGAGCTTGGAGCCAGGGGGGTCGGGCTCTGCTCCCCAGGAACAAGCGCCAGGAGCAGAGGAAACGGCCTCAAGTTGCACCAGGGGAGGTTGAGGTTGGATGTGGGGAACAATTTCTTCCCCAAAGGGCTGTGGGGCATTGGAACAGGCTGCCCAGGGCAGTGCTGGAGTCACCATCCCTGGAGGGTTGGACAGACGGACATGAGGTTCTCAGGACATGGGGCAGTGCTAGGGCTGGGGGAACAGTTGGACTCAGTCATCCTGAGGGTCTCTTCCAACAAAATGATTCTGCGATCCCCAGTTCAGTTGGTCACACAGGTTGTCTGAATTTAGCCCATTCACTGCTGAGTGGAAGAGTTACTGGCAGCTGCCTGGGACAACGTGATAAGCGATGCCAGAGTGCGGGAACTCACGGTGTTCTCTGTGCAGACGGGCAGCGCTGAGCTTCCTGCCACAGCGAGCAACGCTGCTTTGGTAGATGGTGTGAAAGTGCAGCAAAGAGCTGAGCCTTGGTGTATGCCTAAGCTATCACTGAATCATTTTCTTTTAATTGCACCACAAATGCCTCTGCCGAGCAGATCAGAACACCGGGGACAGAGCCGGTGGAATGAGGTGTGGTGTGGAAGGACGCGGGTCTCTGCCGCAGCAGGGGCTCCGCACGCCCAGCCTGGTGCACGGGGCACGAACCCTTGTCGGGCAGGTTTCAGCTCCTCTGCCTTCCAGCTTGATTTGCTTCACATCCTCGGTTCTGCAAATTCTTGCAGGCTTTGGCGAGTCAGTGAAGATTGGGTGTCGTAACGGCAGCTTTGCAGGACACAGACCCAGTTTTGGGCAGTGGGAGCTGGCTGGATCTGTCAGGTGGAGCCTGGGCACAGACTTTGTTTGACCACAGCCTGTGTTCCCACCTGGAGCCAGTCTGGTTTGCTTTCTGCAGAGGTTCTCTGGCTTTGCTGCAGGTGTGCAATGGGGACTGCTTGCACAGTTGGGCTCCTCTCCAGTCACCACAACTGTCCTGCTGCTGCTGGGGGAGCAGACGTGGTTCCCTTTCCGTAGTCCTGGTGCTGTATCTTGTATCTTGCTGCGTCTTTGCTGTGTTGGGAGCTCTGGCAGAGACGTGGTGCTGCAGCCGTTTGGCTCTGTGCTGCCCGAGGTGCTCTGAGCAGTCCAGAGCATCAGGAGACACCGGTGCAAGGATGCAGCAGAGGAGTTGGCTGAGAGCTGTGGTCCTGTGCCATTAAATAATTTCCTTGAGTTTACACCTTTAGAATCCCTGGCTGCGTTTTGTTCCTGTTGGGGTGTTTTGTTTTGTTTTGTTAAACCAGTGAGACCTCCGCTTCCTTTTGTTGGCCCTCCCAGATGTGTGCTACAGAAACGGGCTTTGTGGGGAGCGTGCTCTGCAAGCCAGGCTTCAACACGTGATTTGGGGAGGAATGTTCTTCAGCAATTGCCAGAGAGCAGCTGGGAGTTCCTGGTGGTGCGTATGGCTGGGGCGCAGCTGACGGTTCGTTTCTTTTGTCCGCAGGTTGTGTTTAGCAGCCAGTCCTCACAGAGCCGACACACGGGGGACTTCTGGACATTGCTTTGCAGTCTCGTGCCAGCTTGATGTGTGCGGGACACAGGTGGAGCTGGACGAGATGAGGTGTCTGTGAGCGCGTTGGCACTTGCCATGCACCCAGCGGGGCCGGCGGACGGCAGCTTCTCCCGCTCCGCTGTGCAGACCCTTTCCCGGAGCCACTGCCGCAACATCAAACAGAAGATCTCCCAGTGGGAGGGGAGGACACGGGGGTGCTCCAGCAAGGAGAAACAGCAGCTGAAGGACTTTGGGGTAGAGTGTGATCCTAGCTGTGATGTTCTAGCCAAAGGGAAGGCAGAACGGACAGAGAAAGGCAGAAGGACTGCGTCCAAAGATCCAAAGAGCCTGGGTTTGGACTTCAGGGAAGATGCACGGAGCTGCGTGCAGGCTGGTGACTGCGGTGAGCTCCAGCCCTGGGAGAAGGACAAAGGAGAATGGCAAGCAGGCTTCCTGCCCCCAGGTAACTTCTATACCTCACGGGCACTATGGAGGAGGGTAGATCCCCTTCTGGCTGGGAAAGCCCCACCGGTTCCCTTGGACGTTCAGAAGCAGCGAGGGATCTGTGGCTCCACGGAAAGAGAACTTAAAATCAAAGGAGTGGATGCTCTCTGCAGGGCAGAGAGGAACTCGAGAAACATTTACTGTGAGGCTGAGGGGCAAGAGGAGGAGCCGGCTGCTGTCCCACCGCCCAAGCCCCGCAGGACTTTCCGCTATCTTGCAGAAAAGGCCGCCGGTAGCTGCAGCCATGCCACTGCTACCAGGGAAGCTCCCCTGCAAAAGCAGCACAGAGGAGACTCGGTGTTGTCCTCCAACAATCCTGAGACGAGAATAGCCAGCAGGAGGATCAGAGGGAGAGCCCAGAGGTACCTCGGTTCATCTCTCGTGTCTGAAACGTGTTTCCTTAAATCAATTTCTAGATGGGTTGAAACAGCTTGCTCGCTATGATGTCCTTGTGGAGGCACTAGTACTGATGATGTGTTTGATGGGGAGAGGATATTTCTGGATGAAAGCGTCCCCTTTCCAGCATTGTGTGCGCGCTGCTTTTGCTGCTGATAATCATGCAAAGAAGGCTAAGAGCTCCAAGCAGATGTTAAACCGGAGTTCAGTGAGAATATGCTGGCCCCAGGGGTAGTGCTGCTTGCTGCTTGCCCTGAGCTTGTGCTCCGCTGCAATTTGTGGACTACAGAATAGCTTTCTCCTTGGGGCAGTACGGTTGCTAAATGTTCTGGCTTTCTTGTGCGTGACAGATTCTCTTGTTGCTCGAAGTCGGAGGCTTCACAGTGGCAAAGCATGCAGCAACAAACAAAATTTTATGGTGACAGGCTAAACAGTCAGCAATAAAAACTGGGGGAAGAAAAAGGAAGGGGGGGACGTTTGGAGTTACGGCGTTTGTCTTCCCAAATCACCGCTGCGTGTGGTGGAGCCCGCTGCCCTGGCGATGGCCGAACACCTGCCTGTGATGGGAAGGAGTGAATGAATCCCCTATTTTGCTTTGCTTGCCTGTGCAGCTTTTGCTTTTCCCATTAAACTGCCTTTATCTTGACCCACGTGTTTTCTCACTTCTACCCTTCCGATTCTCTCCCCCATCCTGCGAGGGGGGAGTGAGCGAGCGGCTGCGTGGGGCTGAGCTGCTGGCTGGGGTTAAACCGCGACACGTGGAAATGAGAGCGTTCAGACTGGAGCATCCGTGTGCTTGGTAGCCCCAGGGAGGACCAGACTCTGTGTGGACTGGAGACAGCAAATCACTGGTATATGCAGGTGCCTTTAGAAGAAGTTACACTGGTTTTCCTCTAGGAAATCTTTTGAGTTTGAGGACATCCAGGGCTTCCGCAACCAGATGGCAACCACTAAGTCCCACAGACTTCAAGAAGAGGCAAATGGCACTGCAAGATCCAGGCTCGTCTACACACAGTCAGAAGACAGCATCTACGAGGACATTATCTGTATGTGCCTGTGCTTCTGGGGAATGCACTCACTTTATTTAAGGGTAGCAGATTTGCTGGGAGGGAGGAAGGAAGATGAGAATGCATTGAGACCCTTTCCAGACCTGTGACTTTTGAGGTCTGGGGTTCCTTGTAACTGTCTGCATGTCAACAGCCCGATCTCGGATGTCATGGAGGGGTCGCTAGAACTGACCCGCGCTAAACTGCTTTCCTTATTAGCTCTTCACATACTTTGCTCGAGTGCTGCGCAGAGATCAGTGTGAACACCAACAAAATCAGCTGCTGTGCCACAGGGCCGCTTCCTCTGCAGCGGTGGAATTGCTTTGTTTTGCTGAGTCTGTACAGTTTGCCACGTTGATGCTTGTGGGTTAGAAGGAACTTTGAGTAGTGGAAACCTAATCCGTGTTAGAACAGATCTCTCTCAGACCCTGTTAAAGCTTGGCAGACAACCGCACGCTCTCCCTGCTTGCGTCCCTCGCAGGAACGCAGGACTTTGTCTCTTTTTCTGAATCTCCCATCCAATGCTTTTTAGGTCCCGCAAGAGAGAACCCCTATGAAGATATTGGGGCGCTGCCCTTACCCCTGTGGAAGGTCCCGTCTGTCTGGAAGTTCCCACCCCCCCGCAGCACCAGGGGGGCTCCCAAGGTAGGGAGAGGGGATTAAGTTGTCACCCATTTAGAGAATCCTCCTCACAAGGGCCCTGTTTTGTGCTCTCCCCAGCCCCACGTTGCCCAATCCTACGTCATTGATTTTCCTTATTTTATTATTGTTTGTTATTAATGTAAATTCCAGTGAACAGCCCTGGCAGCAGCACTTGGTTAAGCTGCTGAGAAGCAAAAGAACAGGAACAAGGGAGTGTTGATGAGATGCTCGAGTGCGTGGGGTGGGGATGGGATGGGATGGGATGGGATGGGATGGGATGGGGAGCCTGGTAGAGCAGGAGGCTGCAGGATGTGTATTGTTTGTGCTCTCATTGACTCTGAGCTTGGACCAAAGCTTAATCCCACGCTTAAGCATCTTTTCTGATTCTGTTTTCCAGCCTCCCCCAAAACCTCCCTTCCTCAGTCGCAAGACTCTTGAGCTAAAGCCCTCCCAGACAAATTTCCAAGGGAAAATGGTGAAGGACACAACCCTGCCTGTCACCCTGAGCGAGTGGAAGCTGTTCCGAGCAGCAGAGGCTGCCAGCAGGAGGAAGAACTTGCCCTGGGTGAGATTTGAGCATTAAACGTTACTTCTTACGTGGCTTTTGTAACTCTTGCAGCTTTTCTAGCATCTTCAGAGTGCTTTGGAAGTGGTCACAGCCTTGTAAAGGTGAAGAGCAGCTTGTAGGGATGAGCTGCACAATGCTTTTCAAACATCACTTTGGAGTAACAAACAACTCCTGTGTGTGCTTTTAAACAAATTGTGGGCCGGGAAAATCAGGAAGGAGATGGCAAGATTATAAAAATGCTGTGATGGAGAGTATTTTTCATTTGGAGGGGGAAAATAAAACATTCTTCAAATGCAAACCTGTTCCAAAAATCTGGTAACAATTTGCATGCAGGAAGCACACTTGACTCTTTTTGCTCACAAGGAGTTGAGCCAAGATTGCTCGAGAGATTGGAGTGTAAGAAGAAAAACTTTACTTATTGCTCAAGAAACACATGGATGCCTTAAACACACCCAGTGTCTTGCACTGGTGACTCAGCTGTACAAAAATGGGAGCAGAAATGGAAATCCTTTAGGTCAGGCTGGGTGGGAGAGGGGAAAGGAGGCAGGTTTTGCAGGAGCAGCACCGCTTTCTGCTTAGGGCTGCTTTCTTCATGGGGCCTCACGGTGCTAACGCAGAAAATTGGGAGAAATAGATCTTAAAAAGGAGAAGCGCATAAGCCAGGTCTGCTGAGCTGGGGATAAAGGCTTGAGCTGAAAAACAGGTTCTCTTGCTGAATATGTTCCTTTTAATGCAGTATTCGTGGTGACAAATGGCTGGGCCCCACCCTCCCGCGTTCAGTTGGGAGCATTTAGTGAATTCTTGAGGCAAGATTGAACTTGACCTGCTCTCTGCATTTAATGTAAATCCTTCACAACGAAGCCATCGCCGCCTGTGACGCGTGGGATCCAGGAGCCACCTCTGGCATCATGGGCCTGGCAGCTGAGGGCCCTGTGACAGGAGGAACAGAAAGCACCAGGACTTTGGGTTTAGGGCTGTTGTGATCACTTCCAGAACGCTTGCACAGTTTGGTGTCAGTTTTGAGTTGTGCTAACGATAATCTCTCTCACAGCAGAAATTCTGGTGGCACCTGGAGCTTTTTCTGAACCACATTAACCTCTGCTTCTGCTTTGCATTTCAGCTGGTGCTAAAAATCCAGGAGATCTTTGATTCTAAGCGAGGAAAGAAGAGGGTGAAGTTGCTCAGTCCTGCTGGGAGAGAAGCACCTCCGGTGAAAGGTAGAGAGGTTTCCCGCTCCCTTCTCTATTGCAGCCCTGCTAGGACGGGGAGCGCTTCCTAAGCCCCGTCTAACACTGTCACACGTGGAAGGTTCCGCTGTGATCTGAGCCTGAAGAGCTCGGCTACTGGTTAAAAGAGCTTTTTCAAAAACTAACCCGCAAAACCACTTGGCACGAGAACTACCTCTGACTACTCCGCTCGTCGCTTTTGTACCTCTAAAGTGATGTTCTTATGTTGTTCTGATCTTTTGTAGCTGTGATACGGTCTTTATTTACCGTATACTCTGTTCAGCAACTCTGTTAACTTACAGCAACATCGAATAACTGCCTGGTTTCTGTTCTTGGCCTGTGTTCAGCTGACCTACAGGTGGTTTGCTGGAAAAAGTGATTTAATATCACCTCCGTTTTTTGAAATTTACTGTTGTAGCCTGTTTGGCAGTACCGGCTGCTCTTTGCTGATAGATGGGCAGCCCTGGGTGATGTTGGTCTGACGAGTCTGAAGTTCTGTCTCTTGCCCAACTTTGGGTGTTGCCCATCTTCCTTCTGCATGGCTAATCAGTGAAAACTGTGTGTGTTTCAGGTGAAACCAGCGGGAATGAGAGTGATACGGAAAATCAGCCAAAAAGTGAGTGAATCACAGGGGCTGGTCCTGTCCCCACAGCACCACATGTTTGCTGAGGCTCTGAGGGGATAAACACGTCGAGTAGTTGTGGCCTCTGTCGAGAGAAAGAAAGGGAACATCTGAGAGGTGGCATTGCCAAGGCTGGGAGCTGTTGCTGTGACAAATCAGCCTCTTTCTGCCACTTCTCCTTAGCCCTTGGGGTTTAATGCCATTGATCTTCCAGTTGCTTGGAGTAGATTCATTTTGGGGTTGGTAGAGTCACACTTATCTAAAATATGTCTTGCTTGAGGTTAACCCTGGATCACCTTTGCTGTGAACACTTGAGGTTATTTCCCCCTCCTTCTTTCTCTTGCTTCTGTTTTAGATGTATAATGTTGTGAAATGCCCTTTCCTCTGGGGAGAAATCACTTGGTTATTCGTCTGGTTCCACAGTCCTGTGTTTTATCATTGGGCCAAACTATAGCCTTGAAATACCCACTTGGTTTTAGTTGGTGTGGGAAGGACCAAAGGGGTGTGGGTTTCTGTGCTGGTGAGGTTTGAATGTGAAATGGTAACAGTTGGCCAGCAGCCTTGGTGGGTGACTCTGTCACGTCTCTAAGCAAGCAGCTAATGAAAAGGAGCAACAGAATTGCTTTAATGTTCATTTACTTGGAGGGAAGCATACAGAAGGTTTAACTTGGAGTAAATAGCGAAGTTCTGCTTTTTTATGTTAAAGAGGGTAAAGGAAAGTGAAGAGTCCCTGCAGAAATCCAGTGATTGAGTCACCGCCTGATTTAAGAGTTGTTTCCGAAGTGTACCGAATGTGTCACGGTGCCTGGGCCGCAGGAATTTCTTACATCAGAGTGCTGTGCCCGTGCTTGTGAGCCCGAGCTGCCTGTCAGGACATCCCAGCCTGGAGGTTTTTTGGCCAGGGAAGCAGCTCTGCCTCTCTGCGATGCCCAGGCCATGGTGGGGCTGGGCTTCTCACAGCTGGGTGTCCCTCACGGTCACCGCGATATGTCGCTCTGAGACATGTGGAAGGAATGTCAGGACAGCAGGACAGTGCTCGCTGTGGGGTTTGCAGAGCTCCGCTGGCTGGAACAGCTCTGTGCTTGAGGAGCTGGCGCAGGGGTCTGGGCTCCATAGGGTGCTGCAGGTGTCTAAAGGTGGTGGTGAGTCCTCTGTGACCTGTTGGTGTGTGGCAGTAAGAGCTGGATTTGTTCCTGTCCTGGGAGGACAGGCTGAGGGAGTTGGGGTGTTCAGCTGGAGAAGAGAAGCTCCGGGGACACCTTATTGCAGCCTTTCTGTGCTTAAAAGAGGCCGATATGAAAGAAGGGGACAGACTTTTTAGCAGGGGCTGTTGCGATGGGACAAGGGGTGATGGTGTTTAAAGGAGGGGAGATTCAGGCTGGACATGAGGAAGGAATTGTTGGCCCTGAGGGTGGTGAGAGCCTGGCCCAGGTTGGCCAGAGAGGTGGTGGATGAACCATCCCTGGAGACATCCCAGGCCAGGCTGGATGGGGCTCTGAGCAACCTGAGCTCATGGCAGGGGTGGGATGGGGGAGCTGGGAAGGTCCCTCCAACCTGAACTGTTCTGTGATTCGATGATTCAGGTCGACACAGGTGCCTGCTACAGTCAACCTGCAAGAGGAACCCGCACTACCAGACTTTGGAGAGGGATTTGATAGAGCTGCAGGAGCAGCGGCTGTTCGAGTTGTTTGTGGTGGTGTCGCTGCACAAGAAGGCATCCGACAGGACGTACACACCACAGGTCATACAGCAGTTTCCCAGCAAGGTAGGAGCTGAATGAAAACCTGTCCACAAAACACACTCAGTGGCTCTATTTCCTCTCGCAGTGTGTGTCCCTTCCTAAACTCTGTACTAGTAAAGCTGGCCCACTGGTTAGGATACAGGCTTGGAATATAAAGCAGCTTGCTCTGTTACAGACTTAATGTATAGCATTGGGCTGAGCATCTTCTTGATAATGAGTTGACTGTCTTGTTGGAACGAGGAGAAGTGTCTGATGGTTCAGCATTTGGAAGTGTCAGGAAGATACTGTCTCCCATTGTTTTATTAATAAATTCTGCAGCTGTGTGTCACACTTCAGTGACTTTAAATGCACGTTACCCCTCCAGCCTGAACATCCCTTCCGACAGTCCAAGGATACTGAAGAGAGGCTAAAGGTCATTCCCAAATTCTGCTTCCCAGATCCCAAAGACTGGTTTCCTGCATCAGACCTAAAAAGGTAAAGACTTGGTTTTGAGCACTCCTGCCCGAAACGGGCAATGCTGAAAGCTCAGGTACGGGCCAGGGGAACTGCAGCCAGAAAAATGGGAAAGGCTGAATCCCTGATGCTGTGTAGGGAAAGATGAGATACAGAGGTGGACTCACAAGTGCTGCTTCTGCCCAAGCACCATCTTTCCTATCAGAAGGAAGTTTGTCATGTGTGTTCCAGGCCAAGCCCTGGGGCTGGCGGGTGCTTCCATTGCTCCCTGGCAGAATGGAAACGCAGCTGAGAGGGAAATGAGCTGTAGCAGCTCAGTGGGAGTCCAGGTTTTACGGAGAATAGAGCCTGAAGTAGCTTGCTGACTGCAGCAGGACCAGAAAGAGAATGGCCTGTAGTTCATGGCTTTGTTTGTCGGTCTCTTCTCTGAGCTGCACAGTGAGTTTAACCCTGACTGTTCTTTGCTCCCCCAGTGAAACGTTTTCTTTTGTGTTGACGGGTGAGGATGGCAGCCGCTGGTTTGGGTACTGCAAGAAGCTCCTGGTAAGCATGTGTGTGTGGGGTGGAGTGTAAAGAATGCATTGAGAAGTGCACAGTCAAGCGCAGGATGCGAATCAGCAGTAATTTCCCATGTGGGTTATGTAGCCACTGTGCTGCAGGTTCGCAGCCTGTTGGATGGAGAAGAGCACGAGGATGTCCAGAAATATGGTGAAAAGGGCTGCGGGGGTGAGGAACAGCTCTAGAACTGCTCATTCCTCATGACTCTTAAGTCACAAGTATAGAGGGAAGGAATTGTGTGGATCAGCTGCCGTGTAGGTGCTGGGTTCTTTATTGCATCCCTGTTCTCTGCATAACTGTTCCCGTTGCCTTTCAGCCAGAAGGGAAAGGGAAGCGCCTTCCCGAGGTGTACTGCATCGTCAGCCGCCTGGGCTGCTTCAACCTCTTCTCCAAGGTGAAGTGGGGAGAGGTGTTACTTCTTATCCGACGTGAGTCTGACAACCTGCAAGCTCCAGAAAGCAACTGGATGCTTCTGTCCAGTCTAGAATTGCGTAGCGTTTGTCATTCGCCCCAGCAGAGTGGTGCTTCCTTGCTGCCTTTGCTTTGACAGGGCAAATAAAACTATATCGGTGCTGCGACTTGTCAGACGATACACAGACGACTGTCACTACAGAAAATTGTTGTCATGAAGTGGCTTCTAATACCTGATATTACTGATGATGCCACTTCATGCTCTTCTTCCATGACTTGGAAATGGAAAATCAGCTTAAGGGTGGAGGGTGGGAAGATCTCAGCTTCGTTTTTGTAGCACCGTGAGGAGATTAGATAAAGGGATAAAGACTGGGGAAAGTTACTGTAGCTAAAGGGCAAGTATTACAGAAGAATACAAGGGCAAGCTTATGAAGAAAGCTGATTTCTAATCATTGGAGCACAGGGTCGCTAGAACAGTGCTTTAGAAAGGTTTCTTGGGGAGGAGGATGGGGTGGTTGCTCTTCTTACTCCTCCAACTAGTTATGAGAACTTGGTTACCTCGTACAAGACATTTCCTTGCAGTAGCAGGAGACTGTACTTGAGAATGGGGAGTTGTGCTCGCAGGTGTCTATTCCCATTGAATTGTTGAGATATTCAAAAGGAGCTTTCACGGGGATCTGAGTGAGGGGGAGAGGGCTGTGAGTGGAGCCCTCACGTGTAGCTGTGGGCTCATGTCTCCTCTGACTCCTCTGACTCACCAGCAGGCACTGAACCAACGTCCAATGTGTTTTCTTGCAGATTTTAGACGAAGTGGAGAAGAGGCGAGAGATCTCCCCAGCCCTAGTGCACCCGTTCATGCGCAGCGTGATGGAGGCACCTTTCCCCGCGCCTGGACGCACCATTACCGTGAGGAGTTTCCTGCCGGGAGCGGGAAGTGAGGTAACGGCGATGGGGACCGGCTTTCCTGTGCAAATGGTGTCTCTGGGGCAGAATGGTGCTTTGCAAACCGCACTGCGGTGATGCTGCCTATAAATGATTAGTCTGAAGATAATGCCCCAAAGTCTGAAGGAGTTTATTGCACAAACTGGCTTCCTGTTGAATCCCCTACCGTAGAAGTGATTCCCTGCTTTTCCTAATAAGGAATTACTGCTCGGGAGCCCTGTGCGATGCTCTGCACCCCCTGCCCGGGCTGGGGGTTCCCCTCTTGAGCAGCGATTCCTCTTGCCTTTCAGGTGATAGAACTCTGCCGGCCCTTGGATTCTCGACTTGAACACGTTGACTTCGAATGCCTGTTTAAGTGTCTCAGCGTCTCTCACATGATTCGCGTCTTTGCCTCTCTCCTGCTGGAAAGGAGGGTGATCTTTGTTGCTGACAATTTAAGGTAAAAAATGAGTCTCAGCGATTAGTTCTTTCTGAGGGATGCTATTTTTTCTTCTGTGTTTGGGCCCGTTTCACATGCAAGCTTGTCTAACTTTTTGTAAACAGTTACATTTAAAAGCTTTTTGGCAGACTTTCCACAAAATATGTGCATGCTTACAATTTCAAGTATGCTGTTTACCCAAGAGGAGCTAAGGGAACGTTTCCTTTACCTCTTTAGTCTGGGTTGTTGCTATTCGTAGCTCCCCACAACTGACTTAAAAAGTGGATGCATGGAGCTTCTGCTGATGCATAAACAACGTACGTGAATTACGTTTTCCCCGAGCATTTCTAACCTGTGTCTGCAGCCAAGGCCTGAGTGAGACCCTGACAATCCACCCTGTGCTTCTCTCACCTTTCTAGCACGCTGTCTAAATGTGGCCATGCCGCGGTTGCAACGCTTTATCCCTTCACTTGGCAACACACCTACATACCAGTCCTGCCAGCTTCCATGATTGATATTGTGTGCTCTCCGACCCCGTTCTTAATTGGCATTCTCTCCTGCTCGTTACCGCAGCTCCAGGACCTGCCCATCGAAGAGGTGAGAACTGGGTGAAGCACGGTGGAGGGAGAGTATCAGTGGTATGAGGCTGATTTCTCTGCAATAATCCCTTTGGATTCTGTTTAAGGCTGCACTTACGCAGAAGTGTGTTTCATATGTGACATCCCCTGGCACTGGGGATATACTAAAAAAGGAAAAAAAAAAGGCTTTTTTTTCTGTGTATCAACATATGTGGTTGTAAGAGAATGTTTTGTACATCTTTCCCCAGGTTCTGATTGTTGATCTTTGTGCTGACAAGTTCTTGCAAGAGGTGAGTGAAATAACAGTACCCGTTACTCATGGTTATATGTCTGGAAAAAGCATCAATGGAATGAAATTAAAGCAAGAAATCGGCAAAAGCTGGGACTCGTGTTGACTCCAGTGGCTGAAGAAATACCTTGCGTTCCTTTTTGATCAAGAGAGAAGGGAACAGGCTCACAAATCTCTGCTGAACTTTACCTAATGTGCTTCTCTATCACCTCACAAGTAGGTGGAGTGTTTATTACTAGTTCAGGAAGATGTTCGCATCTCCTTTTCCTTGCCTTACTGTTCTATTTTGCATTGCAGCCTGCAGCTGGAGAAAGGTATTAAAAGACTGGGTTTTCTTAACCATAATGTTGAGACTTGTCCTATTTTTTTGTTGTTGTTCTGGTGTGGTTTATCCCTGGTGTAATAAGCCGAGTCTGTGTTGTGGATGTAGCACGTGGTGTTCTGTGTTGGCCAGTTGTGTGTGTGACTCAAATGGTGCCACCAAGATACACCAAATCCCAGAGTAACTCCCCTCTGTTTTGGGGATGTTATGAGTATTTCTCATCTGTTTGCAATGAGAATGTTCTGTTTATAATAGATATAGCACAAAAATGCTTTCATGGCCATTTTTCTCTTTAGGTATCAGATGAAGATGAGCTCCTGCCTCATAAACTCCAGGCTGCGCTGGTGCAAATCTTGGAAGAACGAAGCGAAATCTTGTCACATGAGCAGAGTGACACACAAGGTACTTCTGTGGAAAAGTGTTTTCACGTTGGCAAATCTCTACAGCTTCCATGTAGTTGATATCAAAATGAGTGAACGGAAATAAACATAAGCGTCGCTTTAGAAAGCTATTTTTCGGTGATCTTACTGAGAACACCTTTCTTGTGCATGTGTTAGAAGGAAGTTTGGAGTCCTAACAGTCGTTCCTCTTTTCACAGTGGGTATGTGCAGAGCTCTGGTTTTCCGTGGGCCAAGTGCATCAGTGCTTTGAGTTTTCTTTAATTTTTTTGAGGTGGCAGAGAGAACACTTTTCTTAAACAGAGAACATAGAGGGTAATCTGACAGAGAATTCTCAAAGCTGGACAGCTTTGTACATAATCTGACAGATCAATAAGTGTGAGAATTTTGAAAAGCATTGTGTAGCCTGAGAGAGTGGCATCCACAGATCATCTATTTCCACGCACGTCAAAAGTAACAAAGTCCTCCAGTGGGTTTGTGTCTTGTAGTTTGCCTGATTCCTTAAGAGAATTAAACGCAGACCATTATGTGCTTACAGTTTATTAGACTCTAGATGTTTGATGGGAAAAGAATTTCCGAATGCTTTAACTGCTAGAAAAGCTTTAGAACGAAACGTGTCTCAGCTCCAGCAGAAAGCTGGCATGGGAGAAAAATCTTAATATTTGAGCTGTGGCTTCTTTGACATCATCAGAAATGTCACAGTCTGAGCCAGCCAGCCTGGAAAGTCACCGCCGCTCCTCCTTCAGAAGCCGAGTGTCTGAAGCAATGAGCGCGGAGGGAAATTTCTCCTCTGTTGTCCTCTTTGCAGGTGACATTCCTCTCAACTCCCTGGTCTCCGAAGCTTTTGTGCAGTTCTTTGTGGAGATGGTTGGGCACTACTCCCTGCACATGAACGTCACAGAGAAAGGGGAGCGGGTGTTTCAGCGGGAGCCGTTCCGTAAATCCCACGCGTCGCGCAGCGTGCGCCATTTCTTGCAGTTCTTCATGGAAACGCAGATGTTCGCAGGGTTCATACAGGATCGAGAACTACGTAAGAACGCTGTCAAAGGTGAGGTTGGATACTTTCTTCTTTTGCAAACTCACTTTCAAAGTATAATGTCACGTAACTTGACTCTTAAGAAGCCTTTTGCCCTGGCAAGTTATCCTGGTGGCGTTTTGTCACATGTAGTAGCTCCGTGCCCTTCTAATTACTCAAAGAATTCATCTTATGAAGTAAAGAATTTCTGCATCTCTCCTTTCAGGGCTTAATCCTGCAGCTTACTTTACATGCATGATTTCCTTTCTGTGACCGTGTTAATGATATGGGATGCCACATGCTAAAAGATTTAATAGACGATCTAGGTGAGTGATTTTCTTGTTTGTTTTTTCTCTTCAGGCCTCTTTGAGATCCGTGCCTTGGAGTATTTGGAGAGTATTCCGGATTCAGAACCAACTGGAATGAATAAAATCCTTCGCAGTCTTGGTAAAGGGACATCCTTGCTTTTTGTTGATGTAAAAAAATAGAATAAAATTATCTATTGAACAAATAAGTGCACGCACAAGAGAGCAGGGCCTGTTCTTTGCCTTGTGCACTTGTGTGCCCATTTCCCTCTTCTGGGGACAACAAACACTTTGTAAGATTGTTTTATTTTTAAGCTTTTGCATCTTTAGATCAGGAGCCCCCTCAGCCAGATGCCTCCTGGAGCATCTTCAGCTCCTAATGTTGTTTGTTTTTCTCTTTGTAGGGAGCAGAATGAAGTTTCTCCAGAAGCGGTGACCGTGCGCTGCTGCGGGCCAGCCAGGCGGCGGGGCCGGACCCCTGTTTGCCTGCAGGAGGGCTGGGGCTGCGCGGGGCCCTCTGTGCAGCTGCTGCTGCCGTTCAACAGCCGTTAAAAGACGTTAATTAACGCCCTTCAAACCGCGCCAGTTTCTGTTCCTCTCCCGCCGCAACGGGATCGGGGAGGGCGGGGCTACGTCGCGGCGGGTGCGCAGGAGCGTCAGCGCTGATTGGCGGAGGGGAGGGAGCGCAGGGGCTCTGCGGCAGCGTTGATTGGCGGAGGAGTGGGTGCGCGGTGGCTCTGCGGAAGCGCTGATTGGCGGAGGGGCCGGCGCAGGCGCAGAGCCGTGCGCAGCATGGCGGGCCCGGGGCTGGTGGCCGGGGACGTGGTGGTGGACGCGCTGCCCTATTTCGACCAGGGCTACGAGGCGCCGGGGGTCCGGGAGGCGGTGAGTGCGGGTCGGGGGAGGCGGCGGGCAAGGCTGGGGCGACGTTCCGGCCTCACAACGCGTGTGCGCTAGGCTGCGGCGCTGGTGGAGGAGGAGACGCGGCGGTACCGGCCGACGAAGAATTACCTCAGTTACCTGCCGGCGCACGACTACAGCGCCTTTGAGGTGAGGCGGCCGGTCCCTCCTCTCATCCCGGCCGGTTCCCTCCTCTCATCCCGGCCGGTTCCCTCCTCATCCCGGCCGGCTCCCACCCCCCGGTTGTCCCCGTAGCCCCGACCACGCCCCCCACGGCCGCCTCCCCGCTGCTCTCCCCGCAGACCGAGATCATGCGGAACGAGTTCGAGCGCCTGGCAGCCCGGCAGCCCCTGGAGCTGCTCAGCATGAAGAGGTGAGGGAGGCGGCCCGAGTAGCCAGCTGGGGAGTGGTGCCCGGTACCCGGTGCCTCTTCTCCTGAGCTAGGCGGGCTGTTGTAGGTACGAGCTGCCGGCCCCGTCCTCCGGCCAGAAGAACGACATCACGGCGTGGCAGGAGTGCGTGAACAACTCCATGGCGCAGCTGGAGCACCAGGCCGTCCGCATCGAGAACCTGGAGTTAATGTCGCAGCACGGCTGTAATGCCTGGAAGGTGTACAACGAGTAAGGCCTTGGCTTTACTGAGTCTCGCTGAAGTTCTGACTGTAATTTCTGTATGTCCCTCGTGTTCTGCTGTGTATGTCCAGTGGGCATCTGTGGAACGTATTCTGGAATAACTGAGCTGCTTTGAGTGAGGTACATGTGGCAGAAAAGAAGGCTGATCTGAAAGAGGAGGAGCCATCTCTGCGGCCAGGAAACAACCTGTGTTTTAATGCATCCCAGTGTTAAATTTTGTGAGTTACTGCTTGAGTAGCAGTTGCAGCTTTAATTGAGGATAACTAAAGGGACTAACGAGAGCCTGTAAAATTATAATTCAGTGATGGAAGTAAAGATGACCTGCTACTAATGCTGTTCAGCCTGGAGCCATAAAGCCTGTAACAGCCATAAAGCTGTTACGAAAGCCAAAAAAACTTGTGGACAGTATGGCTGCAGGGAGCACCAGCACTATTTCAGGCAGAGAATATTGATGTCCACTTTTGGGAAGGATTGGCTTAGCCTTAGATAAAGGCTTAGCCTTAAATAAAGGTGCGTTTGAGAGAAGGCAAAGGGTTGCTTGCCTTAGGAGAAGGGCAGCAGTTAGAGGATCTATTAGTTCACATATATGTCAGGAAGCAAAAAGAACTGTTGGTGCTCTGACAATGTTATATGAGGGAAACCACAATAAAAATTGGTTACAGGTAATTTTAGAATTAAAATTAGAAGATGGGTGATGAAGTAGGGAGATGTTAGAACAGCATGTTGTCTGGTGTTTGCCTTGAAGTGTCTTGTGTCCTTGCTTCTGGTTAAATGGGTCCGGTCTAACAATTCTGTGTTCTCCTAACGCTTTTCTTGCATTCTGCTGTTAGACATCTGGTTCATATGATAGAACAAGCCCAGAAAGAGCTTCAGAAGTTGAGGTGAGTCATTCTTTTTGACATTTTTGTACTGCAGTTTGGAAGGAAATTGAACACCTGTCCCCTCCAAGCTGTGCAGAGGCTTGTTTATACACTGCTGTTGTGGGCAGAGTGTTTTCTCTTCACTGCTGATAGACTTTTGTTTAGTGTGCAGTTGTCTCTGCAGAGAGATGTCCCCTGATGTTAACGTTGGCTTGTCATTTTAAAGCAGATGCCTACACAAATGTTTTCTGGTAATACTTCTAGGGGTCAGGTGTATTTTGAAATTAGCAGTGTATATTACAGATTTTAAAGAAAAGAGACAAAAAAACCCTGCATGTATCTTTTTCTCCCCAGAAAAAACATTCAGGATCTGAACTGGCAACGAAAGAACATGCAGCTCACAGCTGGCGCGAAGCTGCGAGAAATGGAATCTACGTGAGTATCTAGAATTTCTCTGTTAAATCTGCCACAGGTTTTTGTACGTTACAGTTTAACCGGGTTAAAAACTACTTTTTACCACTTTAGTTGTTCAAATTACCATTAATATAAACTGAGAGTTTATCACGTACTGAGAAGAATACTGCTTTAATTGTTGTCTTTGTACTTTCTTCAGAGCAAGAATTGCCTTTGATTTTCAAACAGAGGACTGTTATTTAACACTTAAACGCTTCTTTCTTTCTTTTCCCTTCCAGATGGGTCTCTCTTGTCAGTAAAAATTATGAGATTGAACGAACTATTGTGCAGCTAGAAAATGAAATTTCACAAATCAAACAGCAGCACGGGGAAGCAAACAAGGAGAATATACAGCAAGAATTCCAGTGACTTAATCCTTGCTGTCTTATCGCAGCATATGTTGAAAAACAAAACACTTTGGAGATGCTGGTTTTGTAGACACCTCTAGTTGCAGTTGTGTAAGGTCACAAAAAGGTATTTTCATTGTTTTAAATTCCAGCATGAGGTAGGGTAGACTCAAAATGTCCAGTTCAAATGAATCATGGACACAGTTAAATGTACTGTGAATTTTTCACGAACATACCTGAAGCAGGAGCTCTGAAAAAAACCCTGTTTTCTGTTTTTGCGTTTCCCCCTACTTTAATAAAGACTGTTTTGCTGTCTGTGTGGCTTCTGCTTCATGTTCAAAACTGCCAAGGTAGGAGACTCCACAACCTCCCTTGGCAGCCTGGGCCAGGCTCTGCCACCCTCACCAGGAAGAAGTTTCTTCTCATATTTAAGTGGAACCTCCTGTGTTCCAGTTTGAACCCATTACCCCTTGTCCTATCACTGGTTGTCACCGAGAGGAGCCTGGCTCCATCCTCCTGACACTCACCTTTTAGATACCTGTAAACATGAATGAGGTCCCCCCTCAGTCTCCTCTTGTCCAATCTCCAGAGCCCCAGCTCCCTCAGCCTTTCCTCACACGGGAGATGCTCCACTCCCTTCAGCATCTTGGTGGCTGCGCTGGACTCTCTCCAGCAGTTCCCTGTCCTTCTGGAACTGAGGGGCCACAACTGGACACAATATTCCAGGTGTGGTCTCCCCAGGGCAGAGCAGAGGGGCAGGAGAACCTCTCTGACCTACTGACCACCCCCTTCTAACCCACC
This sequence comes from Patagioenas fasciata, assembly GCF_037038585.1. Classification (NCBI taxonomy): domain Eukaryota; kingdom Metazoa; phylum Chordata; class Aves; order Columbiformes; family Columbidae; genus Patagioenas; species Patagioenas fasciata. Next base: position 2,406,799 of record NC_092540.1, read on the forward strand.
CCAGGTACCATTGGCCTTCCTGGCCACAAGGGCCCAGTGCTGGCTCATGGTCACCCTGCTGTCCCCAGGACCCCCAGGTCCCTTTCCCTTACACTGTTGACACCGCCACAGCCCTTCCCCTGTCCCAGCGCCTCCCGCTCTGCTGACCTCGCAGTTCACACCGCACCGGGGCCGCTCCGGTGCGCACGGGAATCCCGGCCCACTCGCTCCCCCCCTAAAGGCGCCGTTTCCCTCTGGCGATTGGTTGGGAAGCCGCCGCCGCCGCCCAATGGCGCCTCACGACGCGGTGCGGTGACAGTTCCTGGCCCCGCCCCCCGGCCGGACGCTCCCGTAACTGGGGATCACGCGCCTCGGCCCGGCCGCGCGGAGCTGCGCCTGCGCGGGAGCTTCGGCCCCGCCCCCTCCCCGCCCGGGGCGCGCGCACGGCGCGTGGTGACGCGGAGCGTGCGCGGAGCGGGGAGTCGGGTTCAAAGGAGGAAACATGGCGGAAAACAAAGGAGGAGGCGGCGGCGGGGAGGGGGCTGCCGAGGCCGGGCCGGGCGGCGGCGCCGGCCTGGAGCCCACGGTCGCGTCCCCCACCGGCGCCGCTCCCCCCCCGCCACTCTCCGCGCCGCCCGAGGAGCGGGAAAGCCCCGGCGCGGCGGCCGCGGAGCGCGGGGAGGCCGAGGCCGAGGCGGCGGTGGCGGCGGGGCCCGGTGTCGTCCCAGGGCCGGGCCCCAGCCCGGTGCCTCCGCTGACGCCGGCGGTGCCGGGGCCCTTGTCGCTGCTGGACACCTGCGCGGTGTGCGCGCAGAGCCTGCAGAGCCGGCGGGAGGCCGAGCCCAAGCTGCTGCCCTGCCTGCACTCCTTCTGCCGCCGCTGCCTGCCCGAGCCCGAGCGGCAGCTCAGCGTCCCGGTGCCCGGCGGCGCCAACGGCGACGTCCAGCAAGGTAAGCGCGGCCTCTCCCCGCCCGGTTCTCCTTTCCGTTCGCCTGCGCTTCCCGTCGCCTTTCTCGGTTCGCGGTGCCCGGGGACGTCGCGTTCGTACCCGCCGGTGCTCCCGGTGGCCTCGGGCTCGCAGCAGCTTGCGCCGTGTTGTCCAGAACTTGGGAGTCGTTGGAATTACAGTGTGAGCTGCGTTGTGCGTCTTGTTTTGCCTCTCGGGTGGAGGCGTGTCCGTGAGAAGGGGTTCGACTGGTCACTCGCAGAAAGAATTGTCGTGGTGAAATCTGGCTTGCTGTAGCATTACGGTGTGTAACGCACCTGGGTCTGGAGTTGTATTTCTTATGAACTCAGTTAAAACACCGCAGAGCCGTTTGTCAGCGGACTTGCTGTGTTGGTGAACTCCACACGTTGTTGCGGGTGTGTGAAATGCAGCTCACTCCAAAGAGAGAAGCAGTCTTATTGAGGTAAAACAATAATTTGACAGAGTTCGGGTAATTTGATGAAGTTTAGCAGAATGAACAGTGATTTGACAAGGCTCAACATGTTTGATGGCAATGTTCATCTTATTTATTACTACATGGAGGAGGAATACAGAGGAAAATTGAGTTAGCCTCAAGTTAGAATAACTCACATAGAGATGGAAAGTGTAAGGAAAACCGTTCTGTTGACTAATGAAACATTAGTACCAGTTCAGCATGCAATCCAAGCTACTAAGGCAAAATCAAAGTTACTATTCTACAAGGTTATGTGCCCTATGGGTCACTTACCAAAGGTGTGTGGCTGGGAAAAGGTCTCTCTGCATAGAGGAGCCACCTCGAGAGGTGTCCCAGCGCAAGGGGAGGTCGCAGCCGAGCAGGGAGAGCTCAAAGAACACTCGCCCACGCTGGTGTGTTTATGGAATAAGGTGGTTGGTTTGTAGGCAAATCATATTTGGCAGGAAAGGTCTGCGCGAGACTCCCTGTGCCTACAACTTTCTTTGTTCCTTGATAAATGAGTCTTGGAAAAGCCACTTGCTATTGATGTGACGGTCTCGCCTGATGGGTGTTCGTTGCTCACCGTGTCACTCTGCTCCCAGGTGCCGTGCTGGAGGGGAACACGGCCCCTCCAGAGCCCGTTCCAAACCATCACCGTGCTTCTCGGGGCGCAGAGCACACCCGTCCCACGCACACATCGCTTTTGTGCCATGGAACAAATATTGAAATCACAGGATGAATTTTATTTTTCTGTTTTATACGTTTAGGGATGGAATTGAAAATGTTCTGGAGCTTTTAATGGAGTGACTCACATGCTGTGGTCTCCAGACCAAACTAGGGCCCTGGTAAGTGGTTTTGCAGGTTGTAACGTGGCCCTATAGTCAGAGAGACCTTGTTTGGTGACATCTTTTTGGTTTTAGCAAGGGCTTGAGCCGTGCCTGTGTCACACAGTGAAGGAATAACCTGGCTTGGTAGTGGTTCTTTCATCCAGACTGTTCAGATGTGCTCTTAGGAAGTCCATCGGTTTTAAAAATATGATGTGTTAAATATATTTCATAAATACACTGACCAAAGGACCCAGTTCATCTTGTGTTTCTTCTTGTTAAATTCCAGATTCTACATTTTGCGTTAGACATGCTGGTGAAAGATACAGAACTTAGAAAGCTGGGTTTATTTTATTAACAGTTGACAGGAGTATCTGAATCCCACTGTGTTAGGATACAAGAGTGTGAAGAAAACAGTGTGGCTTACGAAATATATATGAACTGGAATATCGGTTCTTGTTATACACATTTTAAGAATTGATTGTGTGCTTTGGTGAAATAATAATTCATCTTGGAATTGCTGCATCAAAAACTTTTATATGATGTGAGCAAGATGTGCATTTAGGGTCCAGGAGAGTGCCCTGGGAAAGATGTGTGTGATCATAAATCTGCATGAACAAAGTATTAACCCAGCAGGTCAGTTAAGAACAAGCCATTGACCAACCAGAAAATGCAGTTCTGTGGGCAGATCTCTGCAGATTGCGAATGGAACGAGCTGAATGGCACACGAAATGCTTGCCAGCAAATCAGGTACAAAGTGGCCATTCTCAACGTACGGAGAAGTTCCACGTCGCTTAGTCGCGCAGGTTCCTTCTCTGCTGCCGTGGGTTTTGGGACCGTGAAGTGTTACTTCCACTTCTATGGCTTCTTCTTTGCCATAAACAGGTGTTTTTTCGTGAAGGACAACTTGATGGGAAGCGGTGCCCAAAGCTGCACTTCACTGCAGGCTCTCGCTGCTGAGTTATGTGCTGTGCTATCTTATATCAATTTAAAAATTAGAAGTTTTATGTATTTAAAACACATGCATTTTTATATCGTTTATTTAACATAAAAAGCAGCATCTCATATTCACTTTAATGACTTAATAGGTCATTGGGACATGTATTTTATTTGATGGGTAGATGATTTCTTAGTGCCTGGTGTTTCAGCTGTCCAGATGAACTCTTCCCTTCAAGTCGAACAGGTTACAAGAAAATACCTTGTATTTGTATCACAGTATTCTGAAAAAAGTTTATTACTAGGTCAGATGGTTACAAATACTGCAAAACAACTTTTTTTATATGCTGGGAAGGTGGGTTCGGAGGTTTCACCGCCTCACCAAAACACTTAGATTCTCCTTTAAGACTATTATCCCAATGGAGAGAAGCGTGACCGTCCCAGCTCCCTGCGGTTGTCACCATCCCCAGTGAACGTGTGGAACCTCTAGCATGGAAGCCTCTTACAGAAGTTGGTTATTTGCTGTAGCTGCTCCAGTGTTTGTAGGAGGAGGATGGGTTTCCACGGCGGGTGGTGACCGTTCCCCTTTCCTGCCTCCCCACTTCCCCTTTGTTTCACAGTGCTAGAGGATCCGGGCAGTTCCCTCTTGTGTTTGTCAATACAAACCAGAAAGGCAGTCAGGAGGATGGTAGCACGTGGGTTTGAGTGGGAAACAGGCTTGGGAAGCCCTGCTCTTCTACACGTGGTCTCTGAAATATCTCATAGAATCATGGAATGTCCTGAGTTGCAAGGGACACACGAGGATCATCGAGTCCAACTCCTGATGAAATTCCAGCAGGGAAATCCCAGAAGTGTGGGTAGGGAGCGAAGAATAAGACTCAGAAAATTCCAAGGTTTTTTCTTGTGCAGAAGTAGTAGATATGGGTAGAACAAAGATGTACTGGGGCACATCAGTCGGTTCCAGCTCATGTTGAAAGTGCGAAGGTTCTGGATTTCATGATGTGGAGCTGGAGTCGGTGAGTGGCCAAAGATGTGACCTGGACTTTCTCTAGTGACCATTTCTCTAGTTCCGTCCTACAAGAGTGGAAGTGCAGAGAATCCGGCCGTTCCATCTCTCTAGCTCTCAAACACTTTTAAAATTTGGAGAAGTATTGTAGTGCTGTCAGGGTCAAGATGTCAGACTGGGGAAATGAATTCTAAGCAGGTTTGAATGAAATCCCTGTTAAAACTATTTCAAGATAAAGCCTTTCATAGTGTTAGTAACCTGTTGAAAAAGTGGCCTGAGATGTGTGCAAATAGCTGTCAGAGAAACGTTGTTACGCTTGGGAAATTTTAAATATAAATATAAATATATACAAGGTGTTCTCATAGTTCAGAGTTACAATTCAGAAAGATACTTCTGTTTTGGCTTTAGGTGTTGGCAGGGGTAGATTGAAACCCTTTTCTGTTGGAGATGTTCCACTGTGATTTGCTGCTGGGTTACGTTGTAGATTTTTTAGCCCTGTTTCTGTTTTTATGAAAACAAAGTTGCTCTTTCTCAATTCCCTTCAGTCTCCTGTGGTGTCCGTGGTCTAGTTCTGTGTGCTTTATCCAAATCGTAAGCAGTTAAAAGGATTACATCCATTCTACTCTCATTAGTGTTCTTAATAAAGTCTTGGACAAATAAGACCGTCTAATGTGCAAAGTAAGGAAGATGCGACTTGTAGAGGTTGTATAATAATGGCTCAACAGGTGTTGTGCAGTAAAATTGGTGCCGTTTGCCTCTCTTTGCTGTGCCAAAACTCTTCACCCGAGGAATTCTGTGTTCCACTCCGCTTACAAACGCAGGCGGTGGTTTGAGGAGCCAGGGAGATTTTAGTTGGGTGGTTGTTGCTCTGCAGTGAACCTTCTGTGCTCTGAAGCCACCCTGAATTTCAGCACTTGAGAAAAATTAATGCTAATTTACTACTAATGTAATTAATCTCCCTGAAATAAGTCCTGCTGTTCTAACTGAATATCCACAAAGGAGTTTGAGCATCCTTTAATTACATTTACCTTTCAAAGTTGTTTCAGGTGTCCCAGTGTATAAAAATACCCAACGGCTTTGAAAGCTCCTCCTAGAAAATGAGAATTGCAATAAAATTATATAGGAACTGCATTTAAGATTTGATGATGCTTCTGGGAGGAGAGCGTTATCCCCTGCCTTAGTGGGAAATAAGTTTTCAAGCATTTAACATAGGTTGTTCGTAGAACGTCTTTAAATGTCAATTTGGTTCATGTGGTGGTGGGGGGAAGATTATATTTGCTTGGGGAGAACAAATGGCTAAAAATATGTATTTTTTGGGGAAGAAATCAGTAGGAAAAACAGAGTACGACTTATAAATAATCACAGCTTCACCCTAGGTGAGGCGTCGTGTGCTGAAGAGCTGTGGGGATGGTTTCTGGGTGGTTTTTGTGGGTGGGTTTTTTGGGAAACCTGTTACATGTTCTAAGGGTAGCGTCAACTGTGGAATCTGTTCATTTCCCCGAGAGAAATGAGCGCTCTGAGGATTTTGTGTTCGCTCTTGTCATCTTGTGATTCCGATGGGTTTTCGTGTTGTTTTGCTCACCCCGGGACGCTTTGTGTTGCAGTGGGGGTGATCCGGTGCCCGATATGTCGCCAGGAGTGCCGGCAGATCGACCTGGTGGATAACTACTTCGTCAAGGACACCTCGGAAGCCCCCAGCAGCTCGGACGAGAAGTCAGAGCAGGTACGGCCCTTTCCTGCTCGCTGGTTCATTTCTGCACGTGTTGATTCTTTCCAGGAAAGCGATGGTAACCGACTGTTTCCCTTCGCAGGTGTGTACGAGCTGTGAAGACAACGCCAGCGCTGTTGGATTTTGTGTGGAGTGTGGGGAATGGTTGTGCAAGACTTGCATAGAAGCTCATCAGCGAGTAAAATTTACTAAAGATCATATGATCCGAAAAAAAGAGGACGTGTCGTCAGGTGAGTGTTTCCTACCCGCCGTAATGAACGTTTTCTCTTTGGCACATGTGAAAAGAGAGAGGGAGGGTCGTTTAGGTAACAACCATGGCTTACTGAGGTTTATAAAGGTTTTGAAGCCATAATGTAGAAAACCTATGGGTGTTTGACAGTATGAAAATTTGTGAGGTTCAGTCCATCCTTCAGTGTGTCAGGGGTGAAATTGTATGTAATTTAATCTTTAAACACGTGTACACGACCCATGTGTTTGTGTACAGTTTTACATTCTCACAGGTGCCAGTGTCTTTTGAGTGTGTGTGATAGGAGAGGAATTCTTCCTCTCTGGGTACAAGAAAGGAACAGCTATAAACCACTGGTGCTGTAAATAGTTCAGTGAGAACAGGTTTGTAGGTGCCTGTGTCCGAATTCTTGGTTGTTACGTAGCTAGGAAGTTGTGGTTTTGCTCTTCAGATTGTCTAAATGTGTTTTAAAATGCAAAATTGATTTGTTTTTAAAAACAGAGGCTGTGGGAGCATCTGGTCAACGTCCTGTTTTCTGTCCTGTCCACAAACAAGAGCAGCTCAAGCTTTTCTGTGAAACCTGTGACAGGCTGACGTGCAGAGACTGTCAGTTACTGGAGCACAAAGAACACAGGTACCAACGTTACCATCCCTTAATTCCTGTGCTCCGCTTCCTCAGCGTGAAATGGCACTGATTTAAAGCGGTTGTGTCGTTAAACACTGTTGTATTTACTCTGTCAGACTGAAACGATCCCTTGCCAAGGAGAACCTGTGCGGATGCTGAAAACTTTTTAAGTGATCAGTCGGTTGAGCTTTGTTGAGTATCTTAAGAGCCGATTCCAAACGTGGTCTGAGGTGATTTGATGCGATTAAGGTGTTAACTTGCCTGGTATTTACTTGCTCTGTCCCTGTGTTCAGGATTTGAATAGAAATTGCTACAGCCCTGAACACCTGGTGCTGTAAAGAAGCAAAGGAGGGGCAAGGAAAACCTCCATTCTCTGTTGGACTTGGAGGGAAATAGAGTTAACAAAGATGAGGAGAAAGCTGAGGTACTTAATACCTACTTTGCCTCAGTTTTTACCAGTAAGACAGGTGGCCCTCAGGACAACTGGCCTCTGGAGCTGGTTGACAGAGATAGGAAACCAAATAGCCCCCTTGTATTCCAGGAGGAAATAGCTGGTGACTTACTGAGCCATCTGGATCCTCACAGGTCTGTGGGACCAGCTGGGATCCATCCTAGGGTGGTGAGGGAGCTATCAGAAGAGCTCGCCAAGCCGCTCTCCTGTATCCAAACCAGCGTGGTCAGCAGGACAAGGGCAGTGATCCTTCCCCTGTGCTCTGCATTGGGGAGGCCACACCTGGAGTATTGTGTTCAGTTCTGGGCCCTCAGTTCAGGAAAGAGGTTAAAGTGCTGGAGCGGGTCCAGAGAAGAGCAACAAGACTGGGGAAGGGACTTGAACACAAGCCCTATGGGGAGAGGCTGAGGGAGCTGGGCTTGTTCAGTCTGGAGCAGAGGAGGCTTAGAGCTGAGCTCAGCACTTTCTAGAACGACCTGAAGGGCAGTTCTAGCCAGGGGGGGATTGGGCTCTTCTCCCAGGCAGTCAGCAATAGGACAAGGGGGCATGGGCTTCAACTCTGCCAGGGGAAATGGAGGCTGGAGATCAGAAAGCAATTCTGTGCAGAGAGAGTGGTCAGCATTGGAATGGCTGCCCAGGGAGGTGCTGGACTCACCGGCCCTGGAGGTTTGTAAACTGAGATTGGCCATGGCGCTTAGTGCCATCATCTAGTGAATGGAGTGGAGTTGGACCAAGGGCTGGACTGGATGATCTCTGAGATCTTTTCCAACCCAGTCCATTCTGTCATTCTTTGATTTATTTTTTTCCCCCCTGTGCATTTTGTCGTATTTTTTTCAAAATGTTATAGCTCTGCATCTAAACTAGAAACCCCTAGTTTTGGCATGTTTCTCCTTGGTAACTGGGATCTTCTTTTGCGTGTTGAAAAGGTATCAGTTTCTGGAAGAAGCTTTTCAGAACCAGAAGGGTGCGATTGAGAACCTATTGGCCAAACTTCTGGAGAAGAAGAATTATGTGAATTTTGCAGCTGCTCAGGTTCAGAACAGGTAAATACCCCACAGTGTTTAAATGTTACTATTGTATTGTCTTTTTCATGAATCTCAGTAAGAGGAATGGTGGAACTAGAATAATACTTGCATTTTAGTTGATTCCATATCTTTAGTTGTATTGGATTGAATTACTTTTTGCAATGTTTTGTTCCTTACAACACAGTCCATGTGTAGGAAGTTGTTACCAGAAACACATGTCCAAAACGATTCTTTATGGCAATTTTGAGTAGAACCAAAGATGTGACCCATTTATTACACTTATGGGGGAGGGAGGAAAAAAGGGGTAAAAAAGGGAAGGCAAACCTGTCTATGGTGTCTGCGAAGTTCAGCTCCAGGTGACAGAAGTGTTGGCTGTAGAGAGACACCAATTGTTCTTTGCTTCTTCACCCTTCCAGGATGGGAAGGTGCCTGTGGTGTTGGGTATTTGGCAGCAGAGTATCAAGTGGCTGCCTGACAATACATTTCTCTCTCTTCTTTTAGGATAAAAGAAGTAAATGAAACTAACAAACGAGTAGAACAGGAGATCAAAGTGGCTATATTCACCCTCATCAACGAAATCAATAAAAAGGGAAAATCTCTCTTACAGCACCTTGAGGTACAGTTAAGAGAAATAGAGATTGCTAACTCGATGGTCCTACCTGCTCTGAACATGAGCGTTAGTATAAGCTGTTTTGCTTGTGACATTTCTTTTGCTCTGAGAAGTGATAGCGCTCTACATTTTGCTCATGAATCTGAAGCTCCCGCTGTAATAAAGCTTTTTCTTTTTTGTAGAATGTGACAAAGGAGAGACAGATGAAGTTAATACAACAACAGAATGACATCACTGGTCTTTCGCGACAAGTGAAGCATGTGATGAACTTTACTAATTGGGCTATTGCCAGTGGCAGCAGCACCGCTTTGCTCTACAGTAAGCGGCTGGTAAGAACACACACTCTTAATGTGTCTGTACAGCACACAGAGTGTTAGTCAAAAATATGGTGTAGCCTCACTAGATTATACCCAAGGAAGAGACAATGAGTTGTTCATGCTTCATTTAAAAAAAACAAAAGGAAACAAAAAACCTTCTTTAGTAATGGGATGAATTTCCCAACTTATACACCACTTCTCATTTGTAAATTAAGGACTTAACAGTTTTATCGTAGAAGGAATGGGGTCAAGCTCTGTAAAAGCAGCTCAGTGTTTCCCTTGAGTCACTGCAGAAGTAGTGTTATTGTTGAACAGGACTTCTCTAATCCTCTGGGTTGAGTAAGAAATTAATTGTAAGGTGGCTGATTTTCCTGGTGAATTGAGTACTTACCAAATGTGCTGTTGCCAGTCCCTTTGGTGACCCAGCAGTCTAAACTTGCTGGACAAACACACACTTCTTAATGTTCTGATTCTTTATTTCATTGTCATCAAGGCTTGTTTTTGCTTTCCATTAGATAACATTCCAGCTACGACACATTTTAAAAGCGCGTTGTGATCCCGTCCCAGCTGCCAATGGGGCAATACGCTTCCATTGCGACCCCACGTTCTGGGCAAAGAACGTCGTCAATTTAGGTGAGAAAATGGTGTTTGTTTATTCCGTGTTACTAGACAAACTATTCGACTTGGAGGCGTTCATCTAACGTGAGGTAGAGTGCAACACATTTCTTAATGCAGAAGACCAAAACTCTCTTGACATAACCCCTCCAGTCCTGATTACCCTCCTGATCTGCTCTGTTCTTTTAATTAGCGAAGCTTTCTCCACCGTTTGGTTTCCAATGGGAATGATTCTAGGAATGGCCATTTTTCCCCCTCTTAGAGTGATTCTGATGGTTATAGTGTAACCCACTAGTGCTAAGTGGATGCTTCAGTTTCTGGAATAAGCTTTTTTGGCAACAGGATCAGGTGTTTTTAATCTGAACTCCATATGTAGCTGCATATGGAGTAATACTTGATGCCTTAATGTATTGCAAGTTGCATGAACAAGCATAATTAGGACTGTTGATATGAAATGGAGATTTAAGTGTTTACTAGTTCATTTTTTGTTTGGTGTAGGTAACCTTGTCATTGAAAACAAACCAACTCCCAGTTACACTCCTAACGTCGTGGTTGGACAAGCTCCTCCAGCCACCAACCACGTCAACAAAGCCCCGGGCCAGATCAACCTGGCGCAGCTGCGGCTGCAGCACATGCAGCAGCAGGTGTATGCGCAGAAGCACCAGCAGCTGCAGCAGATGAGGATGGGGCAGCCGGCGGCGTCCGTTCCCCGGCAGAGCAGCCCGCAGGTCTTACAGCAGCAGGTAAGGATCTTGTCATCTTACTTCACCTTTTACCATAACACTGAGACCTAAAATTGCCCTATCGAATGTAAACTTGCGAAGCAGTTTATGAAAGTGAAAATATTTAGGAATTTTGCTTTAAATGTGACAGCTATTGGTTTTTCTTGATGTTGTGTAACTGGTAAACCTACTGCTGTGGAAAGAAATTGGCTTTTTTTCCGTGTTAAAACCAAAAATGTTAAAAACCAAAAACCCTTGCAGCCTCCCAGGTTGATCAGCATGCAGACCATGCAGAGGGGTAACATGAACTGTGGGGCTTTCCAAGCACATCAGATGAGAATGGCTCAGAATGCTGCTCGTATTCCAGGAATACCACGCCACAATGGACCACAATACTCCATGATGCAACCTCACCTTCAAAGACAAGTATATCCTGTGTACACGCTTCATTTGTGCCGTTGTGCCAAACTCTCATGACAATAGACGGTACCTCCAGCTGTAAATGAGTTTATCTGTAGCGCTTGTAACTCACAGCTACACACATTTATGTGCTTTTCCATGTTGCGTACTGCGCTGTGACGTTTTTGCCGAACGTAAGAAAATTCAAACCTTAAGAATGAAAATGAGTTCTAATGTTTGTATTGCGCTTTAGTTCTGGGAAACAAACTGTTTCCTTTTTCGCTTGTCAGTGACATTCAGCTTTGGGTTCCTTAGCGAATAGTGAGGAATAGTGATGTTCAGAGTGGTGTAGCTGAAGGTTTTTAATGAAACCAAATTCTAAAGTGCTTTTAAATTCCAACCTGAAGCATGATGCAGAGCTCTGTATACTGCTAAGAATTAAAATTCTTGACGATGAATGTTAGCGGGACTGGAAAACCAGAAGTGACTTTATAATACTTGAAACAGTTACTCTTATTTATTTTAAAAAAGTTTGTAGACAGACTTATGGACTCTAAAGTTGTCTTTGGAGGAAGTAATTGCTTTAAGGCAGCATAACTATATATGAAAATAATGTGGTGGAAGATGTGCTATGTATTTAAATATCTAGCAGTTGCTTTGCATTCAGCGCTATCAGGTTATGTTGACAGAAATGTGAGTTTATATGTTCTCCCCGCCCCTGTTTTGTTGAGGACTCTCACAAAGCCTGTTTGACGTGCTCTGGCTGGCTGATTTGTCCATAATGCGCTCACAATCTCTTCTCTTTCCCTGCAGCATTCTAACCCTGGCCACGCGGGGCCTTTTCCAGTTGTTTCTGTGCACAACACCACTATTAATCCAACTAGTCCTACCACAGCAACGATGGCGAGCGCAAACCGCGGCCCGACGAGTCCGTCTGTCTCTGCCATCGAACTCATTCCTTCTGTAACAAACCCAGAGAATTTACCTTCCCTGCCGGACATCCCGCCCATCCAGGTCAGTGGAGCAGATCGGGCAGTTGGTGGAGCACTGATCTGCTTTCCTTCTGTGTCTGTCTTTATTTGGATATCGCTACTTGTCTGTGGAATAGTGTTATTTATCATTTCAAGTTGGAGAATTAAAATCGTCAGCCCTTGACTTGGGCGTGCAGCTGTTTTCGCCATATAGGGCCGACCTGCTTGACCCGCGTTAGCCGTTAGGCTAATCAGTATTTAATGGCTGGCCTATAGTAAAACTGATAGATTAGTTAATCCAGAGGGCTGTGTTCACTCCATTCTTCCACAAGACGATTGTACAGGAAGGTATCACTAGAGCAGTTGAATAGTTATGTACATCGAACCCCCTGAGTGGTGTTTTTTCTCCCTGTGATGTTCCTAAATGTCAATATCAAGTGCAGGAGGTACAGAGAGCAGGTGTCCGGCTGCCCTGCTGTTCTCTCTCCTCACATTTCCTCTGTACCCTGTAGTGTGGCTGAATTAACATCTTTGTAGGTGCTCCAAAAAAGCTTGAATTAGGCTTCTCTGATTCTGACTTTTGTTTTTTGCTTCGTAGCTTGAAGATGCTGGTTCAAGTAGCTTAGATAACCTTCTGAGTAGATACATCACCGGCAGCCACCTACCCCCACAGCCCACCAGCACCATGAATCCCTCCCCGGGACCCTCAGCTCTGTCTCCAGGCTCATCAGGTAAATGTGATGGGTGTTTCTGGTATTTAAGGTGGAAGTAATCACCTACTATTTCCTGCCAAAGGGGAAGGGATGTTTTATTAGTTGAAAACATATTTTGCTCAGAAATAAATTCTTCTGGAAACTGAAGTTTTACCCTCCTACAGAAGTACCTGTATAGTTACCAACTGCCAGCATATGAATGCAGTGTTCTGGATACACGTATGGACTGCATTCTTGTCCTGTGTTACCACAATCCTTCTTTTCTTTCTCGTGTATCAGACGACACAGTTCAGATATTGCTGGTGACTGGCCCAGACCATTCCGAGGTGTGGGAAGTTTATAGAATAGCTTAGTCTTAGAAATACTTACACCCAACAGCCGTTTGAGCAAGGTCGTTCGAAGTGTAGCCATTATAATTGATGATGAGCTTTCATTATGCATGTGAAAAATTAAGTCACCAATACCTAATCTCAAGTTATTTGAACATCGGAAATGTCCACTGCTGTTAGTAAGAAGCTGATTTCAGTAATTCAATATGTGTTTCTTGTAGTCTTCTCTCTGCAAGGTTATTGTGAGATGCTGTGAAGTATTAAATCAGGATATTCTAGCAGCACTTCTGGTGTTAGTTAACACCAGTCATTTATTTTACAGCAGAATGTAAATTTTGTACCAAGTCAACATCTCCGCTGCTTCTTTGCAGGTTTATCCAACTCCCACACTCCCGTGAGGCCGCCCAGCACCTCCAGCACGGGCAGCAGAGGGAGGTGAGTGTGGAACGTTAACACCGCCGGCCTGAAAAATCAGATGTGATTGGTTTGTTGTGGTTTGTTTGCTTTTTTCCTTCACTATGATTCTCTGCTGTCTTGTAAACGTTCTAACATGCATTCAGCAAACAGTCACATTTCTTAGCTCTGATTACTCTTCTTATTTATGTGCTGGTATCTTCCCAGCTGTGGCTCCTCGGGCAGAACCGCTGAGAAAAGCAGCGTTAACTTCAAGTCTGACCAAGTGAAGGTGAAGCAGGAGCCTGGCACAGAGGAGGAGATTTGCAGTTTCTCAGGAGCAGTAAAACAGGAGAAAACAGAGGATGGCAGGAGGAGCGCTTGCATGGTAAAGTTAGTTTGTGCAGCAGTATGTTACAGCTTTCCGAGCAGCATGGGAAAGAATTTGGAGATAATAAAGCCATTTTGAAAGGAGTATAATAGGAAACAGAACTTAATCTCAGTTTGGTCCATGTTGAGGACTTTTAGTACGGTGTTCTGCCAGACACAGGGTAGTCTGCCATATAAACTATATCTTTAACAGTTAAAATGAAATACCCCCAGCGGTGTGCTGTATTTGCTGCTTTCAATCCCTAACTAATAAAAGCTGTAAGTCACCCATTGTTAGTAGTTCCTGAACATTCATACGCATGGAATTACCTTGAGAAATCTTCCAATGAGTCTCAAGTTCTTATGCCAGAGCATAAATAAAATATTTATGCAAGTGAATTTTCTGAAGTGTTTCCGAGCTATGCTTGATTTAATGGGATTATATACTGGGAGCGGGGTGATGGATTAGAGGGTTGTTCCTAGTGACAGTAAGGGTCTGTTTTTAACAATTTATCGGTATGTTTGGCTCGGAAGTTTGTTTATCATGTTATATATCAGTGGAAATGAGTCTGTTCTTGAAAGGGTAGACTTGTGGAAAAGTAGTTTCAACACTGTATGCAACTCAGGTCTTCGTAATGATTTCCCACTTGTTTTGGGAAATGAGTGTGGTACCTTTAAGTGATGGATGGCTTTTGATTTCCAGCATATGAAGAAAGATGCCCTTGTAGAATTGACTCTGATTTTCATGTGCCACTTTCATTTCAGCTTAGCAGTCCCGAGAGCAGCTTGACACCACCGCTGTCCACTAACTTGCATCTGGAAAGTGAATTAGAAGCGTTAGGAAGCCTCGAAAATCACGTAAAAATGGAACCAGCAGATTTAAGTGAAAGTTGCAAACAGTCCGGACATAACTTTGTAAATGGGAAATCCCCCGTGCGCAGTCTGATGCACCGCTCGGCCAGAATTGGAGGAGAAGGCAATAACAAAGACGACGATCCCAATGAGGACTGGTGTGCCGTGTGCCAGAACGGAGGGGACCTCTTGTGCTGTGAGAAGTGCCCGAAGGTTTTTCACCTGACCTGCCACGTACCGACGCTCCTCAGCTTTCCAAGGTACCAGAAACCGTGGTGTGGGTCCTGATAATAGCTCTGTGGGCTCTTTCTCATGGTAGATTTGAACACAGTACCAAAACTGGTGTTTCTTCCTCAACATCAGCTGGTTCTGGATGATTTGTCATCTGACATTCCCAAGGCCTGCCTGAATTGTTTTGAGTGTAACTGGTCCATGTTTATCACTCTCAAAGTGTGATTCTGTTGTGTAAAGTTCATTTTTAGAGCCACAGTGAGAAAGGTGTTGTAAAGTGTTAGAACACACTTGGGAAAGGAATATGAGGGCAGGAAAAATGGCCTTGACTGGCAGATTATCTTGAGCATTAAGGTTTAGTCGTGGTCTTTGGATATCCAAGTCTTCACTACAGTGCAGTGTGAATCTGTCAGAGCGAATGAAAAGATCTGTAGTCATCACTGTAGTCATCACTTTGTCTCTGGATATCTGGAATAATTGTGTTTATTTCTGTTTAGTGGAGAGTGGATATGTACATTCTGCAGAGATCTCAGCAAACCAGAAGTAGAATACGATTGTGACAATTCACAGCACAGCAAGAAAGGGAAGACAGCGCAAGGCCTGAGTCCCGTGGACCAAAGGGTACGTCTCAAATCTGCAGGAACCCGTTTCCCAGACAAAAGTGCTTTCTCACATTGCTGTCCCCGGTGGTTTCTTGGAGATACTTTTCCTGTGGCTGCAGCAAATTACATGCAGTTTTGCCTTTTGAAAAAACAAAACACCACCAAAACCAAATAAAATAACAAGATTTTTCTTGCTGTGGCCGCGTATCCAGGTGTTGGTGACTGTGGGAGGGCCCCATTACATTGGGACTGTAATCATCTAGTAGCTAAAGCTGGCATGTAAACACATATTCTGTATTTAAATGCATCCTTTAACATGCATGAATCTCTGCAGCGTTCTCAATTAGAAGTTCTTTGCATTTCACATTGATACAACCTCCATAAAAACAGGGATGTAAGCTTGGCGTGGGAAGTCGGTGCTGCAAGAGGTGCTGGGAGCGCTGAGCTGTGTTCTGCGAAACAGTGGTGATTGTTTCTAGGTTTATCAGTCAGCCTGTGTATAAAGTCTCAGGGTATTATCAATCGAATTCCTCTAAAGGAATCACAAGCAAAGAAAAATATTTAAACAGGGGATCACTAGAAACACTCTGGTTTCAAATAGTTTAATTTTTATTTGTGGGAAAGAGAACAGAAGTCTGCAACTCAGTCGTTTTGTGTTACATGGAGTTAGGATTGGACAAAAGTGATGCTAGTTTGTCTTTTTTAAAAAAAGAAAATTGATTGTATGTTAGCATCCATCTTCATGTTGAATGTTAGCCCTAGGCTTCTGTTTAGGAAGAAGGGGCCCAGTGCTGGCTCATGGTCATCCTGCTGTCCCCAGGACCCCCAGGTCCCTTTCCCCTACGCTGCTCTCTAATAGCTCATTCCCTAACTTATACTGGAACCTGGGGTTGTTCTGCCCAGATTCAAGACTCTACACTTGCCCGTGTTATATTTCATTAAATGTTTCCCTGCCCAACTCTCCAGCCTGTCCAGGTCTCTGGATGGCAGCACAGCTTCCAGTGTCACCACTCCTCCCAGCTTGGTGCCATCAGCAAACTTGCTGACAGTCACTATTCCCTCGTCCAAATAATTGATGAATATATTGAATAATACTTGCTCCTCATCCGTGCCTGGACAATACTCAATACATTGGAGTTGTTCTCTCACATAAAGAGCAACTCCACCACCACGCCTGGCTGGCCTGTCTTTCCTGAAAAGGACACAGCCATCCATGCCCACATTCCAGTCATGTGTGCTGTCCCACCATGCCTCCGGAATTGCCACCGGGTCATCATCTCCTGCCCTAACACAGATTTCTAACTCCTCCTGCTTATTCCCCGTGCTGCACGCATTGGTGTGCAGGCATTTCAGAGAGTGAGCTGAGCACCCCGATTTCACCCCAGGGGTATGGGAGGCCTCCCAGCCTTCATCAGCTCTAGAGTGCTGCCCTACTGATGCAAGCCCAGCTACCACCCCATCCCCTTCGAGTCTAGTTTAAAGCTCTCCAAATGAGAAGTACAAACCTTTTTAAAATAGATACGAACTTCTGGGCTGAGGTGAAATTAAAGTTATTAATGCGAAGCTGTTTGTTTCTTTGTAAGAAATGCGAACGTCTCCTGCTTTACCTGTATTGTCACGAGCTGAGCATTGAATTCCAGGAGCCGGTCCCAGCCTCGGTGAGTCTCCTGAAAAATAATCTGTGATTTAGTTTTGGCATGGACATCTCTCAGAGTCTAAAATTGAGTTTGGGAAGGAACTGACTGTGTTTACTTGACGCGTGTGCCCTTGGTCAGTCTAAAATTTCTGGCTGTCATCCAGTATTTTGTGGTTCCGAGAGGGACAGGAGCTGGTTCTGTAGTTTGTCTGTGTGGAGGCTCCGCTCCCATCTCAAATCCAGATAGTTACAAATCCTTTCTCCTGGCAGTTGTGGAGTTGGAGGAGAATGTCTCGGGATACCCATGAAATTCAAAATGGTTTTGGGGTGATCTTTTAAATGAAAAGAGGAGAGAAACCACTGTGAGTCTGTTTTCTAATGAACAGCATCGCTGTGCTGTGATAGACTCTGAAGGTTGGAAAGAACCTCTCAAGCAGTTTGAGGAAAAGAAATTATTCTCACTTACTGAATGTGCATACAGTGCCTGACGAGATTAACTGCTTGATATTCTGATAAGTGAAGAAATTCAACTGCTTCTGTGAGCTGTGTAGTCATCGTAGTGATAAATCGCTGTGTTTTACAGATACCAAACTACTATAAAATTATAAAGAAGCCAATGGATTTATCGACAGTGAAAAAGAAACTGCAAAAGAAGCATTCCCAACACTACCAGACTCCTGAGGATTTTGTGGCAGATGTCCGGTTGATCTTCAAGAACTGTGAAAGGTTTAATGAAGTACGTTAACTTCCTAGCTGTATTTATTTCAACATGGTCGTGCAGCTTCTCCATTTCAAGGCTCTGCTTCCAGTTGTAACTTCTGCTTATGGAGCAGATGCTGAATCAGACACTTAAAACAAACCAAACGAGCCAAACCGAATGCAATTACAGAACTATCTCAGTTTTAGCTTTAGTTTCTAGTTTCAGGCTTTAACAGAGGGAACTTGTGAAGTGCATTGGCTGGTGTGGATGTGACTGAGGAGCAGGGTGACCCTGTTACACATCGAGTAGATTGCAGAAGTGCTTAGGAAGTGTGGTAATAGTGACAAACAGTCCTTAAAACTGTCTCAAGCTATACAAATAATTGTTCTTCTACTCATGAAACGTGGTGGAATTCTACTGAGGAAACTTCCTCTACTGAGGAAAGTGCCTTTCTGAAGAATATTCCACTGGTTGTAGTACCTCATGCAGCTGAGCCCAGAAGAACGTGTTTGTTACAACTGGTATTAAGCTTAGTGCTTCAGCACATGGGTAGCTGGGCTCTCACAAAAACCAGCTTTCAGTAGATAACTTTTGTACGAAGTCATTTTTGACGAATGTGGAAAGTTGGCTTATTTTGCAATGAACCCGTCTGATAATGAAATATTTTCACCTAAGTGTTGTTACTAGGTGGAGCAATGGAAAACAATATTCCAAATATCAAGACAAGTTGTGGTGTTATAGGAGCTAAGAGAATATCCTTATTTCTGAGCTGCCCTAAGGCACGAGTGGCACAAAGCCCTGGGGCGAAGGGCTGTTTCCTGACCTTAGAAATGCAGAAAACAGCCAATATTTTCCTGTGAGATGTAACCTGAGTTTTGCAGTGCTGGTGCTGCATTTCTAGCCCCCTGAAGAACTAAAGGGAGGACACAAACCTACAATTACCATCTCAGCTCTTTCCCAAGCACACTAGTGAAAAGTCAAGGTTAACGATGTAATGCTGTAAATGCTCCCAAGCATTTGGGACTTGGACACCCCTGACTCCCTCGTGTCTCTGTGTCAGGTGGAGGTTAATGAGCACTGTGGAAGAAGTCGCAATTACGTGAGCTGCTCAATCGAGGGAATTAATGAAGCATCTGCTCTAGAGGAAAACACGCCGCAGCTCTTAGGGACGGAGTAAAGCGAGGGAGCGAGGGCTGATGGATGGGTTGTTTTCTTGTTGTTTTCTTGAAGTGTTTCAGGCTTGTGTCGCTGTTTGAAGTGCTGGCTCATGGCAAAGGATGGGTCACCTTGACCTCTCATTGTCATCACATGTGGGGCCTCTGAGCCATCTGCTTTAAAAGAAATTCACTTCGCAGTGGGGTAAGACCCCCAAACAAGGGCTCTCATGGAGCATTTCTCTCTCTAAAGTGAGACTTTTCCACAGTAATGTCCAGGAGACTGAAGTTTATCATGAGGAAAATTGGCCACGAGTAGAGCGCAGTCTTTAAAATGCCAGACACTTATTTGTACAAAAGTTGTGTGTTTTGTTGAAGGTTTATTTACCTGTTTTAAAGCCGCTTCCACTAAGTTTGAGCAGTAGAGGTGTGGTCCATAACAAACTGTTCCGCTATGGCTGACGTTAGTCATCCAATCCTATGCAATCTCATAACTTTAGAAAGGATTATAATTCCGTTTTTTTTTGACTCTGGTATCCTTTTTAGATGATGAAAGTTGTTCAAGTTTATGCAGAAACACAAGAGATTAATTTGAAGGTAAGCGTTTCAGACCATGCACACTTGGTGAAGGGATGTGCATTTCCAACGGGTGAATGTTGCTCTTCTTCTGTCCGCAGGCCGATTCAGAAGTAGCGCAGGCAGGGAAGGCAGTTGCATTGTACTTTGAAGATAAACTTACAGAGATCTACCCAGACAGGACCTTCCAGCCTTTGCCTGAATTTGAGCAGGAAGAGGATGATGGTGAAATAACTGAGGACTCCGATGAAGATTTTATACAACCACGTAGGAAACGCCTAAAATCAGATGAGAGACCAGTGCATATAAAGTAATCTAATGATATGGACCTAAAGTTTATTGTAAAAACTGTTATTTAAGTGTTCCTGGAATATTATAATGCCTACAGTGGCCACCTTGAAGAAGCTGATAGCTTTTTAAACAGTATTAGATGACAAAAAAACACTTGTACAGAAAAGCGTTCTCAGCAGAAGGGGAAAAAGCTGTATTGTAAATTTTTGGTGTGTTTTTTTCTTTTCATTTCCTTTTTCCTCCTCGATTATTCGCTATATTCTGTTCCTGCTGGAGGGGACACGCTCATCCCGCTCTCACACACAGAGCTGGGTGAATGTTGAAGAGCAGCAGATCTGATGCGAGATGTTCCATGTAGGCTGAGACTGGTTGGTAAGATGCTCCTGTATCTGGACTGCAGCACAGACTGAGCAGCGCTCCCCAAATCCCCTCTTTGCCTGAACCTCAGTGCGTGTTGGTCGTTGCTTTTCTCATCTCATTTAAGCGGTATTGTGAACAACTGATCTGTGTTGAGCCGATTACCTACATTTGACTTTCTTTACTACGTTTTCTGTATAGCAAAAGGAAGAAAAAAATCATTAAACTGTTCTGAATTGGCGAGTGCAGGAGTGTGAGTTCTTGACAGACTGAACTGGTTGCAACAACCCCTTTGCAGTAGGACCGGGTGTATTCATGACGAATCCTGTACCCAGAACATTTTAATTCAGCATTTAATCTCAGCGTTGTCATCTGTCCCTGTTCCCCAAACGGGGCAGAATGCTCTCCCCAGTATTGTCTAATTTTCTGTACTTAAATTATAGACTGAAGAGCTAATAACGGATTGGGGTGTTTTTCCAGTCTTCCTAAATATCAGTTTCTAACAGACCACTCGGCAAACAATAATCTATTAACTACCAAATGTGTAAAATTTCCTGTATTCACTTTGTCTTATTTGTAAATAGTGACTCGAGATTTCTCGCAGCTCAGCAACATTTGCTGAACTGTTTTTAAGCTAATTATGTATTCTTATTAATTGTTCCTATCAAGAAAAGATTTGTAATATATGGCATTTCTAACGTTGCGTTCATTTCGAGGTTCTGTCTTATTTTTATCGGAGTACTACTCAGAACTTTCCTCAGCAGCAGCTTAGGAGCGAAATGTCGAGAGAGGTTGGAATAAATCTGAGATGGGGTTGCTTGTCCATGCATCGAACAAAGCGCTTGCGCAGGATTTGGCCTTGAGCGGTTTCTGGTTGAATATGGAAACAGAACAATTTCCCCGTCCCCCCCGCGCCGGGGCAGCTTCTCTGCAGTGCTTCCCCACCTCATTGGATGAGGTCAAGTTGACAGGAATTACTTTGCCGTAAGGTTTTGCGTGGATTCGGTGGTAAATCAGGGTTTTGGAGTACTCAGCGACTCCTGTGATGTATCTTTACCATAATGGTAAAGAGAAACATTTCAGCACGGTGTATCAAGTTGAGAGATGCTCTCAGAAATTGTTATGCAAATCACTTAAGATTTGATTTCTTTTTACAAGAACGAAGTGTATTTACATTGTGACCGTACCCCTCGAAATAAATAAGGGGACTGAAGGTGTTTGGAACTTCAAGCTCAGTTCTTTAGATTACGCACATGTTACGCTGAAAACTCAAGCTGAGGGGGTTTAATTGCTCAGATATTAACATAGTGCCAGTTTAAATTTGCATTTTACCAGTTTGTGTGTGAAAGGAAAAGTAATTCTACTTAAACTCACCAGGTTGACAAAGAGCCAGCGCTCGACCCATAGGATGAGGCGCGTGAGCAGGACACCAGGAGTACGAGGGATCGTTTAATGCCTCTGTGTATTGCCTGTTTGTGCATTTCTAGTTTCTCAGCTTCATTTTGCAAAGGAATACCATTAAAATTATATTGAAAATAAGATTTTTGTGACTTCTCTTCACTCGGGGCTACTGTTTTTATGGCGCTTGAGCACTGCAGGTTCTGCACCTTCAGGCCTTGACTCTTTTAGGTGTTCACAAGGTGCCGGATCCCAGCGCTCAGGACGAGCGCTTTTCCAAGGTACTTCCAGACCGCAAGTGTCGACGTTCTCCCTGCAGCACTGAGGTGTGAGCACCAGATGGTTCCACAGCAAATACCGAAGCCTAAGCTCGACTCTGAGTTTAGGCTGGAGACGCTGCGATTTCGCCACTCAGCGCTTTTCCATTAAACCGTTTTTCCGACACCTACTACATGAAATACAGGTATTTTAAGGTTTTCTTGAGGCGGGGGGGTTGTGCTGCTGTCACCCCAGAGGTTGTCACAGCCTCGGAGGTGACAGTTCTGGGTGCGTGTCCAGCCCCTCGGTGTTCCCAGAGCCCGACAGACCCCAGAATGGTCCGTAGGGCCATTTCCCGCACCCCTAGAAAAATGACAAGATAGTGACTTGTTTGCTCTGTAACTTGTGAACGTTGTGGCCATAGCCGAGTGATGCTCCTCACGTGTCGTGCTCTGTGTGTGCATACACCAGTTGGAAATGAGTCCCTAGGGAACGCGTAGCTGGGCTCAGCGTGTGCCTTCGCTTTATAAATGTGTGTTTTGGCATCTGAGGGACCAGACCCATGCGGGAACGCGATGGGCGGCCCTGCGCTTGGGTGCAAGGTGCGATTCAGAATACGGGAGAGCTGTGGCAGCAGCGGGATGTGTCACCAGATGGTGCTCTCACACAGCACCTGCCTGCTGGTCCTATGAGCAAAGAGGTTTTTTGGGGAAGAAATTCTCAGGCGAGGCTTTGGTTCCTGCAGGGGTGAGAGGCGCCTGCTGGGGACCCGGGGTCAGTGCTGGTGTTTCAGCAGAATGTGGTAACCTGGGCACTTCCAGTGTAAGTTGGGGAATGAGCTATTAGAGAGCAGTGTAGGGGAAAGGGACCTGGGGGTCCTGGGGACAGCAGGGTGACCATGAGCCAGCACTGGGCCCTTGTGGCCAGGAAGGCCAATGGTACCTGGGGTGGGTTAGAAGGGGGTGGTCAGTAGGTCAGAGAGGTTCTCCTGCCCCTCTGCTCTGCCCTGGGGAGACCACACCTGGAATATTGTGTCCAGTTGTGGCCCCTCAGTTCCAGAAGGACAGGGAATGGAAAATATGATTAATCAGAGCATGTCGTTAGTGTTCAATATTCTGCTTTGTTGTTTGGAAGCTTGCTTTCCCCAGTATGCTGTCCACAGCTATGATCTTGGTTAACTCCACAGTTTCTCGGTTCCCTTTCCCAACAAGTGATCTGATGCTCAGTGTGCTGCGGGCTCATGGGGTGACCGTGGACATGTCAAACCAACTTAATCTTCTGCCCAATTATAATCAATCTAATTCTCCTCCAGCTACACCCAGACCCAGTGTCCCCTTAGTGTCTGAGCAGAACCCGAATGTGTCAGGCCACCTTATTGCTGCTGGCTGTTGGAAACCAAATTCTGTCAAAAGTAATTCAATAATGCTGTTGGGCCTGGAGACTCCATCCTTGTCCACCCTCCCAAGGAGCCCTCTTTCTTTTTTGCCTTTGCAGGGTGATGAGCGCAGAGTGGCCTCACAGAGGAGCCTTTCTGGGTGCTTCTGAGATACAGAATCATAGAATGGTGTGGGTTGAATGACCTTCCCAGCTCCCCCAGTGCCACCCCGGCCATGAGCAGGGACATCTTCACCAGCCCAGGTTGCTCAGGGCCATTTTTGAGGAAGCTGCTCGTGTGCTGGATGGGGCATCTGCACCGGGGGAAGCGGATCCCGTGGATCCCGTGGTTCTGCAGTGCGGGATCTCTAGGGGCTGACGAGCTGGTTCCTTAGCGCATGTTAATTTTCTTCCTGAAATAATAAACACTACGGCGTTTTCTCTCGGAGGCACAATCGTGCGCTATTGGGTTTGTTTTCTCTGTTATAGAAATCCTGCTATATTTATTTATTGTGTTTATTGTGTTTCCGCTGGGAGGGATACAAATAACTAGAATACGGCAGATACTTTGTAAGCACACTTTGTGCGCAGGGGGGAAACAGCTTAAAACTTATTTTCCACTACAGATATCACCTTATTTTGTTTCTTCCTGAAGGCTGAGATTAAGTATATTCTGCTTTGCTTTTCTGTTTCCGTAAGAACAAGTTCCATAACGAACTTTGTAAACCAGGCTGAGGAACTGCATTGGGCCTAATCCCAGCCTAACGCTTGTTCCCGTGAGGCTGTACCGTGCGTGGGTAGCAGGATTTGGTGTTGTAATCCTCCTGAAATTTATGTCTTAAATAACCCTTGCTCATCAAGCCAACGTGGGGCTGACAGGGCTTTGTCCCGTGTGTGTCACCGCGATGGAGCGCCAGGCACAGCCTCCTTGGCCGGGATGTCACCAAGATGCCAGATCCACGGGCAGGCACCCCAGCGCAGGCCCTGGGCTCCCACTTCATTAATGAGATGTGATTGTGCCCCGTGTTAAACGCAGCCGGTTGGAGAGGGGAAGGGCAGAGTTCCCTGAGCTATTTCGCTAATGGCTTTTGGGCACTCACCGCTCTCCGATAGCATCTCATCTGATGTCTCGCAGCCGTCTGGTGCTGCTGGAGCAGAAAAGGCTTTTTAGAGCTTGCAGCCCCTCCAGATCATACCGTGACTGTTCACCTTGAGGCTTCGCCAAGATTCCAGGTCAATCAAATGTGTTTCAGAAGTCCCATCACCAGAAAACATTTTTAGATGGTAGTCCTGCCCCTAGAAAGCTTCTTGCCTGGATGCACTGGGCTTCAAAGAACTGCCTGTGGTGTTCGCTTTGTGCTGAGCTGCAGTGCCTCTCGGATCAGTGCTTTTCAGGACACCAAGTCCCATTTTCTTGCCTTTAAACCCATGAAACCCGCATTCCACAGCAACACCTTCGGGACAGGAGTTTGCAGCAGGTCCTGCTCACCCCTTTTTGCTGTGCAGGTTCGCCGTGTGCTGTGCTGAAGGAATGATTGGATTGTTTGTCTTTAAACATCTCAGAGCTTGCTTGCAGTGCAGTTTGAGGACTCTCAAATGTTTGTGGTAGCATCTTTGGTGCTTGTCTTCTGCTTTACCGATCTGCTCGCTCTCAAATTAGTACTGATTTTGCCGCTTTCTGTCTCGGTTCTGAGCATCATTACTGTGGCCATAATTCCCATTGGTGTTGGTGTCACCACAACCTGGGGACAGCTCAGGGGATCCTGGTCCTGTGGGTGGCACCGCAACCTGGGGACAGCGCTGGGCTCTTTGTACCATGGGTGGCACCGCAACCTGGGGACAGCGCTGGGCTCTTTGTGCCATGGGTGGCACCGCAACCTGGGGACAGCGCTGGGCTCTTTGTACCATGGGTGGCACCGCAACCTGGGGACAGCGCTGGGCTCTTTGTACCGTGGGTGGCACCTCAACCTGGGGACAGCTCTGGGCTCTTTGTACCATGGGTGGCACCTCAGCCTGGGGACAGCTCTGGGTTCCTGGTGTGCTTGGTGTCACCACAGTTTGGGGACAGCGCTGGGCTCCTGGGTCTTGCCGGAGCGATTGTTTCAAAGGTAACTCAAGAGCCGCGCTGTTGCCTGCAACGCATTTCTCTCTGTAACTGAGACATTTTCCCCTAACATTTGTTCAACTCTAAGACCTTCTGGACTTGCTACAGACGCAGCCTTTTCTATTTCACTGTTAGCTCTGCCTCTCTAAATGTAACGTGAGGGCGGCGGAGCGGGAGAAGATAAATGCTGCCGTGTGAGGGGACGGCACGATGCGCTCCCCAAATGCCACGTGCATGCACCGCGGGGAAGAGCTCGGCAGAGACGGCAGGGCTGAAATGCCAGCGAGGGCGTGAGGGAGACAGAGCTGCCAAACCCCTGCAGGGATCATCAGGTCCCTGAGAGCGTGGGGAGGCTCTGCTGTTGGTGCTGGAGGGTGGAAATGTGATGTACGGGAGCAATTTGACCTCCCTGTATGGGTTCAGCCTGAGGCGGGCTGCAGGCTGTGTAGGAGCTGTCCTGGTGCGTCTGTCCTGTCCTGGTGCGTCTGTCCTGTCCTGGTGTGTCCGTCCTGTGCTTCTATGTCTGTCCTGTGCTCCTGCCCCTCTATCTTGGGACCACAGGGTTCCAGTTTGACCGGGGAAGAAACTGTTGGCCCTGAGGGTGGTGAGAGCCTGGCCCAGGTTGGCCAGAGAGGTGGTGGATGAACCATCCCTGGAGACATCCCAGGCCAGGCTGGACGGGGCTCTGAGCAACCTGAGCTGGTGAAGATGTCCCTGTCATGGCAGGGGGGGCACTGGGGGAGCTGGGAAGGTCCCTCCAACCCAAACCACCCTGTGATTCTGTTCTATGAACACCTTGTATCTCAGTAGCCGTGGGCATTGTGTATGGGAGAAGAGAAGTAGGCGTGAGGGTCATCGCTTGGGAAAAGCAATGTTCGGATTTTCAGACGTGGCAGCTGTTATCTGGTTGGTTTCCAGTCTTCTATGGTAGACAATAAAAGGTGCATATGACAAAAATTAAAAGCTACAAGGTGCAAAGACGTCTGGTCTTGTGTTCTGAAGAAATGTTTGTTGAGAGTATGGCTCCTAACACCAGGGTCTTCTGTTATTGATACCCAGCAAGCCTGGGATCCTCTGATATGTAAATGAAAGGGAATAATTGACCCAAGGTGACTTTAGATTTAAAAGTAAGAAGTTCTTGGTATTACCTTTGAAATAAAATTAGCTTTTTTCCAAATAATTGAATTTTATCATTGATTTCTGTGTTACAAGCTCTCAATTGGACATTAACCTTTTTCGAAGGGTTTGTTTGGAGTGTGTTTTTTTTGTTGTCTGTTGAAATCTCTTTAAGGTAAATTCAAATTTCAAATGCAATACTGGATCAGTTTTGGTGGCTCAGGCAAAACTCTCCCTGTGCTGGGGTGACGTGGTGGTGGAATCATTATTGGGGGACTGACCTGCACCCCTTGGGTCTCCCTGCGCTTTGGGTTTGGGAGTGGGGGCAGTGACAGGAGGAGCAAAGCGGTTCTGCTCAGCTCCCCAGACCCAAAGCAGGGAGGGAAAGACCCTTCTACAGCCTGAGGGATAATACTGTGCAGTGAATAAGGAAAGACGAAGGCTGGGGGTGTCAGTGATTGCTCTAAAGACAGGTTTGGGGCATAATTTGAGTTTCAGCTTCCTTTGAAAGATAAAGAGGTGGGTGGTTTCAGCGAGTTCGTCGTATGGATGTAATGCATGGTGTACCTGAGCCTGAGCTCCGGGCAAATTGCTGGTTTAGCTTCCAGCCTTGCAGAGTCTGGCATCGATACCCAGTAACCAGGGAGCTTTGCAAGCCCCGGTGCCGCCAGGTGATGCTGGCGTTTGCTCGCCTGTGGCGAACGCTTCCAGAAACACTTGTTAACCTCCAGGTGTGGCCCAGGCTCTGCAGCAGAGGGTTGTGCAGCACTGACCGGGAGGTGGTAGTGTCTAATTAAAAGTGTCTCTTTGTGACCAGCTGTAGGATAGGGATGTGCTAATCAGAGATCGCACACGTGTTGTCACGGCAACAGAAGTTTTTGGGAAGATGTTGGTAGGTAAGTTGCTCCCACCGGGCGGAGGTTGCGGCGCTGGATGAAGCACCGTGGCAGGCGCCTGTGCTCTGCCGGCTGTGCTGAGCTGCCCAAAACACGTTGGCCTGGGCAGGAACGGCTGGTGTGACCGAACGGACCCTGTGTGCGGCTGCACGGGGATGCTGGAGCGAGTCACCGGCCCAACGGGTGGAGGATCTGCAGGAGGTTCTGTCCGGCCAGCGCGGGAAGGGGAGCTCAGGGTGCAGCCCCAGCAGCGGGGGACGGACACCTCGCTTGTGCTGATCTGTGGGAGCGGTGTGGGCAGCGCTGGGACAACACCAGCTCATGAACCATTCCCCCACCACTATCACTGCCCCATGTCCCTGAGAACCTCATCTCTGTCCATTCAACCCCTCCAGGGATGGTGACTCCACCAGCCCCTGCAGTTCCCAGCCTGGGGATGCAGATATGGCAGTTTTGGGGGTTCGCTGCCCCGTGTGCCTGGGCTGGGGGTTGTTGGAGGACCTGGGCTGCGCTGGGTGCTCGTGCAGCTCCTGGGACTCAGGTGGTGTGATGGCTCAAAGTGCTTCGGCAAGTAATTAACAGCAAAACAAACACAGCGACGTGAATCTAAACAGACTCAGTTGCCATGTGGGGCTGAGGGACCTGTGCAGCTTTAGCCCTGGCTCTCCAGTCTGCTCATTATATTTGTAACTCTGCTCCAGAAGCTGCAAGAAATCATTCTGCTGTACATAATTTTAATTGCCTGTTATACAATTGCTTCCTTTCCAATGCCTGTCAAATACGTATTCTCTGTTCAAAAGTGTAGCTCTGTCATATGGCGCGACCTGTCTGCTAAATTACGATAGGCATAAAAAAACCACCGCAGAGAATAAAATAAATCTAATTACGAAATAAAATGGCATTCTCAATCTCTATTGCCATCTGCAGCCCGTTGCGTTAGGACCAGGACAAACAAATCAATAAAACCTGCTGCTTTTCTTATGTTGCCTTTGGCAGTTCCAAGGAGTTTGTGCAGTGCTCCTGTTCCTCTTGTCTGGTGCTGTGCATCCTCAGCCAGAATTTCACAAAATTGCTCCAAGGCTGGAAATGGAAACTCTGCGCCTTTTGGAGCAAAATGGGCAGCAATGAAAGGGTTAAAGGAATTATCCAGGCTGCAGCTTTAACAACGTTGTGTAGGGCAGAAAGAGTTCGGTAGGAGGTTCTCTGCCTGGAACACGCCTTGGCAGGGAGCAGATCTCTGATCTCAGAGGCAATAAGGCACCCGGACCGCAGCGAGCTGGATGCTGGTTTGTGGAGCTGGAGCATCGCCTGGCACACAGTGTCTGTCTGTCTGTCTGGCCCTCAGGTGCTGCCATGCCGGAGGGTGGAACTGGTGCAACCCGCCTGTGTGAGCAAAACTAAGTAAAACCTCTTCTAGTTTGACTTTCTTAGAGAGCAGAGGGGCCAGCGGAGGATGCGGTGTGGGAGATGAGCGGTCCCAAGGATGACGGCCGTTGTCAGAAGGCGGTGCGCATTGTCACCGAGCTGTGCCGCAAGAAAAGCCTGCCCAGCTTGGACCTGGACACTTGCAGGGAATTCCTCCTGCTGCCTTCCGACCAGAGCCTGACCATCTCCGAGCCAGGTACAGCACTGGTCCCACTGCTCCAGGGGCTGCATCTCCAAACCAGGTACAGTACTGGTCCCACTGCTCCGGGGGCTGCATCTCCGAGCCAGGTACAGTACTGGTCCCACTGCTCCGGGGGCTGCATCTCCAAACCAGGTACAGCACTGGTCCCACTGCTCCGGGGGCTGCATCTCCAAACCAGGTACAGCACTGGTCCCACTGCTCCGGGGGCTGCATCTCCGAGCCAGGTACAGCACTGGTCCCACTGCTTCGGGGGCTGCATCTCCGAGCCAGGTACAGCACTGGTCCCACTGCTTCGGGGGCTGCATCTCCGAGCCAGGTACAGTACCGGTCCCACTGCTCCGGGGGCTGCATCTCCAAACCAGGTACAGCACTGGTCCCACTGCTCCGGGGGCTGCATCTCCGAGCCAGGTACAGCACTGGTCCCACTGCTCCGGGGGCTGCATCTCCGAGCCAGGTACAGCACTGGTCCCACTGCTTCGGGGGCTGCATCTCCGAGCCAGGTACAGTACCGGTCCCACTGCTCCGGGGGCTGCATCTCCGAGCCAGGTACAGTACTGGTCCCACTGCTCCGGGGGCTGCATCTCCAAACCAGGTACAGCACTGGTCCCACTGCTCCGGGGGCTGCATCTCCGAGCCAGGTACAGCACTGGTCCCACTGCTCCGGGGGCTGCATCTCCGAGCCAGGTACAGCACTGGTCCCACTGCTCCGGGGGCTGCATCTCCGAGCCAGGTACAGCACTGGTCCCACTGCTCCGGGGGCTGCATCTCCGAGCCAGGTACAGCACTGGTCCCACTGCTCCGGGGGCTGCATCTCCGAGCCAGGTACAGCACTGGTCCCACTGCTCTGGGGGCTGCATCTCCGAGCCAGGTACAGCACTGGTCCCACTGCTCCGGGGGCTGCATCTCCGAGCCAGGTACAGCACTGGTCCCACTGCTCCAGGGGCTGCATCTCCGAGCCAGGTACAGCACTGGTCCCACTGCTCCGGGGGCTGTTGGCAGCACAGGAAGGCAGGAGGATGCTCACAAAGGGAGGGAAATGTTTGCAAGCCCCACGTTAAACTTGGGGGAAATGGTCTCGGGTGGTTATTTTCCTTTACGCTTGTTCCATGGTGAAGTTTTGGGTGCAAGTGCCGCCTCACCTGTTGATGCAAAGCGGTGTAGCCTGGTGGGGATGGCTGCACAGATGGGGGATTACGTGCGGGTAAGCGGGGTGCTTAATGAGATAAAGTTTCTACCAAAGTCCCTCATTTTTTTGATATCATAGACTCCCATCTCGTATCCAATACAAAGCAGTAAAAAGCCTCTGTAAGTAACAGAGATGACAAGAACTGATTGCTCTTATCTCAGAGGAAAGGAAGGACTTGCATGGATTTTTGTTCGCCAGTAAGGGATCTTAATGTACTTTCATGTCTTTGTTTTACTTCCCTGAGGTTGCTCCTTGTGAGCTCGCGGGGCCAGGCCCAGCTCTGGCCCATCAGTGATGAATCAAGGGCATGCACGGTGCTCTAATTGCAGAGGTTATTTCTTTATTGCAAAGCGGTTAATTTTCTGCACGCTTCTTGCAGTTTTCTTGTTGCAGAGAGGTCGCCTTCTGCTGTAACTTCAGCAGGCGTTGGCAGGGGGAGCTTACAGCCCAGACTCACATGCTGAGGAGCAAAAGAACCCAATCCCACGCTTCTCAGCATTATTGATTACATGCTGCAAGTCGGTTGTGTGTCAGGAGACCGGCTGAGAGCGCTTCCTTTGAGGTTTCTGCACATAAAGATCCACCAACCCAGCCTGATTTCACAGCACAAGTTTGCAGGAACTTTTCTTCCCTTCTGTGCATTGGCCATGGGCAGCACAGGGCTCATCAATCCCTGCCCAAGGCTTCTGTGTCACTTTGCTTCGGTTTCTCCTGCAGCATCTCACGCTGGGATGCGATGGGCACCCTGGGGACACCGGGATCTGTTGCTTGCCCTGGTGTTTCCATCACCATTTTGCCAGTAGGTCCAGCCTAACACCTTCCTTCCACATCCCACTCTGCTTGTAAATTAATCATCATCTTAAAATGACTTTGCTTTACACCTGCTCGTTCTGAAGGCCTCTTACCACCGTCTGTGCGTCCTCACACATTGCACCCAGTGCAGCTGTTTGCTCTCCTGCAAATCATTTACTGCATTGCTTCACGGTTTTTTCCCTTGGTACCAAAAGGAATGTTCTCCTGCCTTTGTGCAGCAGAAATACCTGTACTGCTCTCCTTCTGCCTGCCCTGCATTTGTTAGCGCAGCCTGCTCAGGACCTCATTTGCAGGGCACGATCACACCATCATGTGTCTTTAACATCCCGAATGTTTGCTCTGATCTCTGGTTTAAGCATCCGCTTGTTCTGATCTCTGGTTTAAGCGTCAGCCTCTACCCCACTGCCCTGGGCAAGTCATGCTGGGCTGACTGCACTGGCTGCATTAACATCTACCCTGTTTCCCCCAGAATAAGTCCTACCCTGAAAATAAGCCCTAGCATGATTTTTCAGGATTTTCAACGATGCCCTACTCCAAATATAAGCCCTAGTTATAGTTCATAAAAAGTCGATCTGAATAGCATCTAGGCAGCTATACATGTAAAAAATGCATCTTTTGGAGTGATAATGAATATAAGATCCTGTCTTATTTTCGGGGAAGCGGGGTATCACTGTTGCCTCTGCTCTGCACAACTGGCCCATATTTATGTCTAGACAGTGCCAAGGATGCTGTTTGGGCCCAAATGCCTGGACGTAAAACTGTTCCAGCATGAGAAACAGATCAGTTTGCATTAAGCGTTAACTGATGTAACAGTTTTGGTCGTGAGATACCTTTCCCGTTAGTCTGGATGTTTGTCTAATTACCCGCACTCGTGCTTTGTCCCTTTTACACTCACGTTAAACGAATTTGCTGTCGGTTACCTGGCGTCCTACGTTCAGACCTGACGAGTCCTTCCTCGTAAAGAAACGCAAGTAAAAGTAGGTTGTGTGGTGATGAGCAGCGATTTGGCTCTGAGACGGTGCCGGACCGCACAGCGCAGCCTCGGCAACCTGCGGGCAAAGCGTGACTCAAATTGGCCCTATTTGTCATCATCATGTGAAGCCAACGGCTTCTCCGTCGCTTTGTTACCCCCCGGATGAATCTGTGAGCTGATGGCTGAATTAGCTTGGCTTGGGAAGCGTCTCGCCGAAGTTTGTGCTGTTTGTGAGCGGTGCCAAAACCGGAGCCAGGGCTGCTTCTGCACCCTTTGCTCACCGTTACACCCTGAGAGGTGCTTTGGTTGTTTTCCAATGTTTCATGTATTGATGGATCTTGTGGGGATGCTGTGGAGTCGCAAAGGAATCAGCCAGGTATCCCTAAGGTATCCTTGGCCTTTTTGAACTCCGTCCGACAGTGGAAAAAACCTGTGAATACAAAAATATTACTGAGCAGTTTATGTAAGAATATGTCAGAGTATTGCTCCATGCAGTGATTTATTTTTTATTTGAACCATTTTGGACTGAATGTGGAAAGTGTATAAAGTAGATGCTCCTCTCCGCTGTACTTCGGGTTATGCAATAGCTGATTCTCCTACTTAAAGTCGCTAAAAGAAATATAGCTGCAGCGCTCCTCCAATACGCCACACATCACTGCGCACCCAACAAAGGAGCATCGCAGCTGCTGCCGCTGGCTGGAAACCCAGCAGCGAATGTGTCAGAAGAATCGGGTGTCTGGCAGGGGCAGGTTTTGGTGCCGGTGGGGCTGCGAGGGGGAGCTTTGCCTGCAGTTGGGCCCGCGGCGGTGCCAGGAATAGAACCGATCTCTTGGCTGCGGGCCCTGCGATCGAGCAAGACACAGCATCCTTTTGTTGTGCCTATCTGAAATCCTCCCCCGTCGCTCCCTCCATCTGACAGCTCTCTTCCCTGCCAGTCCTCAGCTGTTGTGCAGCGATGCCGGGAGTGCGACGAGCACACAGCCATAAGCTGTAGGCAGCGGGAATGCCTGTGATATAGGGACAACATTTACCAGCGCGGTGGTGTGCCCTAAATAAATGGATCCATCACTTCTCTGCGCTGGGGATGCAGGCAGTGCTCTGGGATATAGCTGAGAGAACTTGGGGCAAGCCCTACTGAAGTGAAACGGCCTCAAGTTGCTCCAGGGGAGGTTTGGATTGGATATTAGGGAAAATTTCTTCCCCAAAGGGCTGTGGGGCATTGGAACAGGCTGCCCAGGGCGGTGCTGGAGTCACCATCCCTGGAGGGGTCGAACAGACCAGAGATGAGGTTTTCAGGACATGTGGCAGTGCCAAGGGTGCATTAACAGTTGGACTTGGTGATCTTGAGGGTCTCTTCCAACCAAAATGATGCTGTGATTCTATGATTCTAAGGACAAAGTACTTGGCTGATGATGCTAGGGAGCCCCCGCTGCCAGAATCCCCTGGGAGCGCTGCCCTGGGTACAGCGAGACACCCCATGTCACCCCATGTCACCCCACGTCACCCCACGTCACCCCTGCCCCTGGGAGTGGAGCTGCTTGTTGCAAAGCAGCAGGATCTGGGGACTTTGGGAAAGAGGGGTCAAATCCTGCTTCCCAGGGCTGGGGGAGGAAAGGGTTCCTAGCATGCTAACAGGCAACAGACAAAGCAGTTTTATTGCTTTTTCTAAGGAAGAGAGTCAGAAAAAACCAAGAAGGAGCCAATTTCCAGTACATCATACACATAGTGTTAGAATACTCTTGCCATTACCCAAACTTCTAGAGGGCAACCAATAAACCAGGTCATACAGCAGAATCATCAATTTGGGCTGATTTTAAGGACTTCTGTTGCAGTGGCTTGGAGAAAGGTTCATCAAGCATTTCAATGGCCCGTTTCTGAGCGCGGCCGGTGCCGGGTTTGGCTGCAGACGGGGGCTGCCCGCCCGGCCTGGGGGTGGTACAGGAGATGCAAACGTGGCTCCACAAAGAGACTGAAACCAAAATGATCCCTCTGCAACGCACGTGCAGAGCTGGCGCAGGGTGACTGGAGCCTGTGGTTTTCGATGCTTGCTGACTTTAAAGCTGAATGGGTACGGAAGGGAATTTACACCAGCTGGGAGCAAACCCCAGGGTTTTAATTCCAGCACTACCATGTCGCAACTTTCTTTAAATAACATAAGTGGGGTTGGTTGGTTGTTTGTTCGTTTTCTTTCCTCAGTGTATCCATTTGCAGAAGGTTCGGTGTCCTGTACAGTAAGCCCAGGACACAAAGGACGATGTGCAGAACACTTTTGTGCTTTCCCAGCGCGGGGTGTGAAGGAAGAAAAAGGACAATGGGGGAAAACGCAAAACCAGAAGAAGAGACAGGACGGTGATTTCTGTTTCCTGGCACCCTTTGCCAGCTGTCCTTCTGTGCTCTGATCCCACAACAATTCTGAGCACATTTAGCGTTTTGCCCTCGTGTGAACTGTTCTTTCTACACTCCGTGATGCAGGCAGCACATCCTGTACAGCACCGAACATCCTCCTGGCACTTTGCAAATGTTATTAAAATGTTAAACCCACAAGTACGTAAGTGTTCTGCTGCAGGCAGGCAGAGGGGGGAATCTTTGTGCAACGGAGTTTGGTTTGGTGGGTTTTATTCTTTGCAGGAATGTTGATGCGGAAAGATCACTTTTGCACAGAGAAATTGCTTCTGGAGTATTTTTCTCGGGAAAAAAATGATCCCTTGATAGAATAGTTTGACCAATGGGAAAATTGATGACATGCCCATTTGCTGATAGGGGATGCCTACAGCCACTAGCTATGAAATAAGGACAAGGTTTGAATTTACTTACCAGCTGTAACATAACACTTTCTGAACCACCATTCAAGTGTGTTTTAAGTAAATATAACAGTCAACATGTTCAAAGCTACCGAGGCAAAGCTGACATTAATCACTGGAGCTTGCGTTTCCAGAGGCCGGGTATGCGAGGAGCAGCGCCCTGGGGCAAAGATCTTGCTTATCACGGGGTAATGCACTTGCAAAATGGGTCTTGCCTGGTCCAGCCACAGGAAAGGAGCCTGCTGGAGCTACATGCAGCACATTTGCTCTTTAGCTTGAGCAAAACAGGTTTGTGAAACAGTGTCAGGTTCAAACCTTGCTGCCAGAGCAAGGTTTGCAATGAGGTTAAAACCGGCAGCGTAAATCTAGGGGAAAAACAGATTATATAGCCTGTCTGTGAAACGTGTGGCTCTGCTTATGTATTGCGTGTGGATCTGCGGCTCTCCAGCTGCCTCCGGCTGTGCACGGTGACGGTCCCGGTAAATGAAATGCCCCCTCGGAGCCGTGTGGAGCGTGTGCGCTCGGGAGCTTCCTAAGCGCCTCTCTGCACAGATGCGGTTTGCATCTGCCTCGTTGCTGTTGGGTTGATTCATTCCTGAAGCCGGCTGGGGAGGCTGACGAGGTTTGTAGGTTTTTTTACAGACCTGGGAGCCTATTCCAGTGCAGCTGCAGTAGCCTCATGCATAGTCAGGGCTCAGCATCTCAAACTCCATAGAAACAGGCAGCCAGCTTGCTGCTGGTGTTAATTGAGTGTGGGAGCAGGCTGAGGACAGTGACCAGGGACCGGGCTGAGGAGCACACACCTCTTGGGTAAGTCCACATTTCTGAAGTTACTTTGCTAATTTTTTGCCTTTTTTTGTAATCTGGGTCCTATTCGCTTAACAAACATTTTGCTTCAGCAGTTTCCCTCTTTGCCATTGAAACATTTTCTTCTGCTTTTAGTATTCTCCCGACGTTTCACTGGAAGGCAGCGTGTGCTTTTAGCTGGTTCAAATCAGGGCAGAGCTCAGGCTCTGATCCTCTCCATTGTTTTGCGGGATGACTCTGAGAAGCTGGTATTTTCCCGTTCGCAGGTGTTTGTTGCTGGACATCTTTGCTTTGCTGGAGCGGAGCCAGTGCAATGTGCACAGCCTGCTGCGCACCCCATGTATTCACTGCTGTGTGTATTCGCTGGTCAGGAATAAAATCAGAACCATAGCTGGATCTCATATCTGATACAATTTTTCATTTAGGTGTCACCTACCTTTGTTTTTCTTACCTGTTTCTTCTTACTGTCGGTGTTTCTAGGTACAATTGCATATTCTTCCTTAGGACCCCAGGTTTCCATCTCATGTTGGTCAGGCAGCTTTTTCTAGCTTTAATATTTGTTATTGCTTTTCCAAAAATGATAATGTATAGTTTTCCTTCCTATCTGCATATTGTAAGATCAGGAAGCTTCTCTGTAACAGCCCTTATTGTTTCAGTCCAGTGCACTCACTAATAACAGTCACACTGGCAGTTGTTTGGGAGAGATGTAATTTGTCTCTCTGCCACGCATTGTCTTTAATTATACTTATACATTGTAAAATGGCACCCTAGGGGGACAGAGAAGGGATTTTTGGAGTGGCTGTGTATTTCCATGACTATGGAAAAAAGAAAGTTATCCTGCAAGGTGTCTCGTACACAGTGAAACTGCAGATGCTGATCGAGGCCGCCTTTGTGTTTAGTTCAGTTTGCTGTGCTGTAGCAGGTTGGTGTTTGACAACATCACAGGAACCTGTGCAGTGGATCCCAAGGGCAGGATGCCAGGAGCTCGGCTCACACGAGCCCTTTCAAAACCATCATTAAAACACACAGCTTCCACGGGGTAATAATTGCCCAGAAATCCTCGCACACCGGTGCCTCTGGTAATGTGAGTATTTGATTTTCTGTGCATGTTTGTGACTGCTGTGAAGAAATGCGTGTGCTGTTGTGACAACAGAGGTGGGTACGGCGAGCACCTCTTCAGTGCGTTGTGCCCATAGCCCTCCGTCGTCGGCGAGCGTGCGCTCGGAGTTATTTGAGCTCAGCTTTGAATCCGGTCTCTGGCCAAAATGTTCACGTTAAGAGGATTCTGGGCTGCACGGTACGGGTTGACACGTTGGAAAAGGAATAAAGGGATCTCAGAATCTGTTTGAGAAACCCGCAGGATGGGGCAGCGCAGCCTGCTCGCGTGGCTGCTGTGCGGTCCGTGCCGGGGGTTAAGGATCGGTGTTTGTCACCGCTAATGGGAGCAGCAGCGGATGACAGGAGCAGGGAGGAAGTTCCCTGGGTTCCGCGGAGCTGGAACAAAGAAACGCTCTTTGCAGAGCTGCTGCATTCCAGCGCAGGGTCTCTGGGCGGCTGGGGGATCGTTGCGGAGCCTCTTCGAACACGCCGCTGCTGTTTGGTGCGCAGATCAGCCCGTCCTGTGTGTGCCAGCGACCGTCGGCCTGACAAGCTGAGAGAGGGAGAGCAGGAGGGCACATGGGCTAACGTGGCCATACTGGGTCTTAGGTGGCTTTAACTGGCAACCTGGGCTCCTGAGGACACGCATCTGTGCATCATCTGGTCTTTGCAGCATCTGGAGCCAGGGGAGTTCTGGATGAATCCTGCATCTTTTGGGTTGGGTTTTCTATAGGGCAGGTCCGGGCAAATCGGCCTGGACACTTATTAAGTGTGCAGGAATTATTAAGTGCAATTAGTAAGTGTGCAGGAAATTACGCTTCCCTAGGAGCCTGCTTGTCCTGGTGGGGCTCCGGGGACACCCAGCGCAAGGAAAGCCTTGGAAAGCTTCCTGGGTTGCCTTGTCCCGTGCTGGGGACCTTCTGCCCTCCCCTGACCGAGCTCTGCTTTTTTGGGTTCTCAGGCTGTGTCCTCTTGTGCAATCCCAGTTGCAGGGTTGGTGGTTGCCCAGTACCATACTGGGATGAGGATCATGCTCTGGGGCTGCAGGTTGGGATGGGAAGAGACCCGATTCTGCTCCCAGTCAGGTTTTATCCTCAGATCTTTTACAGCAACCTGGTCTTTTATTTTTATTTCTTTTTAACCGAAATGGAGTCACAGAGAAAGCCACGGGGAATCACTTCCCCAAAACTGAGTCTCCCCGTAGAAGGGGAAGGGCAGAGAGATGGCAGCTCCAACGTGGCCAACCTGGACACCCAACACTGCTGCCCCGGCCCCCCTGAGGTCTCACAACACCCACGGCTTTGACCAAGTGCTTGAAAGGAAATATTATAAGGTCCAGCATCTTTGGCCACTTAAGGGAGATGGAGTAACAGCAAAAAGCTCTTGCTTGTTTTCTTCGCATCGCAGGTTGAAACACAGTTGTATTTCTCCACCCCAGAAGTGTCCGTATTACGATGTTTTGCTCTCTGCCCAGGTCTGGATGGAGAATTCCCCACCGTGTTGAGAAGCCTCAGCGAGGCTTCCCGGGCACATCTTCAGCTCTCGGGTCCTGGCCATGCAGGCTCACACCATGGGAGGAAGATGATGCTCAG
Source organism: Patagioenas fasciata (assembly GCF_037038585.1). Lineage (NCBI taxonomy): Eukaryota > Metazoa > Chordata > Aves > Columbiformes > Columbidae > Patagioenas > Patagioenas fasciata. Next base: position 2,444,898 of record NC_092540.1, read on the forward strand.
TGTCATATTTTAACCCCAGCCCAGGGACACCGTGTGTGTTCAGCGCTGCCCAGCTGTTTACAGATGTTGCTACTGTGTTCTGTCATAAAATGTCATGGGATTAGCACACAGCTATGTACTATAATTGTAAGCAGTGTGGCTTATAATAGTTCATTAGATTGTCATCAGTTAGGCGTAAAACAACGGCAACTCTTGCTATCTCATTTGTAATACTCTAGGGAACAGATGATTAAGACACAAAGCGACCTAAGTCACTGGGGAATGTTTCCTTTGGTTTGGAACAATTTTATTGTATTTTTGTCACTTCTGATAACAGAAATGCTGCATTGCTGACAGCTCCAAGTTCTCCTTCTGCTTGCACATGCCAGCAAAAATTTGAGTAACAAATGTGCTTTTGATGTAGCCTGGAGAACAAGTCCGAATCAGCAGGTGGGTCAATATAACCACTGAATACCAACGTGTTTGGTCTTCAGAAACCTTTGATCAGTGTCCTCCTGGCCAGCTGTTCTGCAGGGACACGGCCATTTCAATGTGTATTAGTTATTTTCCCTGGGTATCGATACTTGCAGCGTTGTGTGTTAAGCCCATAGTCACTAGTGGGCAAGGCAATGGTGATGATCTGATTTGGATTTTTAAAGATTTTCAGCTTACGTGGGCTTTCACTGGGCTGCCCATCACCTTCCGTGTACAGGAAGGTGTGGAAGGGAGAGCGGGTTGTCTTTTTCCAAGCTTGAAAGTCTAATTTTCTTTCCTCTGTAGGAGATGGCCCTGGATTCAAAATGTACAGGGTGTTTCAAATAGAGGGACCTGATTTCAAAGCTGTAGGGATTTCAAATTGGGTCCATCTTTTTGAAACATTCTGTACTGTGGCTGGAAGGAATTATTCTATTTGGCTTGTCTCCTTTAACATATAAACCAGGAAAAGGATGCAGGATTTGCTATCTCTGCTTAGCAGAGATTTGGCTGAGCTCTTGTTAAGGTTACATGGTATTTCATAGTTGTATTTTGCTGTCCAGAACCTGATATCCTGGAGGCTTCTCCTGTATGTAGATGGCATGCGGATACCTTCGTGCCTCTTTTTTTTTGGTAATTTAGTCTTTCTCCGTTCTATTTCAGTGAGCAAAGCACAAGCTGCATCTTACCGAGGTCTCCTCTTACATTGCATTCCTTTGGTGTATTCCCCATTTTCATATGTATGTGTTTATCTTTTTTTTTTTAATTATATATATATATGTACAGGTCTGGAAGGTACCTCATTATTGGCTTTGCACTTGGAAATCGCTTTTGGTGTTTCGCTCTGAATTCCTTCTGCTTTATTTAAACTCAGGTTGGGGAACCAGTGCATCCCCCTCTCCCGTATCTGGGTGCATTTACTGTCTGTTCCTGGATGTTAAAAGTACCAAACCATAAAGTGAAAAATGCCAGGTAGCAAGGGGAGCGCCAGTCTCTACTTCCCCCACCTTTCCTCTGTTCAGTGCCCTTGTCTGACCTGGACCATCAGGTGTGAAGGTCCCTCCCGAGCATGAGGACAGCACAGGTGTCCTCTGGATCAAGGCATAGCAGGAGCTTCAGCTGTAGCCTGGAGACGTAATCCAAAATAAACCCATCTCTTTTCTTCTTGCAGGTGATGCTCGGGGGCTCCCAGGGCCCCGAGCTGCCACCGTCTCCATCACTGAGTCGGGTTTCAAACCCACACCCAGGCTGCTCCTTGTGGCTGTGGCTGGGGTTGCTGGAATAGAACATTATTGCACGTGCAAATTTATCGTCTAGATGTTTTGTCCTTAGTTATAATTCAAACTGGAGTTTATAAAAGTACTGTCACTAATAAGCTGATAGCTGGTTTCCAGGACAACGCATTACACGACTGTTAAAGGATCAAAACTTCGCACAAAGTCGTCCGTGTTTCACTTTCTAGTTATTCCCCCAGCTATCGAACTGCGTCCCCTAAAGAATTACAGTCAATGGTGAAAAAAGCCCTGGCATTGCTTAATGAAGGAAGTTTTGTCTAGACAGGAGTTATGAGGGGGCTGTTTGCACTTGGACCATAAATCACAGTTGCTTGAAACACTGGATCCCTGCAAGGTCTCCTTATGAAGCAGGTTGTCTCTATACTTACCGTGCAATAATGAGATGGCTTGAGTTTTATAATCTTATATAATTACTCTCAGAATAGCTTCTGATTCATCCTTCCCTTTGAAGCTTATAGTTTGCATTCCAATAAGCTCTTGCATGGCAGGAACCCTGTGGTAGCAGCAAATTAATTTTTAAGAAGTATTTTTCTGTCTGACTGAAACTTCGGCAATGCCATTTGAGCGTCCGTGTGTCTGTCTCCCTATAATCCGCGGCATAGCTGGGTGTGCACAGCAGGCTGGGAGGCTCATCGGGGCTCCTGCAGAGCCCGTGCTGGCAGCAGGAATCTGCTGGGAGCTGATAGTGTGAGACTTGGGGTGCAGGGAGCAGGTGAACGGGATAAAACCTCCTTTTAGCTTCATGCAGGAGGGAGCTGGAGTTTGCAGAGCAGCCCTGCGATGCCTCCCCTGCACAGCCCTGTTTTCTGCAGAGCTATGGGCTCTGTTGAGCAGAGCTGCTTGCCGGCACACGAACTGAAGCTGTGCTGGGCGACAGGGGCAATCTGATCGTTGTTATTTGCTCTGTTACCGTTCCCGCCGCATTGTGCTTGAGGAGGGGATGAGGAGCTGGCTGAGGACCGCACGCTGCTGCACTGCAGCTCACCTCTCACCCAACGCAGCGCTTCACGATTTATCAGGCAGACGGTTTCCTTCTCAACATTCCTGCTGCAGAGTGCTCTGCCTGCCGCGGCGCCGTGCGGGGCATCCGGAGCCGTATCCCCAAAGGGCTCGTTCCCTTGCTCTGCCGTGTTTTGGCTCTGGATGTTGGTGCTGCTGGATTGCTGTGCTGCTTTAACATTTGCTTTCTGTTCCATCCGGTCCCTGCTCTGTAAAGCTTCGAAGCTGAATGTTGTTGCTACACAAACGTGTCTGCAGCCAGGATTTAATGGAAACCTCTTCCTTTTCCCCCGCTCTTGTCCTGTGCCCCCGTCTGCCCCCGCCTCAGGCATCCGATATCCACCGCAGTTTCTCATGCCCAATTTCCAGCCCTCAGCTAATCAGACGAACATTGCTGATGCTTCTCAATTGAGAGAAAATTAGATCAGCAGTTGGTAGATGCCTCACGTGGTCTTTTGTAGCCCCAGAGCTGCCCGTCTTCTCCTCCAGCAATAACTCTCGTAGCAATCCATCATTTGAATGCGTGATCTATACAAAGCCCTGCAGAAATAGAACAATGTATTCTCACAAGCACAGCTGTAATAGAAAAATGCAGCAAAAACGGACAGAGAAGGCTGGAAATATATCCTGACATGGTGTGAGCGATGGTTGATGTATTAGAGTTGGGTGTTCAGCCTGGAGAAGAGAAGCTCCGGGGAGACCTTATTGTGGCCTTTCCATGCTTAAAAGAAGCTGATAAGAAAGATGGGGACAGACTTTTCAGCAGGGGCTGTTGGGATAGGACAAGGAGTGATGGTTTAAACTAAAGGAGGGAGATTCAGGCTGGACGTGAGGAGGGAATTGTTGGCCCTGAGGGTGGTGAGAGCCTGGCCCAGGTTGCCCAGAGGTGGCGAACGCCCACACTGGGACTCAACCTGAAGTATTTAATGTTTTCAGCCTCCTTGAACTTCCATTCATGGTATTCAAACTTTGTTGAAATCCAGCAGGTAGCTGGGATGACTAATAGCTGCTGGAGCACTGAGAGAGCCATCAAATACATTTTGTTTTCTCTATGGGGAGTGGGAGGAAGGAAAGCTAAATTACATCTTCAAGATATTAAATATAACTCTTCACGTTATACTCAGAGTTATCCATGAATCTCTTTAATGATAGTGCAAGGATCTCCTTCACAGTAATAAAAATCAGTGTTGCCATAATTAGACCGGTGTTGTCTTGCAGTTAATAGACTATTGTAATCATGTCTTTGTCATATTATTAATCGTTTTCTGTTTGGACTTTGCTAATTATCGCCTTTGGTAACTCAGTGAAGTCATCAGGGACATAAAGCTGGAAGGTAGTTCCGCCATATTCTCTTAATTAGTTCCCATCCAAGACGAAACAAAATGGATAACTGTGCTGCCGAGCTGAGTTCATGGGTACCGGGGCAAGGCAGCAGCTGGAGTCACCAAGAAATGACCCCCCTTTCCTAAATTTCCTTTTAAATCGCTCCTCTGTCCCTTTGTCCTGCCCTGGGCCATCTCATCTGTTATTTGAAAGGCGGTAGAAAGTCGTGACCTTCTTAGGAGTCTTATTGTGTTGAGCCATTCTGTGAGCTGTGTTGTAAGATTCAATAACAAAGGTTCTGGATGTTACAAAACCAGTAAAAACACAAACCAAGAAGTCAGTTGGTTTAATGCCGGTGTTGGGTAATCGTTGGACTCAATGATCTTGAGGGTCTTTTCCAGCCAAAATGATGCAATGATTCTCAGAGCGATAACGTAGTGAGGGCTGTGGAAATGTTGGGTGAATCAGAGCTTGAACCATCCCTGTGCTGCTCTGCCTTAGACAGAGCCCATTTAAAGCATAACATTTTCAATACTAGCTATGTTTTTTTAAAGTAACTGATATTTTCAAATTCATAAGAGAAAGCTCATTAAGTCAATTAAGGTCAACTCCGTCCAACTGATATTTAATAAGTCACGAAAAAGTCTTGGGGAATTCAATGTCATCTTCAGACAAACCAATATTCTCCCCAGGCAGATGCTTCAAAAATTGTCTGTAAGATCCTGATCCCTTCTGCTGGTGTTTTATATGAGCTGTCAGAGGAAAGGGCAGGAGGTCATGCATAAAAGTATCTGTGAATCCTGTCACATACATTATGAACGCCAGCTCAGCAAGAAGTGACATGAACTAAGATCTCTCTCAAGCTGGCAACAGGTTTTCGGAACAGATGACTGATTATTTCTGATGTTTTCCATTAATGAGGCTGGTGCACTGGCAGATCCATGCGTGCTATGTAACTTCTCAGAATGGGCAGAAGCAGCTTAACAGAAACTTTTCTTGTCACATAACTTCCAACAGTGATGGATTCTTCACTACGACTATTAATATTTCCTTTGTAACAACATAGACATATATGCAAAAAGTTGGAATATTGGTTTGTGTGGGAACCTGGGAATACGCTGTAAGAAAGGAATTAAAAATAGCCAATGTTTTCTCTTTTTGAAGTGTTGTGAATCATTTCATAGCCTACATCATATCTATCTATCTATAGCTTCCTTTTTTTCCTGATTCTTCAGCCATAGATATGGAAGCTCTTTCCTCTCCAAAAAAGGCTGAAATACACAGCATATGAGGTAAAAGTGACTCAGGGAGTCAGAGAACGCACACGGCTTCTGTGCTATTCAGAATAAGGAAGAACGCGTAGCACTTTCTGTACAGAATTCTTCTACGTTCGATTTCACTGCATCAGCAGCTTGTGGATGTTGCTTTTGTTTGTTGGTTTGGGTTTTTTTTTGGTATTGGTATTTAGTTTTTATTCCCTATGGGCACATCTGATGAGATGTGAGTGTTGATAATACAACAACAATCTGCTTCCAGGATCACGGTAGATAGATTTTTGTAATATAGTGTCTGAGCACCTGTGGTACGAAGCAAAAAGGCAGTTTCTGGAGCTTGTATCTATCATCCCGTTCTACAATTCTCAGCTTCAGGCTCAGCCGTTTGCCAGCATCACAAAACAAATCAAGGATGATATTTTATAGCCAGTCTAAGTATCACGGTATAAAACTTCATAGCTCTGGCCATCTGGAGGCAGCTGTTTCTTGCCAGATGTGTCTGGGGCAGGAGGAGGGCACAAATCCATCTGGGGATGCTTATTTGAGTTTGACTCCTGCTTGCAGAGCCTGCTAAGAGCTCTCCATTAGTCATGATATGTCAGTTTGGGGCATTTCTTCCTTTTACCTATGGCTTTCTCACCGTCTTTCTTTTCTTTTCTCCTTCCCCATTCCTCCCCTGTCGCTGTCGCCTTCTCTCCCCTGTAGAGCTCTCCGTCAGCCTCCTTGCGGTGATAGTTATTGTGTGTGGCCTGGCCCTGGTGGCAGTTTTTCTCTTTCTCTTTTGGAAGCTGTGCTGGGTTCCCTGGAGGAACAAGGCCGTTTCTTCTTACCCGGCCGTCTCGCAGAGCGAGGCAGGCTGCGCTAAGGAGAGCATGGCAGACAAGCTCAAGGACACGGGCGCCATAAGCTTCCTGGAGGCAGCGGTGAAGATCAGCCACACGTCACCAGACATCCCCGCGGAGGTCCAGATGTCCATGAAGGACCACATCATGCGGCGCACGCGGATGCAGAGGCAGACGACGGAGCCTGCGTCCTCCACCAGGTGAGCGGGACACGATGCTCTGCAGGTGTGAGAAGCATTTAATGGAGCCTGAGGTTCAGGTACCTCCAGGGAGGCTGAAGGAAGCACTCCCACCTACACACTGGGTTACTTTCCAATGATCGGAAAGTTGATTTCCAAAGAAATACAACACAGCAGAGGTGAAACAGTTGTTGGGTGTTGGAACAGGCTGCCCAAGGCAGTGCTGGAGTCACCATCCCTGGAGGGTTGGACAGACAGACATGAGGTTCTCAGGACATGGGGCAGTGACGGGGTGGGGAACGGTTGGACTCCATGACCTTGAAGGTCTCTTCCAACCAAAATGATGCTATGATTCGATGTGTTAATACTGCCTTATCATGGGCCCTTTAAAAAAAATGAAGGATTCAAGCCCAGTTACTGTGACTCGACCTCATTGTGTCAAGCCGTCAGTATGCTTTGGCCACTTTAATTTTGTTCCACCATGAGAGGCAGGCTGAAGTATCAATGATGGTATGCTGTCAGACAGAATTAGACCTTTTTGGCTCCCTCTTGTTGTTGTGGCTCCTAGCAGAAACAATTAAATAAGCAGAATTGACGTATCGCTCGCTGCACAAGCTTAGAACCAGCTGCGCTCAGTGCTTATGCTCCGTGCACGTCTCTGCCTCGGCCGGGGACAGAGATGTCACCGTCATACTCAGTAAATCAGGATAAGGCTATGAGAACCTTGGGATGCCTTCTCGGCAAGAATACTAAGAAATACGGTACCTCTTCCTCGACACAGAAGGCTGTGAATCTGGGACAGGAAAGGGCGATCGCAGGGTCCTGGCTGCGCCCCAGCACTTCTGCTCACTTTTTTTGGCCGTGCCTCTGATGCGGGCGAGTGCGACTGCGAAAACAGACGTTGCTCAGAAATTGGCTACGGCATTGCAGAATTAATAAATGGATCACAGCCTTCTGGTTGAAGAGGACAGGGTTAAAATCAACGCGGTGCCACCTGCAATCGTGGCATATACTCTTTAATTTAGCTGCAGGGCTTTTTGGACAGCTGACGGCCTCTCTGTTATGCTCCTTCTGCTTTCATGACACCTTTCCAGTGGAGGAGAACGCAAAAGCTCAGCCTGTCTGAATCAGGATGAAGAAAGTGGGACTTGGTTGTGTGTGGGAAGGTTTCAAACCCACTTTCTCAACTGAAAGAGCCCAACGTGACCCACGGGCAGGCAGGGCCGGGGATGCTGGGGAAAAACCGCAGCAGTTTGGGATCTCTGACTCACAGCCCAGGCCAAAACGCCTTTGAGGAACCTGCCAAGGAGAAGCGAGGTCTCTGAGCACCACGTATCACCGAAAGCAAATGCTCTGGCTGTACGAGTCCTTCGTATGGTTAAATAACTCCATACACTGCTCTTGTAAACACCAGCTGATCTGAAATAATGCCGCGAGCCCACAGAAAGCTTTTGTGCTTTGCTTGGGCTAAGCTTTGCTTACAAACAGTTTCCCTTGTGCTGAAGGGGAGCTCGAGGCAAGCGACAGCTCCCAGAGGAGCCCGCGCGTTCCTCCCTGTCAAGAATTATCTGTTGGTTTGCGATGAGAGTCTGTTGGAGAAGTTTGGAGGCAGCAATATCCGGAAAAAGACCCATTTTTTGAGCCAGTGGTGGTTCTTTCTCTTTGAAAGGTTTTTTGCCTGAGGTACACTTAGTGCCAGTGTCTTGGAATTGTAAGGATTGAGGGTGGGAAAGAGTCTCCACGCTGGGTTGTCTATGGCTCAGTTAAGGAGATGTTTGGTCTCATATATTTATATATATATGTTTATATATATATATAATATTTATATGTATATTACAACAGCTGTAGGCTGTTTCACCTCTGTAACAGGGGAAAAAAATGCGGCTTGCTGTAAATAATCTGCAAGATGGGAGGTTTGCTGGATCAGTTCCTTTAACCAGTGGAGGTGTTCCTTTCAGTGTTCATTTCCATAGCATACGTGGTTTCTCTACCGAGGTCAGGAGCACCTGTTGCCCTCATTCTTGTGTTCTCCCTGCTTTCCTAGCATTAGTAATCTGGGAAGAAAAAGGAGATATATGTCCTTGGAAAGCCGTACAGCTCTCATATCTTCCTCCCGCAGGCACATCTCCTTCAAAAGGCACCTTCCTCGGCAAATGCACGTGTCCAGCATGGACTATGGCATGGACCCACCGGCTGTGGCTGAGCAGCCCACCAGCATTGGTCGCATTAAACCCGAACTCTATAAGCAAAAATCCGTTGACTCTGAGGACCCCAAAAAAGAGGCAGCAAAGACCTGCGGGAAGATTAACTTCACTCTCAAGTACGACTACGAGAATGAGACACTGACCGTGCGGATTCTCAGGGCTTTTGACCTGCCAGCCAAAGACTTCTGCGGCAGCTCAGATCCCTACGTGAAGATCTACCTCCTGCCCGACAGAAAGCGCAAGTTCCAGACGCGAGTCCACAGGAAGACTCTGAACCCCACCTTCGACGAGTCCTTCCACTTCCCCGTGCCCCACGAGGAGCTGGTGAGCAGGAAGCTCCACCTGAGCGTCTTTGACTTTGACAGGTTCTCCAGACACGACATGATAGGAGAAGTTATCTTGGAGAACCTGTTTGAGGCCTCGGATCTTTCCCGGGAGACAACCATCTGGAAGGACATTCAGTATGCGACGACGGTGAGTATTTGCTTTGGAGGAGGCTGCAGCGTGTGGGACCTGGAGGAGAGGTATGGTGAGCAGCTCCGGGGCTGGATGAGTGGGGATCCTTTCCTAGTGACCAGCACAACCCCACAGCTTGCAAAAATCCATCGTGCAGCTTCCTTCACACCTCATCTCATACTTTTGCTCTCCTGCTTTATTTGTTGGGGAATGAACTTTCAGATATGAATATTTATTGCATTGTGGTCAGCAGTTTGAAGAGACGTTTGCTTTGCAAGCCTGCAGCTTTTGTTTTCAGTACCGTCTTCCTCACCAGTTGTACCGCTTGGCCACTACTATTAGTGCTTTTTCTTTCATCGTAGCCTGTTCATAACTTTGTAAGAGAGCGGTGAGCTGCATCGCGTGTGTGCAGCTGTGATGTGCTGGAGCTCAGCACCTGCGCACTACAGGGAACACGGTGTCCATGCAGTGTGTTGGCCCTGGTAGGCAGCTTTTGGGCTGGCAGGTAGGGTGCAGAGAGTGGCCGTCCTGCCTTTGTGCCAGCACAGCTTTTGCCATCCGTGTCTGAGGATGCCAAGATCTACGTGACGCCTGCCAGGCGCCCTGAGGTGTCGCTGGGGCCGTGCTACGAGCTGATGCTGTGTTGCCTTTTGAGCATCTTGCCTGTGAGCGAGGTGGGAGGGAGGTGCAGGACCAACCGCGGGGACAGGCAGTGGTGTCAGTTAGCAGGGTGCTCACAGCGCGTGGCTTTCAAGCCACAAACAGGAACCTCTGTTATGATTAGTGGGTGATAATGAAAGGCAAAACGCTGGCAAAGAGGCAAGCAGACATCAGGCGCATCTGTTTGCCTGGTGAAGCATTGCCGGGAGAGGAACAAGGGACATCACACGAGCAGATGCCTCTTGGAGGTACCTACCCATTAGATCTGCCCTAGACCCAGCTCGCTGTCAGCTGTGACGTGCAGTGGGGTTGATCCTGGGGTGAATTCACTTGTGTGGTGGCAGGGGATTTCCCTTCCCTTGTTCTGTGATCACGATACAAAGAACCTGGAGAGGTGAGAGCAAAAAGACCAGTGGGTGACACTGGGAAGGGGTTAACGCTTGGTCTCACTGGAGGAAAAGCACGTAAACCACAAAGCTGCAGGAGAAGGCGATGGTGTTTTTAACCTGTGTATGTTCTGTGTTTTGCTGGAGCGCTTCTGCAAGAAAGAGTGGATGTTTTTCTATCTAAGCAAACTAATTGAATGGGAAAAACCCCAAATGAAAAAACCCACCACAAAAACAGGTGGAGAGACACCAACAGAAGCGTTGTTGAGGGGGAAGCCTCCAAAGGAGGTGTGAGAGGAGCAGAGCCAGCATGGTGCCCGGGGCACCTCGTGTAGCTGCCTTGCAGAGCTCCCGCAGAAACGTCAAGGGCTGCGTTTGGCTCCATCCCCTCGTTCTCTCTGTGCCATTCTTTGGGACCGGGCCAATATTGGTACGTCTCAGCCAGTTGTAACATACCCAAGGACATTTCTGCTTAATCAAAAATGAGAAGGGTAAACACAGTTTTCAAAATACCCAAGGAAAGCTCTGGGTGACTAATAATACATTAGATCAATGGTGTGGGTAGGAAGACAGGAGCGCACTTAGGCGATGATACAAGCTATTCGAATAGCTAGCACTCAACTATTTAATTAATGATTGCACAGCTTGTGAATCAGTGAAACATTTCTGGTTTCAAGTCTGCAAAGCTTATTGATTCAGAGCTTCCATTATTTCCTAAGAGGTATTGATATGAATTTTGAAAATGTCCCGGTGTCTATAATCTGCAAGAAAATAATGTACCCGCAGGACACATTATGCTCTCCTGTATTTATGGTTGCAAAGAAAAGCCTCTCAACCTAACACAATGAGGTCAAAGAACAATTTATGTTAGTTTTATACACTGAGCAGGTCCTCTTGGTGCAAGGAGAGGAAGAGAAGATGAGGTGGTGCCCAGAGGGTGCTCTCATGATCTCATACAGTCCTGCTCCCTTCTGACATCTGTGTGCGAGGCTTCCTGCCCTCACCCCTCCCAAACCAACACAGGCCAGAGAGCAGCCCCGGCCCTGTGAGTTCTCTGGGTGCCAGTTGCTGTTGCAGGGCCAGCACACAGAGGAAGGTCCAGGTGTTCATTTATTTGGGAGTAGAACAACCGTTTCTAATCATAATTTCAGAATACTTTTAAATTATTTTCTGTTGCCAGTAAAGTCTCTAGCGAAGAACGAGGGATGTGGCGGCTGATTGGAGCTGGAGACAGGTGAAAAAGTGGTTTTGCAGCAGGTTCCAGATACTCCTTACCAAGTGCTCCTCAGTGCACTGTTGTTTATTCAGGCTCTTTGTTGTGTCAAGCAATCCATTTTAAAAGAGGACGAGTACCTCTAAAGGTAACGAGAAGTGTCATGGCTTAAAAAGCAAACGCTAATTTCGGGCACACGATTTTTAAGTGGTCATTTAAAGGCACTGTGAATGAATGAGTTAGATGCTGGGGGCTCTAAAAGCTCTTCCATTCGTGATGAAAATGATCCTGGTACCTTAATGAGGTACCTGCAGTGATATATTGTGAGACTAGGGATTTAGCTCCCGGTAGACACATCAAGAGGTTCTAAAGGTAAAAGAATAATAACTCAGCAAATATTTTTCAGCTATTTCATTAGGCCGTGGCTCGAGATCATTTTGTTGCATGGAAAGGGAAGCTGTTCAGGATTCCCTTGGTTCGTTAAGGCGAGGGATCAGAGTGGGAACACTGAGTGGGTGAGAGTATTAAACTCCTATTTACCACCAAATAACAACTTGTGAGAACATTTATTTAGAGACTTAGAAATCTACTCATAGGTTGCTCTGTCCAGAAAACATCTGGCTGCCTCTGTTTCTTTCATACACTCTGCTTGAGAAGATTTTTCAGTTTAATTGCCAGTCGAGTGAAGTTTTGTCAAGAACCAAGACTTTTATAGAATGTTCATTAGTATTCCACACATGTAAGTAGAATAAATATCTAATCCTTGCCTTACCAGAGAACAAGAAGGAAATCATTTGGCAAAAATCTCATCCATCAACAAGATCTGTTCTCCTAACACTTAGCAAGGCTTTAAGTGCCTTTTGCATTTACTTGTCTCTTTAGTTCCATTGCTCTACTAGTAACAGCTACGACTTCTTTTCAGCAGATCATTATATCACATTGAAATGAATCAAATACTCTGTTTCCTAAAATAAACGGGTTGTTTGCTCTACAGATGTGGGATCTGTATGTACAAAATAAGATATATATATATTTTTTAATCCACTTTTGGAAGGTATTTAGAAAGCTTTCTGCTGGCTTCAGATGGTAATGCTTTCTAGTTCAGAGAATACTTTTGGTTGGTTTGGTTTTTTCCCCCGAATTTCCATGAGCAAGGCAGTGATGGGATGGGATGGGATTATAGGGGGTGTAGTAGATAAGGCTGCATGTACGAGAGGCGCTAAGAGCTACGTGTAAAAGTTGTTTTATGGGGCACTGAAAGAGTAAATTGCATTTGCCTCTATGAAACTACCAAACATTTCTGAGTGCCATCTGCTGGCTAATTCACTATTTATGTACATACCTATACATGCCTCATGCTGCGTTTGTGAGCTTTTTGAAGGCATCTCAAAGGGGCTGGCGGTCCGAATGATCGTGATTTTACAACCTTCAAAGCTCAATTGTTACTAGATGGGGCGCTTCTGCTTCTCTTCTGTATTAAAGCCATGACCTCTGGTCTGTAACTACTGAGTAAATCACATTTGGATATCTCTTATTTTTCCTCCTGCTCCTTGTATTCAATTTTAGCCAAATAACATTGGGATACACAGGAAAAATCGAATTCCACAGCACAGCCATATAGTGAAGTGTCATTCGCTTGGAAATGGCAGAATAGAGACAAGGCCGTTGCAGAGCGAGTGCTGCGTGAATCCGGCACGAAGCTTCGCGGTGGGGGCAGCTGAGCTGGTTCTCACACATTTCCAATATAATGTGTTCTCTGTTTTATTGAAGGAAAGCGTGGACCTGGGAGAGATCATGTTTTCCCTTTGTTATTTGCCAACTGCAGGTCGCCTCACCTTAACAGTCATTAAATGCAGGAATCTCAAAGCGATGGACATCACTGGTTACTCAGGTGGGTGCTCCATGGTTGGACGGGCCCCACTGCAGGGCCGTGTCGCCTTTTAAAAGCAGAATTATCTTCAAAAACCATTCTCAAGGGTGATTATATACCTAAATATACTATTCGAGGAGGCTGCCAGCAGTTTGCATCCCCACGGGAGGGTTTGTGGGGTCAAGGCTTTAATGCATCTCTTGGGTTGGATGCTTCAGACACCGACCCTTGTGGATTTACGTGAATAGGGAGTTTTCTACCAGAGAATCCTCTACATCCAGAATCAATCATTTCACCCCAAGATTAGGAAAGGATCATGGGCCACCTGGCTAAATCCCAGGTGAATGTGCATTCCTCTGTACGATGGTCGTATACATTCACAATTCCAAAGAGCCGGCTTGCAAATTCGGCATGCATCAATTCCAGATTTCAACATAGAGTTTCTTCACCAGAGCTCAACATAATTGCATTTGAATTTCGTTGACAACTTGTATAAAAGGCAGAAAAAATACAGCAAAAGACCTTTGCAGAAAACATTTCTATTCTGCTGGAGCTTGGTGCTGTGTACAGTGTTTCTATAATAATACCTTGCACATTTACTCTTGCTTGAAAATGCATCGAAATGGCCTGAGTGCTGTTACAGCAAACAGGAGCTGTTTGTAACTCGGGGCATTCTGCCATGGTCAGCCAGTGAAAGCACATAAAACAGAGCTGCCCCAATGCCTTCTCTTTCTGCTGCCCTCCCACATCGGGAAAATGGGGTTTAAAATTCCCCTGCTCGCTGTGACTCTGCTACATAACGTTAGCAGCTGGATAGTTTTGGTGCAGGAAAGGATCACTGTAAAATAACCCCCTCTACCTGTTTGGATGGTCAAAATGCTTCATTACACTGTATTATTTTAGGCAAATGTTGAAAATGTTATGGGTTTGTTCCGGAGGAAGCGTTGGGTTTGCTGTTTGTGGTCATGCAATTCATGCGAGCTCAAATGCCCCGGTGCTCGTTGTCATCTTCTTTTCTTTATTCGCCATGGGTTTTTGGGTTGAGATGGGGCCTTCCTACACTTTCAGACCCTTATCACAGCAAAACTGGTGGAAATGGCTGGTTTTTTGTTCCAAGTGGGCTGCAGCGCTGGTTCTCCGGTGCCTGAACCTCGTGTCAACACTCACACCAGCACAAGAAATGGTGGGTTTGTCGGGTAAACAGGCATCCTCTTTTCTAAAAGTGCATTCAGAGTTGCCTTTGGCTTGTGGTAATTTACAGTCCATCCTTTGATAATGCTGTTTCTATATTGTGACAGTAACAAAATAAACTTCCATAACCAGAAGGCCTTTTCCTCTCTGCTCCTCTCCAGATCCATATGTCAAAGTGTCTTTGCTCTGTGATGGGCGAAGACTGAAAAAGAAGAAAACCACCATCAAGAAAAACACACTTAATCCCACTTACAATGAAGCAATAATCTTTGACATCCCCCCAGAGAACATGGATCAAGTCAGTCTGCTAATCTCCGTCATGGATTACGATCGGTAGGTGGGAGGCTCTGGAGATGTGGAGGGGAAAACATCCTTTCGGGTGCAGGTTTTCCTGCTCAATAGCCATTTTCCTCAGTATCACAGCCCTGGTTGCACAGCTCTGTGGTACAGAATAATAGAATATTTTGGGTTGGAAAGGACCTTCAAAGCTCATCCAGTGCCCCCCCTGCCATGACAGGGACATCTTCACCAGCTCAGGTTGCTCAGAGCCCCGTCCAGCCTGGCCTGGGATGTCTCCAGGGATGGTTCATCCACCACCTCTCTGGGAACCTGGGCCAGGCTCTCACCACCCTCAGGGCCAACAATTTAATCCTCATGTCCAGCCTGAATCTCCCTCCTTTAGTTTAAACCATCACCCCTTGTCCTCTCACAACAGGTCCTGCTAAAATGTCTGTCCCCATCCTTCTTGTCAGCCCCTTTTAGGATCTATCTCTAGTGAGATACTGTTAAACTCTCCTTGATATTTACAGTTATGGAAAATTACCTGCTAGAATAGTGAGTACAGTAAAATCGGTCCTTTGCTTTATGGCATTTTCTTGAGTGAGCGCTGTGCTCCCCTTTGCTTGTCCTGCAAACCGTTGTCCTGCCTGAGAAATCAAATGTTCTCACTCTGAGCAGCAATTGGTGTGTGAACAAGAGCGATAACCATGTTTCTTCTCTACTGTTCTTCAGAGTGGGTCACAACGAGATTATTGGGGTTTGCCGTGTGGGGGTCAACGCTGAAGGGCTGGGCAGAGACCACTGGAATGAGATGCTGGCGTACCCACGCAAGCCCATCGCGCACTGGCATCCATTAGTGGAGGTAAAGAAGTCATTCAAAGAGGTGCGTGGACAATTCTTCCCTTTTAATGCGTGTGCTGTGCACGGCTGAGCTGGTTCGAGGCTTTCAGAGAGCTGCTGCTCTCACTTGGGAATTTCTGATGGCAGCTGGGGGAATTTTCTCACCAGAAATGAACTCTGGAAAGCAACATCTGCACTGTCTTGAAATAGCTCCTAGAGCAAGGACTGTATTTACAGATGTGACTGTTACTGTATTGTTTCGTTGGGTTTTTTTTTCTATTTTAAATTAGAGATTGAGAGCAGTAAGGGAAGTGAATGCTGTTCTGATTGCAGAACAAATTGTCCAGGGATATTGCCTATTTCAAGTTTCAATTTTTTTCCTCCTGAAAGATTTTTCTGTTGACTCATCACCCAGCCTTTGAGGGAGAATAAATAGAACAAATGTAATTGCTCTAAGCATCTCCAGAGAAAAAGATTCACTTGATGCAGCCCCAGATGATAAAATAAGGCTGAAACGCCTGGGTACCATTTTGACCATCTCCAGCATTCTCTTCCTCCTCGCGCTCCATTTTCTCACGCTCCTATAGAGCTCTTCGGGTTTTTGCCTGATTTAGGTCATAAATTCTGGAGGAGAGCGCTGTGGAAAATGGCACGCATGCTGGTGACACTTCAGGTATGAAAGGGAAGCCAGTATTTGTGGCCAGTGATAGTATAATAAAGGCAATAAAACCTCCCACTGGATCTGGGGTTAAGGAAACATTTTCCCTTAAACTCACAGACAAAGTACATAACAAAAAGCATCTTGTTTTCCCTTTGAAGTTCAGATACTGAACTCTACTGGAAGGCAGACACCAGGCTTGGTTGTTCTCCGCAGTACTTCAAATTAATATGCATTGAACCCTGTTTCTTAGAAATCTTATCTTTTCCCTTACAAGAACGCAAATCGTGCTCAGTGCTCTCCATCCCAGCTCAGATTCATGGGGCTGGTTTCTGCCATTTGTTTCTCTGAGTGTTTGTGGCTGTAGCCGTGTAAGTTGATGCCGGCAGCGCCCGAGCTGAGCTCTGCAGCCCTTTTCATTACCGCTGCTCCCCGGGTGGGGATTTCTGTATCGCAGACAAAACGCGGCCGTAGGGCCCCATCCAGAGCCAGGGTTTATCAAAGGAATCTCACAGAATCCCAGAATGTCAGGGATTGAAGGGACCTGGAAAGCTCATCCAGTGCAATCCCCCCATGGAGCAGGAACACCCAGCTGAGGTTCCACAGGAAGGGGTCCAGGCGGGTTTGAATGTCTGCAGAGAAGGAGACTCCACAACCTCCCTGGGCAGCCTGGGCCAGGCTCTGCCACCCTCACCAGGAAGAAGTTTCTTCTCATATTTAAGTGGAACCTCTTGTGTTCCAGTTTGGACCCATTGCCCCTTACCCTGTTATTGGTTGTCACCGAGAAGAGCCTGGCTCCATCCTCCTGACACTCACCCTTTAGATATCTGTAAACACTAATGAGGTCACTCCTCAGTCTCCTCTTGTGCAGCTCCAGAGCCCCAGCTCCCTCAGCCTTTCCTCACACGGGAGATGCTTTGCTCCCTTCAGCATCTTTGTTGCTTCCTAGAGCTGGGTTAGTTACGGCAGTGGGAAAGCGCAGCAATCAATATCTTAGTGTAAGACACATTGGAGATATGTATAGCAGATAATGGAAACTTGAAAATTCACACGAGTGGTTTCACGATCTCATATTTGCACCACTGTAAATCGCGATTAACCCCCCAGGTCAGCTGTGCAGAACTGGTGTAAATCACAACAGAACTGAACCGATGTGCCAGTGGTGTGTAACGGTGATATTGCCTCTGGGCGGTGAATTCGCCTTTCCATGCCCAAACGCTGGAATCGTCTGCATGATCCACAGCTGTCTGAGCAAGGAATGCGTGCCATGGAGAGCTGGTGATCTGGTTTGGATCAGTTTACTTGATTCCTGTATCATCCGTAGCACCTCACAGCACGATACCCACCGCCACATCTGACCCAGGGGCAGGAGTTCTTTCTCCTGTTAGTCATTTATATGACTTTACTACACCGTTTTTCAGGTGGGAGTTGGAAAGAAGGACTCCTGTAAAGTTTTTAATAATAGATAGAAAGAAAAAGACATAATTATTGTGACGAAATTCAGAGGCAAAAAAAAGAAGGCACGTAAGATGACTCACCTTCTAACACACACTTTGAAAAATGCTGCTGAGCCCCCAAGACTTTAGAAATAAACCAACTGAGTGAATCATTTCACCCCCCAGTGCACAGGTCAGGAGCTCTGCTTAAAAGAAAGGGAAAAAAAGCCTCTGATCGTCTGTTCTGGTATTTGTGCCACAAGCTGGTGCACAGAGCCAGCAAGCAAATGGCTCCTGTATTTATTTGCCCTTACAAGTTTTAGCACTGCTGTCTGCAAATCCCTCGTGGAGCTTAAAAAGAACAACCCCAAACAAACCCCACAAACATGAAAAGGCGAAGGCTCCTGCACAGAAACGAGTGGGAAATTGTATTTGTTGATTACAGCGTCATCTTTTCCGTATGTGTTTGTGCATCTTTTAAAAGCAATGTGGATCTGTATCGTCAGCTCTGAGTCCCTGTGCACATGGAGGCCATCCAGGCCGGCTCATCTTCATCATCTTCATCTTCATTATCTTAATAATCTTCAGAGCGTTTGCTGCTGGGCACCGGCAAATGGAGCGTTTGCTTTCTCGTTGATCCTCGCGGTCTCTGTTTGCTCTACCGATTCGTTACGGCTTCTGCCGCACATCCGTGTCTTTCCTGATCGAGCGCTTGATCTTGAGCCGAAAGCAGGGAGCTGGGATTGAATTGTCTCTTTGAAAGCATGAACCGGCAAGCAGGTGACTGGAGCCGTTGAGCCGGAGCTGCTCAGTCCTGCTGCCACCTCAGGGCTGCAGATGGGGGGAGAAAAGGTGGGGGAATCCCGAATTTCGTTGTTAATCACACACGAGCCGCCCTGCCTGGCGTGCCTGGAAATCCTCCAGCCACAAAAGCAGCTTGTTGACGTGTTCTGACTACAGCTCAGGATCCCAGGTTCTGGTGACATGATCAGGAAAACCATCACCAGATGTTCCTTGGCTGTCCAGGACACTGGGCAGCATTGGGCCGGATCCACCAGACGCATTTCTGCGCTACCACAGCCCAAAATCTGCATTTCTGGGTCAGCAACGTGACTCAAGTCTGTTCTCTGTGTGCCAGCATTGTTCTTTCTCCTCTTCTTTGCTTTAGCCTTCAGGGAAACTTGCTTCTCTTACATTTCATGTCTTTGCTTGCTCCATATTTATCAACAGTGAATAACAAACTGTAATGACTGCGCT